>NC_141784.1:13383451-13983451 GCF_054643075.1 Acanthaster planci
TAGTGTTTTAAGCAAAGAATTAACAGGTAACTGACGTTAAAACCCTCAAAGGAAGTCTATTCCTTCAGTTGTCGATTGTGGGCAGTTGGCCTATAAAAATCAAGGCATTAGGTTAGGTGTATTTACACTACCCTACATATACTGTACACTTACAGTTATTAGCCGGCCATCTGTTCAGTTTGTACCTATTCGGAGACGACGTGCGAACGAGTCTAATGTACCTTCGGCAGCTCAACCAATAGATGGCGCTATTAACAAATCCTACCTCATCAGGGAGAGAGCAGGTGCGTTGAGCAAGAGGAAAATATCCAAATCCGATTGGGTTAATTAGTAAACTCATGACTCGATGTGTCACGTGGCTAAGAAGCAACTGTGCGAGCTTGTAAGTGATATTTATACCTGATTCTGTAATCTGTCTACCAACCACAGCTTCATACATTAATTTTTCATCCGAAATCAAAATACCGTATGAGCGTCGGTGATCGCTTCAATACCTTCAAACGCCCAGTCTCGTTCGGTAAATAAACAACTCGGTCGCCGTGAAGTTGAGATTGGGCAGCTTAGCGGAGATTCGCTGAATGCGAATTGATGGCTTCTGATGGCGTTTCTGCAAGCATCAACATCCATGCAGCCTGGCGACACAGTCACTGCGTCTAAGACCTTCCTCCACAGCGCGCGCTGAAGAGCAAAGGACCCATCAGTGCGCAATCTACCTTAATGTAAACAGACACTTCCTAGACATACTAGTACTAACCAAAACGGCAGATAGGTAGCGTGCATTACCCTCGTGCATAGTCTTACCAAATCAAACGACCTGCAGTCAAAATCCCCCTTAAGTGCTCTCTATTTACACAAACGCAACGTACGAATCAACCAGTATTTAAGGCGCATGTCATTCACAAGTTCAATTAACAAAATAATTCTCTACAGCTGCGTTTTGACAAGGGGGACACGCAGTCGATTGCAATATCATAAAAATAAACCACAGGCAACGCTCTGACATAATATGGGTAATGCATACAGTGGGGTATGACCTTAATACCATTTTCAATTGCACACAGCATGCTGCTCACGTGATGAACGTCTGCCATGCTATCATTGACTCAGCGACCTGGTCTGGTTCCCAGCTTCTCACAATTCTGACGAGACGTATAGTGAGGTAGCCGCTGTGGCTGACAATTCGTGCTGGTTTCCGAAAATTTTCAAAGTTTATCGCAACCTGCCTTAAGTTAACACTCGAGAGGTAACGTGTTTCTAGGCTTTAAAACTAAAGCTCACACTAACAAATATCAGAGTCAGGCGTCAAGCCCCGTGTTCACATTGATCGCCCGTGCCGGCGTTGCGCCTCAACTCTCAAGCATTGCTCGGACGAATACATAGATCTTCCCTAATTCCAACACTGCTGCCTCCAGATCTGTGCTTAATGAGATGCCTGCCAGCCTGCTGGAGAAACATTCAAAGACATCGTCAGATCAGTAAACCAGACTGCATGTACTTGCCAGCCTGATCGTAAACTACGGAAGCCCTCATGTTGGTGTTAATTTTTTCAATAATTTGGGGGCTTAATTTGAGACAATTTGAGGCGGAAAGAAAATTTGGGTCCAAGTTCTGATAGAAACCTTTCAGAAGCCTCAGACAAATAATTCTCACCTTTCAGCTTTTCAACGGGAAGAATCCAGTAAAACTGTGTCTTATACAAAGCATCGGTCCAATGCTACTAGATGGGACACAACAAGCCGGGGGGGGGGGATGGTTTTCCATTGATGGGGCATTTTGCCCTCCTATCCAGTGACGCCTTGCGTTATGATTCCGTCAAATCGCACCCCCAAACTACACGCAAGATTCTGGGCTAAACACCATTCTTACCTCGTAATCGACACTCTCAGCTGGAGCCAGTGACAATAACTTAACTTACCCATATACATGTAGTTCACAGCGTGTCAACGCCGAACCATTTAATGAGGATGATGGAAATGTATACAAGAATGACTGAACGTGCCACCGTCAAAAGAAACTCCCCGGTCGGGGCCGAAATCCGTCAGGGTAGGACCTACTAACAACATTTTTGGAAGGTAGGAAAAAAGGTTTGCGCCTCTAACAATAGACAAAATGGTCCCTTAAGAACTTAGCGATGAATACATATATCAGTGTTGCGAAAACTAGTTAGGCTGGCGGGCCCATATTTAGCGTCTCCGATGTTGATTTCCCCTGGGTAAAAGGGGAAGTGGGAAGCATCCCATGAAGGAGACATTAATCCAATCTCGTTCGCATGCACACATGAGCACGCAAATTACTGATCTGTCCACACGCAAGGCCACTGACCAAGCCGAGCAACGACTGGAAAGCGACAGTATCATGTGATTATGTTGCCGGTAAATTTAACACGACGTATATTGCCCCTTCCATGGCCGCCCGATCACGAATGCGTTGCTTGTTCATGCCATGATTGCCTTCAGTTGGGGACCGCACAATACATTGTAACACTGAGCTGTGGCATGTAGCTCTGAGTTTTCTACAAACCAATGCAGGACGAACCGGAACAAAAGATTGGATATGATCTCTTCCATTCCATTCACTTTATACAGTACATCATGTACTGTATATAGTGTGTACATGTACTGGTTTTGATTGTGGTTATATCTGCTCTTGAGGGCGCAATATAAATAAAGGTATCCAAGCCGCAGGTGCACCGGCACAAAATTTGAAAACGGGAGCTAAATGCCAATGGTGAATACGGTAATTTTTCTTCTCACCACTGCAGGACAGTAATAGGCTCGAAATGGTCTTATACACGCACCAAAATTTAAATTTACATGCTCTGAAATCATCTGAAATTGGAGCGGGGGGGTCCCATAACTGAAAGGTTGTCTGCCAGCTTGCATTTCTGTACAATTTTGATAACATGGGACCCTCTAAGTGGCTTTATATTTCTTGGGAGAGAGCAGGCATCAATTTTCAAAATAGCAATGGGCTTCAAACTATTTTTTTTAGCGGTGATCATCTTTCGAATAGAAATCCTCCAAAGTCATGGGTTAATCTGCCGTAAATTAAACGGAAAATGAAAAACGAGAAAATAAATTTTAACTTGGTGTGTGTGTGTGTCTTGGACAACGGAAATTTTTTTTGTTTTTTGTTTTGTTTTTTTGGTTTTTTGGCATCGAAGTCAGTGTTGCCTGCACTATCGCCGGGACCTGTCAACCGACGTGTATTACGCCTAAGCATTTTAAAACTTCCTACTGACGCAAATGGAGACGGCCCCAAAAAAGCATTGCAGTGTTTCTATGGGAATGATCATAAATCGGTGAAATAGAGCTACCGCCGTAGCCTTCAGAAAACAGAGGAACAGTGACGGGGGTGGGTGTACCGTAGATCCTCTTTAAACGCCTGGGAACAAAATTTCTCTTGATGGGCTTTAAAGCGGGCTATCTTCAAGTAATGGATCTTGTTTCGAAAGAAAGCAATTTCTTCAACGACGGCAAGATTGCATCAGTTCGGGTAACATCAATACTCGTTTTGTCCCGGATTATACTGTCACATTTACGGAGGTGTCGGCGTGAGCTAACCCCTCAATTCGAACTGCCAATGGCTCGGAGGAATTGGTTATAAATTCTGCGCCCTACTTCAAATTTGATCAAAACTCGCCTCAAACGGTGTAATCACCTTTCTTTTCGCGTCAGAAAGAGGTTTAAAGAGTGAGGCGTATACACGAACCAAGAGAATTTCCGACACGGGAATAAGAAAACATTTTGCATCGCAGTGAAAGAAAAAAGGCAACATGAACAAAAATGCACACTGTTAAGGGGTCCCCATGCGATGCAGTACTTTAAACGCACTTTCTGTACATCTGATCTTGCATGTTCATGCATGAACACTGTTTTAACATCCTTTTGGGATTGAACATTTTAAACCGCCCAAGTTTTTATCTGTGCAACTGAGGGCGCTGTCGCCGATCGGGAAATGGGATCGGGGAATGTCGATCAGGAAATGTAAAAAATAGTTTAGTTTTTATATGTTTTCTGTTTTAATTACTGACTAAAAATTTGCTCATAAACAATACTCCCGAAAAAGGGTTACATGTTAGCTTATTTGCCGTGTACTTACAAAACAATAGGCCGGAAAAGAAACGTAGACTTAGGGCAGCAAAATATCACAAATTCTAGCGGATTTTTGAGCACGAATCGATGCAACAGTGACGTTCTTCCCTTGGATGACATCACAGCTTTGCTCATGAATATGGAAATTCACACAAGCACGAAAACCCCCGAACGCTGAACTAACTATTGGGCAATCAAAATGTTGACTAAATCACAAAGGTGCATTTTAGGATTAGAAGTAAAAGAAAAAAATTGCCTCGAATTGCCCTTACCGAGAGAATTTCCAACGCCATATTGTTAGTCTCTGAAACCTACACACGTGGAGACCATTTGTGCCCCGGGCATAATCAGGAGATCGTGACCCAACAAAATGAAGGCAAAATCATTGAAAAAAATCATCCATTTGAATGGAGTTAGACAGCAACTTACCACAACCTGAAAAAAACAAACGAAGCAACCCCATATTGTTGCTTTAATACGGCTAATCCTGGTCACTTTTGTGTAATAGTGAGGCATTCTGGGGATTGGAAAGCAATTTCACGCTGACAGTCAGGTGCAGGTTCGTTCCACCTTGTCTTTTAATCACTGGTAAGGCCCAATAGCGCGTGTTATGCCTAGGGGAAATAAAGACCATTCAATCCTAACCCAAGAAAAATAATATGACCCGATGACGTCGTCTACTCGCTTAATCAACGCTATTTCGACATCCACCCTGCGCTGGCATTTCATCAAGGGAATCACAAAGGAAGAACAGTCTAAATCAAAGGGATCAGTTTGAAATTCAATTCTGACCATGTCAATCTTACGTCAGCCGAAGAATAGTGGGGCGGGGGAAGCAAATTAAACTTTTGCAATGTGCTTGGTAACATGTTTTGCTGTTGCACGGATCTCCAGCTGGAAAACCTTTCCTCTTTTGTTGTTTACATAGAACCAGCTCAAATTTGGTCTTCTCTGTTGGCGTTCCCACAGAATTCGTCGACCTACAATATGTTTTGAACGTTCGAAGGTTTTCTTTGTCAAGGTTGCCACTCGAGGAAGGACGAGATGTCAAAGACAAGAAGAATCCGCAACGCTTAGAAACAACCGAGAGACACATTCCACTAGATACGATTTACATGTTTTTAGCAACTGACGTTTTGGCACCTTTCCAAGATTTTTATCTCTTAAGTCTCTTTGCCAGACAATTGCCTGTAATCCTTAACCAAACTCCTAGCTACCAGGCCTTTATGCAGTGGACCAATGGACGATAGATACGAAAGCTTGCATCGTGACTTCGATTTTCGATTTTAGTCTGAATATCTCGTAAAATAATCTACTTCTCTAGGAATACCTGGAAGCTTTTAAACAACAGCGCCGTTAGAAGAAATGGACAGACATTATTTACTGCCATTCAAAATTTCGTTTTCAACCCTGGCAATGTATTTCAATTAATGGAAACAAATTATTTAAGAATTTGAAACGGAAACAATTAGGCAAATATTTTAACTTAGAGCACGCCTTGAGCGAAGCATTATTTCGTGCGAAGTGCCTCAATCGCCCTTTTCAAGCACCGCTACAAGCTTTGTTAACCTCGGAAGTTCACTACATGTAACAGTGAATACATTCCACATCATCGCGATATAACTTGTTTATTAATTTGAATCAACGTTCCTTTGTCATTTTTTCAGTAAATGCTGATGCTTTTAAATCAATTGAGTAGAATAATGTGTTATGTATTGGAAGGGCTTACATGTCTCCCTGGAAAAGAGAGTCAGAGCGCATTTATTGCAGACTGTTCATTTCTTTTTACTGGGATTTATACATCTAGTAGTAATATGGCGCAGGGCCGCTTAAGTCATACCGTAAAGTTTTGATGTTTTTGTGTTAAGTAACATTACAATAATCGTTTTGGAAACGATCAAGTCAGGCACGGAGACGAAATAGTGGCACTACCCAATTGCCTATTTTCCGATATGTTGCTTCGTGAGCCATTGTTTTGTATTTCTTTAAGAGGCCAAATTTTATTTACACCTTCTTTGAAAAACTGAGGAGTTTTAAAAGCATTTTACACACTTTTCCTTTTTGCCAATGCATTAACCTTTTTTCAGTGGGTACCCAACGAACGGCTGTTCGGTCATCGACGCCTGGCCCCACGCGCAAATCCAAGTCTTGTAGCGACCCCAGGGTCGGCCATACATGAGCTACGCAAGGCAATCTTGACAGCATGACAGCCAAGTGAGTCATAGACTTGGTGCCAAGTCGGTAACTGATTTGGTTTTGCTGTCCACGCTTAATATCACTGCGATGGTATACACGTAATTCTATCTTTGCGCAGGGCCGTTAGTTGCCTCGTCCCCAACTTGAGGAGAAGACAAAACTTGTTACTGTCTTGTACCAGAGCCGTGCCGATAGATTTAAACTTAAGTTCACAGACAAAAACACGACTTGTCATCAAGTCTAAGTGAGCCGCGCATCAGTACACCTTTACGGTTCGGTGTTTGTCCGTTTTCATTCTTAAAACACCTGTTAACAAGGCTGGAGAATGCGGCATACATGCACATACAGTTGGGGCAACACCTGGTAGAACAAAAACAGTTTTCCTCAAATTTCAAAACTTTACTCATTCCTACCAACTTTTCTTTTCACACGACATACAAAATGGGTCTCTACTAAATGTACATGGTGTATGCGTCAAATAAAAGCACTCAAGAGATATATGATTCATATATAACCTATTTATATTTACAAATAAATCAAAATTTTACATACTCCAACCCTAATATCTAGTGCCACTTTCTGTATTTTTGTCACATCTCATAGTGGCAGTGGACCACGATTTGAAGTGATTTGAACGACAGTAAGGGGGCAAATGTAAATTTTCACAAAACGACATTTCAGAAATATTTATATTTTGAACCGTAATAAATGTCTCTGAGTATTTTCAATTAAAGTACACACTATGAACATTAAGTTGAGATACGATTTGTCTGACCTCACGAAGAAAAAGCTGGCAAAACTATTTCAAACAGCGAAAAATTGAGGAAAACTGTTTTTCTACCAGGTGTATGTAAACGTTTTGCCCCAACTGTAACTTAAGGTTTTTAAGGATTCGTCCCTTTAAAGGGGTATCAGAAATTCGATTATAGACAATTGAAAAAAATAAGGCGATTGAAGCTCAAGATTCATATCTGATGATTGAAATAAACTGGTCATATTAAATAAAAGATATTACAGAGGATAAAAGAATAAGATTAACCTTTAAGGGTACCGAGACGGTCCAGAAAATGAGGTTTCTGCATAACATGAAATGCGAACAGTCTCATTCGAACGATGTAGGTCGACCCATACGGTGCTGAAATCCTGCCGCCAGTCGCATTTTTCGCTGGCAGTGTTTCTCCATTGTCTCGTTGCCATTTCGAAGAGCGTGGTTTTAATGCCAGTGGCGTCGTCTACCACGCAAAGTTATCCAACCTACAGCAGTTCAACCATCCAACAAACGATTAGGCCTGACCACAATCTGCGCTCCAACTGGCTTTGGCTATGGTAATGTCAACCTTGCGTCTTTTCTCAAACTTTGACTTCTCCTCTGTTCGACATCGTCGCTGGCCACAGAAACATTCCCGCGTTTTTAATAAGGCGAATCCAAAGCCACGTTTTGAAAAGGGCCCGACGTAAAGTATGAGCATAATTAACAATAGCAGAAACATACCCTTCGAACGCCCTCTAGTTTCATTTCATATCAGTTTCATGAAAATCACAAATTAGTACGGAAATAACGAAGTCGGAAAAATCGACATTTCGGGGTGAATTGCCCATGTTAACTTACGAACATTTTCTAATTTTATACGCAAGCAGTTTGAAAGTTCACTTCCTCTTTCTTTGGATACCAACAAGATGATGTTTGGGCAACACAGACATACCGTATAATGACTATAAAATAACCAAACCATAACTGGGGCCGAATAAAGTAAATTTGTAGGTTCATCTGGATGTGTAGATCTAAAGGTATAATATGGGCACTATCAAAGTCGGAAACGCACCAATTCATTCCTTATTAGAAGGCAGACTTCTTGCCAGGCCAAGTGTATTCAGTTTGTTTAAAGCTCGCATGAAATTTTTACAAATTTTGTACCTGTACAATGAGACAATATTTTTCCCACACCCATGGATAAAATGAAAATACTCACAAAGTAGAACATCAAGCGTGCCATGATGCCTCCGAGACAGTTTAATACCAGTTTAATGCCAGAGCTTGTGCGAGCTGAACTTCTTCGAAAACTACCGGTTCTCGTCACAAGTTCTAATTTCATTGCTGCTGGAACTCGATTTTGACAAGAAACGAGGGTATGTAGTTTGGGGAAAACAAGTTTGTAAACTAGCAGGGTAAACATTTTTGGAGACGACTTTAACGAGTTATATTCGTCACCAGAGGGCGCTAAACACACACATATATATATCCCCATCGTTTGCTCGTTAAACTGTCGCCCACCCATTTACGGTTATTTATGATATTGTGGGGTACAAAACATTTGACGCGCCACACAAGAAATTCACGAAATAGCTGTTTGGAATTTACTCCCAAAGGGGGAATTTTCAACGTGTACCATACTTATCTATCAGACACTTTGTATTACATAAAGAGACATTTTGTCCAAATTTCAGCCTCCAGGATTCTGCTTTATATCGGAGCGATCTGAGAACTGTAATTCACACACTACTTTTTTGATACACGAGAACCCAGGAACCCCCCTAAAGATACAAATGTTAGCGTGGGCGAATTAAAATGAGCGCTGGCTTTAACAAAGTCATGCCATTGCTTTAGCAATTGACACTCTGATTTGAGATGTGACTGACACGGGGCGTTAGACTAGGACCACACTCCACCAGACACTATGCAGTATCACCTGAGAATGCACGAACATATCTTTAAAAGTCAAAGGCAATGATCGGTTTGTTTGGAGTCACAGTGGACGACTAATTAGATACTCTTTAAAAACTTAACCAGTAATTGGCCCGAACGAGATTGTGGCGTCACGCAGAGTGCCACGTAAATGGAAAGGTCAGACAACCATTTAGAAACGGCGACCTGATCATATAAAAAAATTGGTAAAAAACAATATCCGGTAAAAGGCGCGTGCATCCGGATAGCTAAACAGGATTGATCTTACGGCAGAGCGGCTCAGGATCTTGTAAGGGGCGTCAAAAGCCGCCAGGAATGACAACGAATAATTGCTATAGATTTCCCCAGAACGAAACTGATTGAATTGTCTCCTGATGACATCATGGAATTCCACGGAGAGAGCCGTCTAATCTTAATGACATCTCCCTAATAAGACGCTGACCGGCCAGCGCGGACCGGGCTTTTGATGTTGACTTCTCGCCTCCTACAGCTGCAACGGGCAAGGATCTCCTTAAAATGTCAGAGACCTTGAGGGAATCTCTCCGCTGTAGACGCTCGCCTATTCATAACGACAAGGAACTCCCACAAGAGTATTCCAATGTAATAAGCTGAATGAAAGATTATGATCTCAGGGTAAGTCATCCCACGTTTTACACAATTATTGCCAACGACCAAGAGAAATTTCTTTTATAGAGCAACTCCAAGATTGTTATTTCACAAAGAGCAAACGTCAAGCATATGTCAAATTCCTTACATAGAAATGTCTTTGAAAATTTCAGCGATTCTTCGCCTCTTGTGCCTGTCAAGTTCCCTTTTAAAAATAACAACTCAGTTGCATGTGTACTTTGCAAGTAAAGAACATCAAGAATTCTGTAGCCGACAGGGGGCGTTTTGTTATCGGCCTGACAGTCTTGCATGATGATCGGCTTGGGTATACATTGCCAGAAATCGCGGGTTCCAGTCCGTGACGGCCGGAGTGACTATCTGAGTAACACGCCACAAGCCCTCTTTCGAAATTGATTAAGACAATCTTTTGGTCCCCGCACACAAATTGATTCTTGGTGTTTACAACTAAAGCCTGATGGATTACAGGAGCCAAAAGCGTTCATTTTAAAGAAATACTAAACAAAATCTGACTTGTGGCACAACCTTCCTGACTTCATTTTTAAATGTGATTGTTAGTTTAAAAATGTTTATTTGCTCGTTTACCAAACAACCAAAAAGTAATCGTCTTCCTCAATAGTATCGAATCTTCACATAATTAGACAAGGCAGTGTAAAACGCTGTAAGGTTTCTAATTCCATCTCCAACAGGAGGTTTGGAGCCAAACGCAAATTGGATGGTGACCTGGGCAGTGAAAATAAATAGTACACTCGTATTTCAATAATATGGGCCTACTGTTGGAAGCCATCCAAAATGCATATGCCACAACATGATTAATTGGTTCCTTGCCAATCGAACGGAAAATAAAAAAGTGCGTCACCATCACTAGGCTAACAAACTGTCAAAGTTTCTGTAAGTACTTTCCTGCACATAAATCCCTCTGTATTTCTTTCATTATCAGAAAGCGCCAAGAACATGCATATAGAACAAGTTATGCTCAACGGTAACAAGAATAACGTTTAGTTACCGATACAACGTCGAGTAATTTGCATCTCAAAAAATAAACTTAATGTTAGAGTTGGTTTGCACCAATCTCACTTGTTCTGATTTCACGAACGCGAATGTCTGGTAAAAAAAATCAGTATAACCGACGTTCAAGATGTTTGTACAAATCCAGTATACAAAAAAACCATGTGAAAACAAGAGCAATGTCACCAAGTACATAATGATGGAAAAGGTTTGGCAATACAAGGCTTCGACTTATGATAGTACATCTGGCGATGAAAGTGAACAGATCGAGGGGGTGAACCAGCAAATGGATTCCTGAGATACAACGACAAAATAATCCGCGGGATTCGCCGCTGGAACACGGAGTCGCCACCCAAGATCCCTGCTACATTACGCATTGAAAGCTTTGAATATTGCGAGTGACAAAGCGCTTGTGATGTGACTGAGAGCACATTCGTACGTGGGCCTCATCCGGTGTGCCGTGGGACGCCAGCGGAGGCTTTTACAGCCGTGCCGGCGGACTCGGGGACTGGGCCCTAAGATAAGTCGGAATCATGCGGGGGGCGAAAGTCCCGAATTTAGAAACATCAAAATATCATCTTTATTCGGAGGATTCGTGATGTAATCATGATGGTAACGATTATGATATTTCTGCCAGGATAGACTATTCTCCAAGGGAGTTCTATTTTCAGAATAAAAATTAGTTTTTCCCAAGGACAATTGTCCTTAAACTTTGCATTAGGCAGTTTCCCTACATGGTTTGATGATTTGAATCAAACTGACAGGATCGGGGACACTTCTTTGCAAGTCACTCCTGTATTCACGAAAAACCGAGAAAAAAAAACAGCCAATTATTATGACTTGAAAGCTCGTGTTGCAACATGAACTGGGAAGGAGGAAGTTAAGGATACTCTGATCTGATTTTCTATCGAAAACAAAAGAGTTATTTGCTTTCAATTTGTCTGCTCTACACGGATCATTAACAAAAGGCATGTACGCAAAAATCATACAAATAGTTTCAGTTACGCTCGATGAAAAATTGCAATTTGTAGAGGAAACAAGGGCAAAGTCAAAATATTGACACAAACGCACAGGGACAAAATCTCCCTAGTTTTGTCAGCATTGCCTGTTCCCGTATTCCACCAATGCTCAACGTGTGTACTTAGCAAACGGTTGTTGGAAACAACCATCTCAAAGAAAACACATTCCTGGTGCTGCAAATTGCACCGATTCTAGTAAATGATGAATTGACGGCAATTTTCTAAGTTTAGCGCGAAAGGTCATCAAAAACGATGTCGTGGAGAGGATTTTGATGTGTTCACGATCAAAACGAGCGTCCAATTCCACATCCAAATGGGGAAACTTTTTCCCCACATAGACTGAAAATTTTCGGGCTGGAGAGTAGAACGGCCGTTTCAGATCAACGTTTCTCCCTGAAGAAGGCGTTTTGTCGCGTTATGATATTTCCACTATTTGTTCCAGCAGAACAAAATGCAGCTGCTAAATTACATTTTCTATAAATAAAATTGATAAATAAAAACCTAGATGACCGTACTTTAAGGACTCAAGATAGGGGCCCTAAATTAACATAATCCAGACGATTAGTAAATCGTGAAAGTAAAGCGAGATGATAACTGAAACGTGCTAAGTTTAGAGGACTATCAAGAAACGAGTCCGAAAACAAGTGCAGTCTGCTCTAACAACAGATGGCGCCCTCTGTTGGCTCTGCCTTCGCTCGTCACCAACCCAGCGCCAGAACAGGGCTGATGGCCTTGCAAAAATTTTAATGAAGGAAGATTTTAGTGTCACACAGGTTCACAGCTAACGACGTGCAGAGCACTGTGGGCAAATTTCTGCCAGACGCGAGCTCGATCATTGCGTTACACCAGCGGCGGTTATCAATTCGATATTTTTTCGCTCTCTTCCTCAGAGCTGAACATTTTTCGCTACACTTAATTGTTTCATCCAAAATTAATAAAGATACCTATATAATACAAGTATTTCGCCAAAAACACGCGATCAGTGGTACTTAGTGAGAAGATAAATTACTGTGATTGTATCAAGGATGTGTTTTTTACCAGACAGCCGACACTTAGCATTGCCATTGGCAAACCAAAAAATTTAAATAACACTTCGCTAATAGGAAGTGACAACCTTGCGGTCAAAGGTCGCGCACAATGTAGCCAATCGCAGGGAAAAGCCATCAGCCCTCCCTGCGCCCTGTTTGAGCGCTAGGCGACTGGAGCGAAGGCTTTGCCGGTTCTGCAATGGATAAGTGTAGAATTAATGTCAGCACCGAAGAAATTGATTATTGGAGTAATCGAAAGGACGAGGTCTCCCGGTGTATTTCATCCTTAAATTTTTTTTTTTACTACATAACTTGTTTTCTCTCTCCATCTTTCCGAACATAGGGGGATATAAGAGCGACCCCTATGTACCTCAATGTAAGGGCCAAACCCGTAATTAGAAATCAACAACTCCCCGACGCAAAGTACATCTAGAAACAATCCTCCTTTTAGAGTAGTAGGGTGAATAAGTAGCCTGAGACTAGCAGAGACGAGGGCAACAATATTGATGAATATTGATTGATCTTAAAAGCCTTACTTTCGCAGAGACCAGATATGAATGTAAATCTCGTCTAGACTTGGAATTCAACGTTTAATTCCCACAATTTTGCTAAGATCTGCAAAGGACATATCTACCACATCCACCTTGAAATTTAATTTGGTACATATTTCCACCTATAGACCAGATATGAATGCAAAGCTCGTCTAGAATCAGGTTCCAAATCCCCCGATTCTACAAGGATTTGCAAAGCTAGTGTTTCAAGCATCCAGAAATTCTTAAGAACAAATGGATTTCGATGACTAGAACAAGGGACTCCACAAAATTGACTTCATAATTAATATTTCGCAAACTGGCAAGCTACAAAAACACCCAATCAATTACAGAATGATCGAGCGAATGAAAATAAAAGCCTGTTGGCAGGATACAGAGATAGCGAGTCAACAGAACCTACAGGGACGCCTGGAAACAAGGCTCTGTTAAGGCACGGTGTCATGGGCAAACATCCGCCTCCTTTGGTGCAGCAATGCTGAACAGCGCCATCTGTTGGCAGTACTAGTTCTCGCTATGCTTCGGCACTGTACATTTCCCCTCGGTTCCAAATACAATATGAACAATTTATTTTTCTAAATTGCTCTAGTTATTACTTTCGAACAGAAACATAAGAATTTTTTACAAGAAAGGGACACCTCGCTGCATATAATCCAAACTAATTGATCAAATAATCCAAACTAATTGATCAATATAAGCCTTTTAAATAATCTTTTCCTTTGACACTTAGATCGAGTTCGCGCGGCCTGTTCTTGACACAGGTTTCTTGTTCTCCGGCTCGAACAACGGGAACACGATTCAAGAACACTGTTCTCGGAACAGGATCACACACCACCACCTCGTCCGGGTTTTACAGGAACACATGGAAAAACTCGAGAGATTTTGATTTTTGACTCCCCTTGAACAGCTGCAAAAAGTAGCTAGTGATGGCTTCCAAAGCCATAGACAATGAGAAGTTTTGCAAAATTAATATAAATTATTTTACACAGAAATGAATGTTCCTGTTTATATAGAAAAGAATTCAGCCCATCCAAACATAAACTCTCGAAGAAAGTAGCCTACATGGACGCCGCCATGTTGCTTGTCACTAACTACCCGCGATAACCGGTTGTTTGTTCCCGGCGTTCGAGCGGCCGTCCCACGAACAACAAATGGAGCTGTTCGTGAACAGACGGGACCAAGCTGCCCGAACTCGGCCTTAGAGCTAACAATTACAGAGCTAAAACCATTAACAGATGACAAAGGCATCACATAGTACAGGATGGCAGGGCATATTCACTCAGCTTCACACAACTCGACACTTTGAGTGAGTTGTAACACATAACCCTCAGTTATACTTGTTCGGGGCCGCCGTTTCTTGATGCCACGCTAAACGTGTAGGGCGCCATCTGCAGTTCAAAATGTGAGGACGATGTCATCGCACTCGTGTAGCTCGCTCGGATCCGATAATGGCATCGACGGATTTGAAGTTTGTGCGAAAATCTCTCCTGATATCAGGTTACCACAACAACAGAGTTACGGCTTAAATTGTTTGAAGCACGTATCAACTCTGAGTTCATTACAGCGTGGCATAAGTCAAATTGTGAGCGCCTTGGCGTAAAGTTACCGAAATCATTTACTTAACTCGATGCGATTTCAGGGAAAATCCGATTCGTTGAAGACACACCATGGCATCAACTATTTTGATTTCATTCCGTCCACCGAAAAAGTCTATTCTTTTCACAACAAATTTCTATCAATTTCTGACTATATACCAGCAATTATTTGGGTCACTGTTTTTAATATAAGCCCCAGCATGAATAATTACCAGACTAGTTACCAAATACACGTCAAAACTCAGCAAAGATGTTCCACGGATAAAGCCAGTATGTCCTACGATGTTTTTTCCTTTTTCCTCTCAAACTTTCCTCTAGACAAGTCATAAGGGGGAGTAAGTAAAAGGAAAAGGACCAAGCCCTTGAGATTACGTGAAGTCTGATCTGTTGGAAAAATGTTTATACTCTACTATTGGAAGATCCTATACTGCTGCAATTAGGTTGGCCATTTAACACTACTGAAATATCTTGGGATCGATAAACTTTGGTTGGAGGTGTAATCACCATATTGGGGTGTAGCACATTTATCTTTTTTTATATAGCCTATTTCCCACTCAAGTCCCCAATAAAAAAAAATTCTGGAAGACGGGAAGGTTCCTTTCAGGGTTTCGTTTCTTCTGCTGTTTGTGAGGAATGGCATCGGCTCTGGTTCGTTCTGATTCTTGGGAAAATACCTTCTTTCAGACCCAAACCAACTCTGTCTTGGTATGGTTGCTCCATTTTTAACAGGAGAATGGAGTAGTTTCCATTTCCCCTTTTTTTCCTCTGTAATTCTGTATGACACGACAGAAAATTGAAATGCTTTAAATATCCGTTTCAGCGCATCATGCACATGACACAAAGGCGTACGTTTACTTCACTTCACTTCGGAATCAACTTATTTTTGGAAATTAATGCGTACACTTGAGGGAATCATAGGCCGGGTCCGAAATAGGCTTCCAGGGCTACGGCTAGGTCTATTGTCTGCGCGTCTCCACGCAATTCCAATGGAGCGGAGACCTAGACCTAGCTCTAAATAAGAGATTCGGATGCAGCCTTAGTTTCAGATTATTGGGGAAATAGAATTGCTTCTGTTTGGAATACCGTTGGATAATTTTACGAGCTGTGCATTCCAGTCAGACCGGTTACAGCGGTGACTGCGTTACCGTGAAGTCAACGTGTAGAAAGACACCAGTAGCTGCTGAATTTAAATTAGACGATGACCGGGAAAAATAAAGCCTCAGTGTCACGCAAAGTGAGTCAGGTGCATTACAACTTGTGGTCATTTGTTCCACATAAACTGCGTAGTAAACAGATACATCACGATCAATCTCCAGTCCCTGCACTGCAGGTCAATCGTCCAGGTCTTTTCCGGCGCTGAAGAGTGAATTATCGGAAGACGTGAGGGCGGAATTTAATATATTATACGGTTATGGGGAAACGATGAAAGGAAAATCAATCATGCGGTCTAATTCCTTTAGTGCAAAGTTTTTATGAGGTGGAAGCAGGTTTGCCAATATTCCAGGTTTTGATAACAGTGGGTATATTAGAGACCGAGATTTGAGTACTGTACACCGAGAATGTTCGCCTTTCTTTCTGTGACATACATGTACATTGTATATGTGGGTTTTCATGTCGAGCATATAAAAGCTTCAGTTTGCCACTTGTTGGCAAAAACTATGACTAGGACCGTAGCAAGAAAAAGCTCAGTAAACGAGTCTTGTGACGTGGTCAATACACAACTTGAAGACTATTCACAACTGAGGCTGAATGTCAAAGGTCGCGCGGCAAGGTTCCAGCCCGCCAATGGGGAGGCTGCCTCTTCGTATTCTTTATTTTTTTGGAAGAATGATGTCTGACTGAAATCGCCCAAAGAAACATTCATTTTGGAATGTTATCTTTGTGTTCTTCCAAGTGATATTGTGGGAAAGTCACCTGGAGATGAGTAAAAATAGAATTCAATGACCGTTCACTTCCGGCATTATCGTTCCAAGGTCTCCTTGTTTGTGCACGTTTGCTTTCACATTACGTATGTACTTGTGGGCACGAGAATGTATAAACATGCGAAGATTTTCCTCCCTACAGTCGAGCTGGTCGGACTGCTGTTCTTGTCAGCAAAGCTTCGATTAGACCGTGGTAAATGCTGAATATTTATTTAAACCTATTTTTCTTAATTTGTAAACTGTTAAAATTGTCTTGGTTTCCTGTTTCCATTTCTGGTTTTACCTGAACAATACCACAAAACGGTGTCTTAACTCTTGATCTGCGTAGGAATAAACAGTGAGTTGCACTGGTCGTTAAGCATTTCAGTTTTCGGCGGTGAGAGGGCAGTGTTTGGAACAATACTTCTCTTTCACGTCATTTGTCAGTATATGTAACTTAATATGCTTGCAAATGCTTGGCAGAGGCTTTTTTGGAGAATTTTTTTCAAGACGTTTAGGAACAAAAGAAATAACTACAAATTCTAAACATTTTTCCCCGCTTCTGTTCAAGGGGTCGAAAAGCGCGCCATGAGGGGTCAGCTTTCAAGGCTAACTGGCAAAGCAGATTGTGCTGCGGCAAGTGTGCAAAATAACTGGTCCCATGCCAGAATTCGTCGATACTTCCACAGACTTTGTGTACGAGTCGGCCATATTAAAAATGAAAGCGAGGTCAGCTCTTCATCTTTGGGAACTTGGGAATAGAAATGAAAGTATCAGACTACTATCAAATGACAACACCTGTCTTCTCTAATGGATACTTTGTGACTGAACACAATGTTTTAGACTTGCAATTCAGCATTCAGCAACCTGTATACTTATTTTGGCGATAAACGGGTATCCGAGGCTCCACTGAATTACGAAATGGCTCTGGTGCATGGTACTGATAACGAGTACTTTACTCGAAATATTACTGTAATGACCAATTTCATGGCCGCAGTGAATATTTAATGCTTGCCGCACTTTCTCCAGTATGACAAAAACACACCACAGTACCAGGATAATGTTAAAATGTCAATTACCGGTACTATCAGACAGTTTTTAAAGCGTATAATTATAGTCCTTTTGCAACCAGAAAGCCAACGAGACGGGTCAAGCGGCAGCACAAGGCTTTAATATCGGTACGCAGTGGAAACTTTACTGTAAATGGAATTCTGATGACAACTGGAAAACTGTTATTCAGCAAAGATCAATATCCGTCGTATGGAGAGTATTCCGTAAATGGGATTCAATCTATTAGAAGATTTACAATTCATGCCTTTAAAGTTTCAAGGCTGAAATATTTGATTGCAACTACAGATCAGCTGGAAACCCTGCCAAATTACATGGAGTCTTTGATATATACGTCTGTGTTTTAGTTTTATTTTATTGACCGCCAGCAGTAGCTGGACAGCACTGCTGCAGTTACGATTGGTGGTCGAGTGGAGCGTGAATTCTATCAACACGGCAGGCTTAGGAGTATAAAAAAATCCAGTAAAATTTGGAATTGATTTTGCGTCTACTTACATTGACTATTGACCTCTGATGATATGACAAAATTTCACGGGCGCTTTTTGCCTTGATCTTTTCCTCAATACAAAATCCATGCATGAAAACTTCATTCCTCTGTAGCTTAGCTGTCAAAAAAATCTCTCTCAAAAGCTTGCAAGGTGCACTCTACTTAATCGCAGACTTGACGGTTCTCAATGCAGACAGACCAGTCAAACGACTGGTCAAAATTGAATCCTTCTCTCCCGCTTTGACCCACCTCTCGACAGATTGATAAAACGAGAAGCAAGCAATTCGCAACTGTGCATAGATTACTTGAAATATAATGAACTTCCCAAGTGGTCGATTGTGTTCCTCTCCCTGTAGCTAGAATAAGAAAATACAGTTCAAGTGAGAAAGATTTAACAAACACAAACAGTTACGATGGGCCAAGGGAAAAGTGATAAAATGTCACATTTGCCCAACGACGTGAAGCCGCTGTCTGTTGGATGTCGGCGCAAGGACGGCCGCTTGAAATGCAAATATTTCTGGCTACGTGCACTTACATGTCAGTGATCTTACTATTGTTCAAACTTGCCTGCGTCCACTTTTCTTGAACTTGCTTTGTACTTCTGTAACACTTTAAAGTGACAGTCTGAAAGCTTTCTGTCCATAATGTTAAATGAGCTTACCATTTGCGTGCGTCGTCGTTATTACTTTGAGCTGATCCAACGAAGTGCGCGGAAAACGTGTTCAATGAGACATGTGGCTTGTCACTATAGCAAAATTTCGGCTAAGGGTCATCGCCTCATCTCGTGTGAAAGACGATGAAACAACCAGAGAACGTATATTTTCCCTCTCACGGTTGATTGGCACCATCTGAGTTTCTCAAACTTTGGGCTCTCTGCTGGAAACTTTGGCTGTTTTGGTGTAGCTTCCAGTTTCCACGTTAAGTTTCTCTATTAAAGCTGGATATTGTGTGTTCCTTTGCAGTTAGGGGACAGGGGGCAAAGGATTTACCCAATGCGGTAGACTGTGGTATCACTCTAAACCATGCACGTTTTTTTTTACATAGGGCCTACACCATGCTGATCTGAGTACTTGGAAACATTGTAGAGTAACTATACATAGCTGCCATATCATATCATACGATTTATTTACTCCAAGGAATCCCGTTCAGTCGACAGCTGAAACGTGTCCAAATGTCACAAAATGTTTCCACAATTAATTGAAAGTTCTGTATCATTAGGGACATGGGCCCTTCTAATTTTTTATATCATGCATGAGGATGCATTTGAATTTGATATACATGTGTAACAATAGCTACAAACAAGAAGGGAACGAAAGGCGACATGGACGCAGCAAGCCCTAGGCCTACGCACTCTAACTATAGGCCTAATCAATCATTCTAGAAACTTTCCAAGATATGCTTGGTGATGACTGTATTTCGTGCTCAATTTTCTATAAGGTTCTAGCCAGGCACACTTAAGAATGGATTTTGAACTATACACCAACCTCGTTTTGGGAATGTGCTTCAGACGGTCTAGCTACACAGGCTAGGTGCACTCGACCAATTGGTTTCTAGAGAACTTCTCATGCCGTTCGTGCATGTTATATAGCTTAAGCCTCCACTCAGAAGAAAAAGACAACAAAGGGCTTTGCAAGGCGCGAAACTATGACCAAGTTCGATGTGTGCTCCCTCCAGAAAAAGACCCCCCCCCACGAGTATATCTCCAGGCAAATTCTACCCAAGCTATGGCAGGCATACGATATGCAGTTTGAATAACGTGTTCAAGGCAAAGCAATGTAAGAACAAAAGTGTATGTGAAATGAAATAAAATGGTGAGTATATCACTTCTACCGTACTACTTTAATCGGAAACGATACCTATTACAAATGTTCCCGTCCGGAAATCAACAGCCAGCCTTTCAAATACTCTAACTGTCTTGCCAGATAATCCTTCAGCGGGGCCCCAGAGACAAATTGGCGATAAGACCGGGCTGAATCCAGCGATCCCGTCTGCATCTCCTCTACCGAGAGAGAAGGAGAGAGAGAACCGAAGAGGCGACTCACGCAGGCCCGACCACTAAACTACCGTCACCGATGCCCTAGCTTATCAACCTATCTGTAATTCGGAGCTCATCCGTAAGCCCAATGGACAAAACAAGAATCACATAAATTCGATCCTTATCGGGCAATTTTAGTGTCAAGGCGGGATTCACCATAATATTACCCTGGGAATTCTGTGATTTTCCAGAAAGGAATCTTTGCGACAGTTTTTTGCCAACTTTCAATACTGCGGGATTTCGTTGCCTTGCATATATTGAACAAACCACTTAACTTCAGCGTCATGTTTTTTTCACAGCCTATGTTCGACACTGTAAATTTGTCGAACTCGATGACTCTACCGACATACACCCGAACAGTGACTTTTTCAAAAATGAAGACATTTTGGTTTTAATGGAGAATAGCATTGCGCGACATCGTGGCAGACATCTTATACGAGTTGGCCTCAATATTTCGACTCAGGTTCGGGTGCTTGTGAATATATGCTTTAAAGTTGAAGCCCGTGAAAATGATGAAAATTATGGATGGCCCCTAAATAAATACCCAATCATTTACGAATTAGATAACAACATGGCACAATGCATCTGAAGTCAATAACCGAGCTAGTAGCAAACGAAATCACTGCCGCGCAAATCAAAAAGGGGCCGAGGGAAGGAGGAGACATATCAATGACATGACATTTTTACAAACAGAGACAAGGCCAGATAAATAGGCTCACTGGGCCGAGATAC
The DNA here is from genome assembly GCF_054643075.1 of Acanthaster planci. Classification (NCBI taxonomy): domain Eukaryota; kingdom Metazoa; phylum Echinodermata; class Asteroidea; order Valvatida; family Acanthasteridae; genus Acanthaster; species Acanthaster planci. The sequence goes on from NC_141784.1 coordinate 13,404,470, forward strand.
CGCGGGCTACCTCCAGCTCCGTGCTGTGGTACGGTGGATACATCACACCTCGGCTCCAATATCAAGCCAGTCGTCTGCTCGCTACGAGTATATACGAGAGCGTTTTCTTGATTTGTACGCAGTAGCTGGGCTGAAGGTTTCTCCTGCCGGCTGTGGTGCCTATTTGCATACATAATGTATGCACTGGCAAAAACAGAGCCCGTGTGTTGTTTCATTGCCATATTCCGTCCTTCACAGAGTCATCTATAAGCCTTGTTGGTACTCAATGGTAAACTTACGTCGGATGCACATAACACGAGAGGCAATGAAAAAAAGAGGGCATTCACGGTAGCTAGATATTAGTTAAGTTATAATCATGACGTGATCGTTGTCCATATCACGTCTGGATACACAAAGGTGGTGTTGTAATATGTTCCAGCGTTGTTATGCAGTTAAGATTCATTGACAGTCTAGTAAAATCAAAAAAAGTGTGGCCCAAACAATTAAGAGACCTTAGTTTATTTAATTTTGTCGGAGTTCACAGTGAGGCCTCAAAATGTCGACTAATCCAAAATTCGACGGTCGTTATTCATGAATAAATTCACTAAAATGCATTGTTCGGTTGTGCTCGATAATATGTAAAAAATGAGTTAGGCGACAATGCCATAATTCCAACGACATTACAACCAGATGCTACCTGTACAGAGAAACACGCTGGAATTAATTCACAGCAAGCCGGCTGCAAAAAAAAATGTCCCTGCGACTGCATTTTATGCCATTGCAATCACATAGGATTGCATGTATTTAGCATCATGCTTGAACTCTAAAGAACGAGCTTCAAATGCAATACACTGATAGAGAACATTATCCCGTTTCCTTTTAATATATAAATATAAAGGTCAGCAATTTAATATGGCGTAAAATACAGGAAAAAACAGGTCGAGAGAACTGGATTAGCTGATCAGAACAGAATTAATTAGCATTTCCTTCCAAATATCCAATACACACTTCGTTCTTTCTATGAGTCTCTGGCTCCGTTTGTCGTGAATCATTTATGGTAGCTTCATAATACCACCGACAGTGCTTGGAACAGAATATCAAAATTTCGCGTGTAAATAAGGAAAGATGAGCATCCCTTCGATGAATCAGGCTGCAACTTCACTTAATCCTCGTCGGTACACTTGTATACATTGGACGTAACTGCACGTCAGCAATCGTTAAAATCAAATGGTTTTCTTCTTTCAGCCAGACTGACTCATTAAGATACCTGTTGAAACGTGCAAAATCATGTGTGACGTGTTGAAAAGTGGGTGTTCCTTAAAGCTTTATCGACAAGTAGACTTGCACACAACTCCCTTCGCTGAAAGAATTACATTGCAGATCCGGATCAGAGACATTCTTTGCCACTGCACTCCACTGAGCCAAGACGATTTGCCAAGGGGAAAAACGGGAAATACCCCACCGACAAAACTATGAAAAAACTTCCATCAATAATTTGCATCGTATTCTATCATTCTTTACAACCCGGTCGACGTGCTTATACAAACCCCGGCCCGTTTTAGATACAAACTGTTAGATCCCCCTTTCTTTGTGTATAATTCAGAAGGCTATAATGTCTCACGGAGCGGAAACACTTGGGGGAAACTGAGCTATAAAAGACAGCCGCCAGTCCATTGCAGGGATAAGACATATGCAGCTCTCTGACGACAGAGAGAGAGAAAAAGAGGAAGAAGGAAGCTCGAACGGTAGATGATTAAAATTTAAGTAAGATTGATTGCAAACGTCACGGTAAAGCAGATGCACACAAACTGCAGCACCACTTTCCAGCTTCATCACAGTAACAACCAAATGTCCATTGCTTGCCCCAGAAAGCTATCAAACCAAAACATCAATCTTGTAGTCATCATATTACGAATTTATGGAATAGTGTGTACCGCGGCATATAGTGTGATATAACCTTAAAACCACGGAGCGCTGGCCAATCACAGTGCGCGAGATCTGTCAACCCAGTGTGCGTTTGGAAAGGGTCGACAGATTTCGCGCGCTGTGATTGGCCAACGCGTTGCAAACTCTTGGTGCACTATTGTGAATCGTCCGTACTGCCTAAACTCAATTAGCTCTGGGTTATGCTTATGCTTCTGAAGGCACGATCTGATTAAGTCAGAAAGTACTGTTACGTTGAAAACTTTCTCGGAAATGCCCTCGGTTAATTACCTCCAGAATGCAATGCTGCTCTGCGACATTGTAGTGAACAATAGCGATCACTTTTCTGTGTCAAACTTTTGCCATGCTTTATAATCACACACATGGAAAACCAATGACGTCATACATAGATGATATTATGGGAATGTATGATTTCAGCAGGTAGGATATGGGTCAGAATAGAAATTTGTGCGATGACGTAAAGTGAAATTTCATGCAATTTTGTGTACCACAGCAACACAAGCTTATACATGTATTTGTAGCTTTACAACTGCGAGTTAACATTCCAAAAACAAAGGTTTTTCACAGAGCGAAATAATGAGAAATTGGAACCCAGATGTTTTCGTCATTTTAATTGGGAGCCAGGCTAAATCCTCACGGCTGTTTGACTGCAGTCAGCATGGCACATGGTGGGGGTCGGATTCCTTTATTTTCTGTCTGGGAATGATGCTAATATCGCCAAGCCAGAAATGGGTACGCGCATTGGGCAAGCGGCGCGGCCGTCGCGCCAAGGTCGCAGTTGCTCAGGTTGCACTGAGCCAATTTTCCCCATCAACTGCATGCGCGATATCTGTTGGGTTGCGGGGTGGCCTTGACTGCCCGTCCAACGTCAATGCCGCTTTTTTTTCGTGTAAAACTGGCAGCGTCGGAACGAGAGGGGACATGAACGCGGGGGAATTAAACTGTCCATGTGTTATTGATAAGGTCTCGGCAGTTAAAAAGGACAGACGCATCCACTCCCACTGCCGAACTAGGAAGGGGCAGACTCCACTCCCTCGTGTTGACAGAGCTTTGTCATACGGAAAGATCCATCGCAGATCCATGGAAGTTTAAAAATTAGTGATCCATCTGGGATACGACAGATAAAAAAAACGACGGGCAAGCCTCATTAACACTTCATGAGACCCCTCATACAATTAACTCGATATTGCAGGGGATTGAAGTCCAGGCTGATGCGGTGCACTGAACAAGAAAAGCAGGCGGGTATTCGTAATAAATGTAGGGACTGGTCTCCGCAAAAAAGTCATCTCGGAACTTATTACATTAAAGATTACCTCAAAGCCATTTTTCAGAATCAGACAATTTCACATCAGGAAACTGAGCACTTGATATGCTCCCATGACATTTCTTACCTGCAGGGAGATAGGTTACCTTTAATACCCACTTGCACCTGCTTCATGCTTCGAAATGATATACTCTGCAGAGAAGTACTCGAAATCCACAAAATGTTAACCAAATTGTGCTTTTGTTAGAATGTGCACTTCATCTTTGCTGCTACCCTGACCTCAAACTTGCAGGAAGGCTTCCATTTATCACATCTAGCTTATGATCACGGTCCCCTACGCGGAATGTGAGTGTACGGCTTGAAAATAAACAGGACTAATTCAGGCGGATTAAATCAGCAGACAATTCAAGAACCCCTTGTCAAAAGTAATTCGTTTCATCTAAAATAACACTGTGTACAAGCTCAAAATGATGCTGCCAAAGCGACATATAATGTTCTTTGATTGATAGCACATACACAAAAAACAAGAAATCAGCACAGCGGAAATGTTCGAACCAAGGACATTCCTGGAGTGGAAGATATTCAACGCTCGTGCAGTCCTTGCACAAAATCATTGCCGTCGTTGAATCTAAAATGCACCAGTCGGGCTTCGGCACGCGCACCGGCAAGAGAAAGCTGCAATGGTTCATGTCAGTCTTTTCATTGAAATCTCGGTAGCTGCCAAAATATAGAACAACCAACATCATGTCATAAAAACTTTGAAATTCACACAGTTTTGTGTTCCACATGCATGTATTACAGGGCGTCGATTGTCAACACCGACATGAGGCCTCTGTAGTCAAAATTCAAATATAAGCTGGTCCCCCGCCTCCTACCAATGGACGCCCATGCTTGCATGGGCCTAACTATCATAGACACTTGCTACATTGATCATTAAAGTAAACGTTGACCAATCAGAAGAAGAGTCATTGTCCAGTCCACTGTCCAACTGGAAGCAGGATGTACCTGTTTGGAATACAACGTTCCATTTTTCCCCCTGAAAATGTCATATTTGGCACAACATCCTAAGAGCTAAGCCTGCGGTCAACAAACCTAGATTAAAATACATGTACTACATTAGACATTCAAGCCACCCTGGATTCGTTGGTTCAGTTTAAGCTCTAACCTGCTTCCGTCCTAAATCATTTACCAATGCCCAGACCTGTGACAACGTTGATTACTATAATAAGGCATCGAAGTCATGGCCAAAGTCGGGTAAGACAGCAAGACCATTCAATATTCAAGCAGGATCTGGCTCACCGCTACACGAAGACTGGCCGATACTGGGACAGCACAGCGACTACACTACTACTAATTTACGCACATAAATGTCTGTCAGAGAATTATTTTCATAAATGGAAGGCCGAAGTATCGTGTTATTATACGCTCAGCCGTCCCTTGGCCGGAGCCTTGCTCGTATGATACGAGGCAATGGACCCGATGACGCCAACTGGAAGTTATCCCAAATCAAAACTATTGACGGTATTCTATTTCAGAAAGATTAACTATTCCCACAGCTGGAGTATTCATTGAATTGTAACACCACAATTCGCTATATGAATGATTTAGATATTAACGGCAAGTACCAATGACAGTACGTACGACACACCTGAATGACAGCATTTTCTGACAATAACCTCATTTTCCTTTTAAAACTAGTAGGCTAATGTGCACATATTCCAAGAAAATGGCGCTGCACACAAATATGCATAAATTAATATATAACTCAGGAAAGCCTCATTTTTTGGCATCAACTTCAAACTGTTAGCCCCACAAATTTATCCACTGCTAAACCGTACGAGCAATCTACATGTGATGTCACTGACAGTGATTTTTTTTCTCAACCTGTATTAAGAGTGAAATATGCCAATACCAGCAATCGTGTCATTTTATTGTAACAAGCCAGTTTCCTCACTCTGCCACAAAGAAACAAACAAAAAACGGCACAAGAAGGTCCTTCCTAATTACCTACAAAAAGTTGAGTTTACAACTGAAATAGCGGACGGCCTTCAATGGCAAATTCAATTGCCCTACTTCTAAACACCAAACAAAAATGCAATAAGTGACTATTCAATCCGGCGTATTGAACGCTCAACCACTCTTCCAATGCTCGTACAAAATACAGATTCAATATCGCTTACATGACATTTACTGAGGTTGCCAACGCTAGACACGTAGTAAGAGGGACCCCACAACCGCTCGGTTCGTAAACAAACGCAAACAAAATACATGTAGCAAGGTCTGAACTCCATAATTTTTATCAATTCGTAATGACAAACTGGCACTTTATGGAACGAAATGCTCGTTTCCCTAAAGGCACATCAAAGACACATTTTAAAGACAGTGTATATAAATTGAAACTAAATGGTTCCAAAGGAAGTGCTTTTTGTGTAACAAATTGTTTTAACTGGACATTTATTTAAATGCGACAAAAGGAACGAGTCTCGGTATGCCTTACCAAAGAGTAACCGACGTACGAATTCCCGCAATTGAGATAAATCGCCGTTTGTCATTAGCTGACCGCGTTCCTTTTATTAAGTGGACTGGCCAAGCCTTTTCTGCTCAAACATTCTCGTACAAAAAGTAGGGCTTTCACTGGTAATTTCAGCCCGAGTAAAGAAGGACTGGAATCCTGAGGCCATTTCAGTGTCTCAAGAGGCATCTCCACGCTCGTTAAGCAACATACGTCGCAGCGGGGACGTTATTAGCTCATTTGAAGAGGCGGTTTTTGAGATCAGAGCCAATGATAACTGACGGGGCGGATGTTCGCTTGGATTGCAGATGTACGACGAATAACAATGGTGACGCTTATGGAAAATTGATGGGTGGAGAGGGACAACTGAGCACGTTGCAACGACCAGTGACAAGGTCAGTGTGACAAAATGTGACCGTGGGTAAGGCGATAAAAAAGTGTGATGACAATGGTCACGTGCCTTTGAAAACGATGTTTTAAAAATGACTGCAGGTGCACAGTTTAAAGGTTACAAGATGGCGATGATGACAATGATGGCGACAGCGATGACAAGGGCCGATGGTGACGACGGGCTAATGGTTACCATGAAGAAAACGACAATGCTAACAACAACTACAGTGACGACAACGGCAATGGGAATAATGACGAATCAATAATGATGCCACAGAATTTTGTAGTGATTGCAACGATGATGAAAATAACGACTTAAGCATTGCAGATACAACGGTGACAGAATGAATCGACTTGGTAGATATTTTAAGGAAATTGGGGTCATTCTGAGAATTATAGAAAATGCAATGAAAAAACAAAGACTAGAAAAGTTTGATGGCAAGAGCTGCGACAATGGCAACACTTGGACGCTTGATTTATCAAGAAAATGAAGCCATATTACTTGACTTTTAAAATAACGAGCATTCCTTATCCACAAATAAAATACGAATCAATACTGCCACCGAGTCAATGATTACAAACCACACTTGGCTTGAAATATCCTGGCTACATCACATCCACTTGGCACGGACGAATGACAAATGTGGGGAAAGGTCAACGAACATGCCCGGCTAAAGATAACGACAGGCCCATCCTCGATTTTAATTGGGGAACTAGCTCATGCAGTAGACCTCATTCACGGCGAAGCCATTTAAAAAATCTTTTTCCCTGAATCTATCATATTCAATGTAATCTGTTAAATGGGGGTGGTGCCAGACTATTTTAGGGTTCCAAACCTCACTGTCAGACTTTTTAATCTGGCTTAAAGTATTTAGAAATGACTTATCACATCCGTTATTTTTACCAAAATGAAAGGTTTTACCTTACTTTGAATTCAAGATGACCGACACAAGAATATAATCTGTTGCTCTTAAGCTTGACATTTAAATCGTGCTGAAGGTTGACTGACCCCAAAGTGCTTGCATACCGGCTCAATCAATTAATTATGTTGAAAATGAATCTTCAGAAGTCCTTATCTAATGGGACCTTTTCACCAATGTTATCAAAAGGAACACAATTTTGACAGTACAGATTTTTTTAATGTTCACATTTTGTGCACTAAACAAACCAGGCGGGGGAAATTACAATATCACAAGTCAGCTACCGAAGAGATTTCCAGCTGAGCCAAATATCCGGTTTACACACATGGTATAAAATTCTCCTGATTTTTTCTTTATCTTCCCGCACTTCACTGGAGAGAGAGCGAGCTCCAAGGCTGTCCAAAAGTCACGAGTTAATTTAACGAAGTCGAGAACATATCTTTTCATCTTCTTGTCCTATTTAAACGTCCGATGTAATATTTTGGGCGAGCGCACAACACGTACGCGCCCAGGGCTAACACGATCGGCCCACGCCAAGCAATCACTCCAAAATGAAATAAACATATATGACTGATTGTGAATTGTGATAGTGTCTTCTTCCTACTCCAGATAATATGGCGTACCTGAAAACCATTTCCACAGCCATAATATGCACAATGAAGTTGGACAGAAGTTTTGCTACATTAATGTCGTCTTTTCAAGACAGATATTATAACAAAAGTGGTATTCGGCGCATACTCCTCAGTGGCTACGAAAAAATAAAACTGTGACTCGAGTGTATTCCATATTTCGACAGACACACCGAAGTCTTCCTAGAAGTCTATACGTCCCCATGACAGTCCACGCAAGCAGGTTGTGCACTGACTGTCCTACCAAAAAAAACTTCACGCTAAAACACTTTAAGACATTAAAACACACCATGAAATTTCGAAGACTTTTCTAACCTCCTTTTTTTCCTGCAAACTACCGGTAACTTAAGATATCGGGAAAAAAAACTTCCGAAAGAATGGAAACTGAATGTTTTATCTAAACATTGAACCGGTTGAAACTGTCTTTCATGAACTGTGAGAACAGAAACAAACAACTGTAGCGTTGCCATCTTCAGCAGTGTCGAGAGACTGTCAAATGCTTTTACGACCGTATCCTGAAGTGGGTCAATTCCCCCAAAAGCAGGAAAAAACGCGCATTTTCTCCCCCCCGATCAGGAACAAAACGCGTGGTTTCTTTCTTGTTTCTTCTTTTTTTTTACTTGACCGAGAGTGGGTAATTGTGCAAGGTGAGAGGTTCTCGCGAGCGCTGCAGGCCTGAAATTTTGACGTGCGCCGTGCCTCTATTTTGATTGCGACACGTAGCGGATCCAGCGATCCCTGAAGTGACTGAAGAACCGCTACACTTCCATCGTGATCAACTCGACTCTACGGGCAGGAGAGCTCAGCGAGCGCCTCCTTGGGGCTCCCGTGTTCGCTGCTGTATGGAGTTAATACGAATAATACGAAAAAAACACGTTAACTGCGAAAGCATTGTAAGATTTTAGTGTTTTACCCAAATCCGTCTGCAAAGAGTTTGAATACTTAATACCCGCATACGGATAATGGAGTACAACCGGACAAATCAGTAAGTCCCCATGCCTGGCCCATTTAAACAGACAAAAACATCGTAAAACACAAAGCATTTGGCTTTAATCATTTTCAATTATCAACGTGAAACAATATTGAACGTTGAAGAGTACTTCCTGGGAGATTTCGAAACAAATCATCCTGCCGAACCTCTGCAACTTAAAAGGTATGAACATCGGCGTCCTCCACCGGCCGTAGCTACGTACGCGTTACCCCTTGAGATAGCGTTGATTATCGCCATCGTCCATATTTCCGTGTTTGTTCTCCCGTGTTAAAGCCTAGCCTGCTGCCCCCAGTTAGCAAATAGAATAACCCATTAATAACACTCCTCCAAGCTTCTACCTACTCGGCTTCATTGATTTTTTTCCCGATAGCGGACAATTGACAACGTGGCTTAACTCTTTTTCCTTAAATGGCCCAAGCAACCATACCATTAATTGAGGCCTGTCCGGCGAAATACTGACACATGTATTATTCAAAGAAATGAATTCATTTTCTGCACCAGATGAAATCATATTCCTTTACAAGTGGTGTGATAACAACTGGAAGATTTAGAATATCAGTTGACAATTGAATCACTATGGTAATAATGATTACCGCTATTGGGTCGTTAGGGAGACATTGCCATAAGAACGTGCACAAAATTTTTCCAACTTTACTGTCCCATAATTCAATATTCCCTAATCTGATCTGAACCAAACTTTGTATGTTTTCATTTGAGACCCTAATCTTTCATCTCGCAAACTTTGGACGGTAAAATTCGGCCTCCTTCTGGTATTTTCAAAACAGGGAAACACTAAAATGTCTCCCTAAAAGCCAATGTCTCCCTAATGTTGAAAAAAAATTTACGACAAAATGTCTCCCAAATGACCTATTTGTAAATATAGTGCAAACACTGCACTAAATGCAGTTACAACATGACACATCTCTCTCTCTTTTTTTTGGGGGGGGGGGGGAATGCACGTATTGCCAAAAGGTATGATCATCCGTTTGCAATGATGCTGTGATTAGCATTTGTTCTCAGCTGCGCGGAAATATTTCTCGTTGGAAAAAAAATCTTACATCGATTCCCTGCGCATCTACAGAATACCTACCGCTGTGGCGGATTCATGTCCTTGCGACTTATCGAAGTCTTTTCAAGCATACTTGAAAAAGTTCACATTTACAAGGAGCCGACACCAACACGGCATTGGTAGGCCTGCTCAATTCAATTAACTAAAACAATGAAAGAATGACGACGAATACAGAAAGACTTCCTCCGGAGAAGACAAGGGTGTTTTCCAAGGCGGGTTTGAAGTTAAAATTGGCCTATATATGTGTGGCTGCGACGTGGAAGCAAATAAAAGTAACACTCAGGTGGCAATTCCGTGTTTGGTGTTGAACAAAGTCGCCACTTCATGGGAGCAGCTTCCCATTCAGCTTCCCAGCCTAATCATGAGCGATTCATGTGGCGTGTTTCAATTGTCTCGCACACTCAGCTAGCCTCGTGGTATCAGATATGGACGAGATTCAATGCAATCCAACTAACTGACACGTCATTCCGGTTGATGACCTCGGTTTCAAATGCACAAGCGTCTTTATTGGATTGTTTCAGACGCTGCCAAAATAATGTATTCAGCGAAAACTTTCCATCAGTGGCGTAAATTCGTGCCAGGGATTTCGGTATGGGGGATACATTAAAAAAAATTCCCGGCCATTATGTTATACACCCCTATTTACCTTATGCATCAAAACAGCGTGTAAAATAGCTTTTTTTAAATTTTTCTCCCTTTCAAGCGCTAAGGGAAACACTTTGGTTGTTCGAAAGTCAAACTAATTCCTAAAAATGTGCCTTAATTTTTTGTTGTCACCACGAAAAGGTGGGGATTGATTCAATAGCCCATTCCCCTGGACAAAAGGGGATAGGCCTCCCCCCCCCGGATTTACGCCCCCGATGTCAATACCAACTCACATTTAGATTTCAAATGAGAGGGCTCCGTAATTATATCGATGGATGTAGGTTAGTTGACTGACGGCTTTTTACTTCGGCATAAGGTTACATCAAATTCCTCAAGTTTGATTTCCACCTTTAGTCAATATTGGTCAATAGGTAAAAATACGATGTAACACTACAGATTAATAACTGAATTCTGCACCAAACAGAGGCATGCAGGAATCTCCATGATGGAATGCGCATTTATAAGATTTAATGTGTGTTGGCAAGTGCATAATCTTGCTAGTTGCTGGCCTACTTAACCAGTCCCTCCGTATATTTAGGCCGCTGATGACAGGACTTAAATCTCTCGATTCACCCCTGCAATTACAACTTGGTACGGCGCAATTTATTACGTCCATGCCAATCAACAATGGGACCATCATGCCCTTCCTTATAACGTTCAATCAAGTCGATCTGGAAATGCGAGCCATCCCCCTACTAGTTAGTTGTTGGTTCGTCACCCACACGTTCAAATGATCTATCGAACTTCAGTGGCGGAGCATATGCAGATCAGGCTGGATTTATTCCAAACAATGTCTTCTATCGACATGCAGACGCCAGGAACACACCATTCTCTGGTCAATGACGGGCTGTCTGACATGTTTATTTGCTGTGCCGTTCTGCCACTAGGTTACTGCCGCGTCCGCTTTTGGGCGCGCAAATTGAATAAGCGCCCGGAACAGCATGTGTTTCGTTATGGTCGCGAGGCCCGACCCCTACGGCTCGTCCCATAGGTGTGTGTCGCACACGTTCGACAACTGCCAAATATATCGCATGAAGTTGTCATGGCAACCTTCAATACTCTCGCTCACATAACTACACACGTATAGTCCATAAATTCGTCATTTTTATTTCGGATCAGACGGCGTATTATTTCACGATTGTGCATACCTGTATTGTACAAGAACACAATTGGGTAAAATTATTTTACATCATAGCTCTCGTGACGAAACCATAAAAAGCTAACCGGACCTCATGCTAAGAATTCTGATGTGGCCTACGATTCGTCGCACTATCTACCAAACTATAGAAACTCCTATTCGTTTCCTCCGACCAGCTCTTTCTATGGCAGCATAGCACATCGAAGTACGGAGGCCTATATACTGAATTCAAAGCGCATATTAATATAATTGTCTATAGTCCTTATTCAGTTTCTTTCCCCACCGTCCTTAATTTAATTAAACGCGTTTGGAGAATGCCCGTGGGTTGCCGTGACAAGTCGAAGTCGAAGTAAAGTTTATTGGAATCGCGGATATATATACCGTTCTACGCTCTGGGCAAAGCAAGCAAATATGTGAACGCCTTCATTTTTTTCATCACCTGAGACCACGCCATAAAAGGTCAATGGAATCATCATCGGGAATATTCTGCTTCCAACTGGACTGGATGCGATTCAGTTTTCCCAAATGTCAGTGCGCTCTATCGGCTACTTTTTGGGGCAAACGGATAGCCGACTTCAGGTGAACGACTCCGTCACCGCCCTTCCAGTCAGCCACCGGTTCAGAAACTCAGCCGACAAAGTTTGAGAGTCTCTCCTTCCAGCACAGCGAGCAGGCCCGTCAATGCACAACTCACCAGCACAACATAAAAAGTGCGATAAAACGTAGGTGGTAGCATATGACTACGATGTCCGGTTAGATATTTGAATGGGATGCCCAAATTTATATGTATACCTCTGTTAGTATGTGTTAAAACTTTACCTTTCCGACCAAAAAAAACTGAGATTCCATGGATTCCGTTTCGTAAATCTGGCACAGAATGCGATTGGGTATTTTGCTATAATCTTCAACACATGAAATTCTTCCAATTCAATGATAAATTATTTTAAAGTACCAAGCCTTGTTGGTAATTGAAACTACGTTTGGTTATCGTTTCATTTCCTTTACCTCGCGTATTTCTTTTCAAAATGAGGCGTGTCGCCATAGTCTGCCCGGAGGGCGGGAAGAAATCGGGATATCGGTTCCAACCTTATTTCGAGTTCGTCTCGAGTAATAACGTTAGGGCGCCGTCCATATCAATCAAACAATCACAAACGAACCATTCAAGACAAATTGCAAAACGGCTCGCACGCTGCTGTCCCCGAATGCTCAGTTTTGCAACGTGGAATCGACTGGCGTCATAGAAGTCATAATGGCGCCCCAAACTCGATTTCGGGCACAAGCTGGGGAGGATGCTTTTTGAGTAAATACATCATGCACAGACCGATCCAATATTTGTTATCATGAATGCCGGGCATTAATGGTGGACACCACATAAGCCAAGATCATGGGAGATATGCACAGGAGCTTTGCGTCATCACTGCATCGACGCATACCTTTCGATGTTTTCCGCAAACTGCCACATACACGCACGTAGATGAGCCAATACCTCGCCAGTTTCACTTGACTTTACCCAACCGCTGTTTTTTCATTACTTGAAGAGAAAACACTGCTCACTGTCTTAGAAAAACATTTCGCCGCCACTCTAGAAACAACACCGCCGTTTCCTATTTAATTGACCCAGAAAGCTGAACCAATACAGTGGAAAGGGTGAATTCACTCTCTGCTGCAAGAAACCGTTCCGTTACCAGGGTGCCTTTGGGGCAACTCTCTGAATGTGCAGATTTTTGGAGGGAATATTAAAGTCTTATTGACCATAAAACACAACCCAGCGCGAGAATCTGTGTAGCCAGCCATCCGTTAAGCAGTTCCCTGTGGGTTATTCAGTTGGCAGACATGCAGAAAAGGGGCAAAAAAGGAGGAAAAGGCCGGCCGACCAGAGTCTTTGAAGTCTCCGCGAGTGTTTGACGCACACCCTACAACGGGACAGCAAGACAGCAAAGAGAAGTGCAGTTATGTCTCTTTGATCGGGAGGGAGGGGGCAAGATACCCCGGGAGCTCTCCAGCCTTGGTCAGGCTGCACCGACGGGAGAGAAGGAGGTGTTAAATCGAAATGGATTAGGAGCCAATGCTGAGCCCGGCAACCTGCACTTTTTTGTGCTCTAGTTGGCAGCAAGCATAATCACATCCAGGAGTACCGTAGGCTGTGATTTAGGCGTCAAGAAAGACAACTAACATGTGAATGCACACAGGAAAATTCAAAATAATGATATTTTGTCGCTGTCACCGACAAGGCGGCGCACACACATTTATCTTATAAATGGACCGCGTTAAAAAAAGTGAACGGCATTTCAGAATGAATGCAGGTGACGAGTCTCAGCTATGGTCTCGATGTATAATACAGCCAACCTGATCTTGCCTGAATATTGCGTTCCATGTTGTTCAAGTACAGGACAATTTTTGGAATTCGATGTGTTTCATTTCTGCCATTCGCACTCGAAACAAGAGGCTAAACACGTTCGGTATACACTTAACCGACGATTGGGTTGGGTTGTCTCAATTGTCCCCCGGGGTACTGTCGGCATCCGTTTTTTGCCAGTTCTGTGTATATGATTGATAACTTGACAGGTGGATTATGGCGGTGTATATGAGGCTGATAAAACAGGCCTTTCTGGTCAATCAATTATAATGATTCCACAGTGCATGTCTTTACAAGTCGTGCCTGTTTCAGAAACAAGGACGATTGTTAAGAAAAGATGCTATAGAATGACTCATGGTTATTGTTCATAAAGACGACAATTTTGACTATAGGTTAGTCCCGTACCTGACACTCACTGTAATTATCCCCTAGTATTCAGCCTTAGTCGGTAACCGTTCACACTTCCGAGATGAGATACATAATGTTGCCCATGATAAGCATCAGGCTCTACATAACTTGAACAAAATTACAACTGGTTATCGTGGCTTCAGGATTTGCTTGCTAATTTCAAAATGAAACCGTCTGACAAACCCGGTCTATAATTGGTCGAAATTCAAACTGTACTCACGGACATGGAAGGACGGGGAAATTGATGGCACCACAAAATGAATCCCGATGAGTTTTATGTCGACATGGCCGTGGTCAGAAACTACTTAATGTCCAAAAGATTGATGGGGTACAGCGCGAAATTAACGCCCGACAGAAGACGCAGGCTCAAAGGCCTTCCGAAACATCCCGTGGGGTCGAAGGTTAATGGGAGGAAATGTTCTGGTCCACGGTTCTGCAGAGCGAGGAAAAACTCGCCATTTTCCACTTTCAAAGGCAACAACCGCTCTATCAATCCCCTGGGTCAATTACCCGACTTGGGAATACTCGCCAAGTTTTAGTGGGCAACACTTATACAACAGCAAACGACACTGCTTTGCTAGCCGACGTTTAAATCAACACAACTTAGGCACTTGACCTTTGATTTAACATTTTCCTTTCCATTGACAGGTTTATTTTTCATATTTCGACAGAAAGTTCATCTCTATCGCCCGCTCTGCGTTTCAAGATCCGACAACATTCACAAACGGATGAAAATTTCATTTTGAATCCCTCGCATCGTGCACATCCATTAAGATGACGGGAATACGTTCGTGCTCAGAATTCTTCCTAGAGAACCGTGGAAACTGACAAACCGGTTGCCAAAGCAACCGAGTGATAGAGTCTCTGCGTGCATGTTACTGCGTCCTTTCTCCACGTTTAGGCTCGTGCTTTGGAGAGCAGCTGAAGCATTTGACGCTCGTGTGAGAGCTTTGGAAGAGATAAGCTTCAGGAAGACGGGGAGTGTTCATCCACCTCCACCTAAGAATGTAGTGACTTCACAGTCTAACTGCTGATTTAGTACCCCTTACATTGTTGCAAATGCTAGACAGGTGGAAACACTCCTACATAAACTCACAGACACTTACACATAATGGTGTCTGTCAGGAGAAACTGCGTATCCCAAGATTTAGAATCACTGGGTACGTTCAAGTATAGCTTCTACAAGCGAGTAAGGGTTTAACCTCGTCCCTACAGTCTCGCTTGTTGACACACTGCGCACACGGATATCGGCAGGTTGGAAGCTACACAAATGCACACATACGTACGACGTGCGTTTAGCGTGTAGATGGGTCGGCTACTAAAGAAGCATTATGGAAAGGACACGTGGAAAACTCTGACGCCAACCAAGGGTGCAATTTTCAGCCAACTTTGGCCCCCCACGGAATTGTATGTAATGTAAGAGTGGTCTGTCTATGCAAAGGCAACGAGCATGTTCTCGTCCACTGTATTAAATACATAAACAGATTAGTATAAGATCGATAGGTGCTTATACTCATCAGAGACAAGACAGGGCATATTGTGATGAAAAGTCCTCCAGCTTGGCAATATTTTGCCAGGGCATCCCAGTGCACCCTGTAAAAACATTATCGCTGGGCTTCAACCCCGTTCATCAGATGAACAAGCTGCGCAGGGCAGTGTTTCCTACCGGGAAATCCACGGCAGGCCAGGCCAGCAGGGCACGGTCACAGTTGGCCTCGCATGGCCTTTCTGGACTCGAAATGATTTTATCGTCACTTCCTTCTTTCATAAACCTATTACAGGGCACGGCCATATTCCTATCTGCTGGTCATCCGGCTCAGTAGGGCAGCGGACTGGAAGAGTAAGAAGTGGTTAGATTGAGGCACTATTCGTGCACCTAGTGATTTCCATCAATGCCTGCTAATGAGCCACTTCGGTGTTTTCAATAATAGTAAGGTCATTTGAAAACAAAGCACGCGTGCGAGTCAGCAAATAATTGCGGCGTCGATGGTTTGATAGGGCCGACCTCGCATGCGCGCGTATTGCCATTCCCGAATGACCTTGGACGCGGTTCATTTTAAAGCATGCAGTGAAGGAATACCGAACTAGCTCACTGACGCACGAGACAAAAATGGGAGAGGCACTGCGCACAGTTTGCAAAAATAGGGACGTCGGTGGCTCTTTGATACCCTTGAACAACATGACAACAAATCTTCAAGTGGTCACACTTTGTCCAGAAAAAGAAGTACAAACTTTTCCCGCTGAATTCTTTTGAAGAGTAAGCAAGTATTCTGGGTTAGAGCTGGTGCCGTCAAACAGATCCACGACTGTCACTCTTCATATAAGGAATCATATCATTGTGGTTTGAATTCAGTCAACAGGATTCAGACAGCGCAAAATCTCCACTGAAAATGACAACCGGAACCATTAGAAATGAAGTCTGTCTGAAAAAGCACTGAGATTATTTTCCCATCGGGCCCTTCCGTGACTATATGACGGACAAACGAAGTGGTCTAACCCATAAAAAACTTCACGTCATTTTCATCGTTTCTCTGGCAAAGGAAAGCAAGAACTGTCGTTTGCACAAATAAAGATGCGCGGACAGAAAGCAATCGGGATATCAGGTGACCGATAGGATTGCATTTTGATCGGTAGAAATAAAGAGAACATCTGTCCATACCACGGTTTCCTCAGAGCGTACAAGCCATGGAAGCAGAGAGTTTGTTGGTTCAGGGCTAGGGATCTGAAATAGTCTGATTGAAAAACTGGGGAAAATAAAATGAAAGTAAACAATCACCCTAAGTATTAGAGGGAGAAATCAAAAAGCCGCGAAACACCTCATGAATTGATTTTCCCTGGAGGAATCGGGGGCCCATCTGCGCTCGTCGCTTTCCGCTAGATGGCATTCAGTGTCGGGAACTGATAGAAATCCAGACGGCAAAAATGGTGGCTTGATTTCATTTCAGTCACTCAGGGGATCGACTGGTGGAGACGGCGACCCCCCTCCCGGGGGGGGGGACCAGAGAGGGGGTATGAAGTAGCACCGAGACGGTCTCGTGCGTCAGGGAAAGCAGCTGCTGACGCCTACCATTGTGCTGTAAATGAAACATGTGGATTGGAGTTGGCAGATTATGGGCTTCAGTGAGAATAAGCCCAAATATAAGAGGATTTGGGTTGCCTGTAGAGTCTATAGATTTCTGCATTTTAAATGTGTAATTGCCTGCATCAAACACAATGTGCGTTTTTCACATCGAGCAACCCTTTCAACTTTTTTTCTACTATTCCAAATCTGCTTGCGCAAACAGCAGAAATCAAATGGATTTCCACTGTAGTTCCTAGCATGAGCTCAACGCTGAATATGTTTCGAACATTCCCCGATTCCTTTTTCTAACTACCTTACCCTTTGGTCGAAACGTTTCTGTTGTATTCGAATCGACGTTAATTTCAGTACACTGAGAAAAGGGAATCAAAAATCAATCATTTCTGGATTCAACTGAACTCGATCACCCTTCAGTGAGTATTCATTACCGCAAATACACGCTTCACTGACGGTAGCATATACAACAACAAATATCGATGCGCTGCGTAGGCCTACATGCACATTTTAAAACCAGTGTCCTGGTTCAATTTTGAGTAAATGCAAATGCTAAGCACACAGTCAACGGTAAAGAAGAAGCGGTGGCGTGAATTAAAAAAAAAACAAAACAAAAACGCAGCAAATAAAACATAACAAGATTAAGAATACGTTCTGAATACGTTCTGATGCAATCAGGAAAAAAATCATTTAAATTTTTAAACGGATCATTTTCCAACTGGTACCACTCAGTGGTTTTCAGTAAAACGTGTAATAAGAGAGCATTTGCAAATGACAGACGGGTGTACCATACAGAAGTACAAATTCAATCGAACGACTCACCAAGTAAATCAAGAATGCAGATTCGTACCACACTGCAAAAACACGAGTCTAAACGATGCAGTGACATAAACAGCCCAAATGTTACTGAATTGTGCATTCCGAATGGTATTTTTGCAATGCAAATACCACTCTATTGCGTCTTTTGAATGACACTGATCGATACCAACGGTGTAACTTTGAATTCTTCTGTCATAACATACCGGTTTGTGGAAAGATGACGGAAATGAAACTACAGAAATGAAATTAACATGGACTGGCATTTCTATAAGAACAATCATGTTCAAATTAAAAAAGTATTTGGAAAACGCTATTCACTAATTTATTTTTACTAAATAAGTATCTCGTTTACTTTTTTTTTACAAACGGCATTCAAATAGCTCAGCGACTGTTGTATTCAATAACGCGCACTCTAACTGTTACGAGGAAACAAATTGGTACCAAAAAGACATTTCAGTATTGCACTTTTTCATCTCAATACATGGTAAACCCTCCACGCGACATACGGTTGATCAAAATCCAGTATGCCTTTACTTAAGTGGACAACTGGAATGCAATCACATTAAGTGTGAATTATATTCGAGTGAAATGATTACAATGTGTCCAATCTTGTAGGCAGTTGATTATTTGATCATTATGGCTTGACACATTTATTGAGTTACAGTTGCCTATTTAGCACTTCGCGCTCATCCGAATAGTGAAGCTTCTACTGGTCATCCTTTTTACAGACAAAAGCACTTTCAACCAACACGTCACAAAATCTACTGCAGACACTGGAAAATATGTTTAAAGCACGGTGCAGTTTTGAACTGTTCGGTAGTATATTTTTCCCGGTGAGTCGATGATACCTTAGAGGGGTACGTTCTGGGCAGTATGTGTTCCTGTATACGCAAATAATGGATTGTGTCAAACGAGACATGCACTTTATGCACATACATGCGGTGGTACTGACGACATTCATTGGCATTTAACTGACGGTCTTGTCACAAATGCTGACATGTGATTAATGAACACTGCCAGTGTTACTTTGCAGGAAATGTTACTTTTTCGTCATAAGCCTATGACTATCGACTTTCTGAATAGTAACCCCCAGTTGCACTATGCAGAGACCGTTTGTGCGAACGCGGAACACGTAACTCTTATGGTTCGCTCAATTCCAGTCCTCAATTTCGATCTTCTTAAGTATTCACACTGATATTAAACTTAGAAGGTAGTGTTCGATGAAATGCAACATATTCCAGCCATATCTTCAGACCAATCAAATCTACCCAAACGACACCCTGGGCTTTCAGAGTGGATGGACTGTTGAAACTTTTCAAGTCGTAGGACAAGTCCTGTTTTTGCATGGTGTCACAAAGGTTGCCAATAAACAGAGCTGTTTGCAGGTTCGTCCACATCCAAAAGCCTAGAAATACCACGTTCGATTTAACTTTTAATAGGATGACCGCCACCCTGACGCCAGTGCCCGGCGTACGCCATACTTCAACATATTAAGCTGCAAATGAAATTATCTCAACGGGCAAAAAGATGTCTATGCGCAGGCAGTATAGTAGGCTTACTATCCGCTAATTTGAATGCGTTAATCAACGCTAAGGGTCCCGACCCTTTGATATAGTTACCAGCAAAAAACAACAAACACCAGATGAAATTCCTTAACTCCAAATTATATGCAAGTAGCGTCCGAGAAAAGAAATGTCTTGAAAGGAGTCACCTCAAAGGGCTGTATTAACCGCATACCATCGCTAATTGACTTCGGCTTACTAAACTACTGAGGCTTCTGCGTTACGCATGTTGCAAAACAAAATTGTATGTTCACCAGGCCTGGGGTGTCATATCAAATGCACTTTCAAACACTTTCCAGCTGTAAAACGGTACTTTTATTTTAGATTATTAACGCAATATTTACGGTCAGTATAAATAAGGATCGCCCAAGGCTGTGAACTTCATTGGAGGATATCTGAAGTTTTCAGTAATTTTATTTTTAAGTGGCCCTGTATTTTAAACGGTAAGACTGGATTCATGGATTTAGTTTGTTACACTGTTATAAACTGAGTCTTTCAACGCATTAAAATAATATCGCGCATCCACCCGAACATAATTAAATTGAAGCAATTTCTGCAATGCATGTTATTAACCAAACGATAATCACACAGCAGAAGCTGTCAAATTCATTGGTAACGAATACTGTTCAACAGAGGAGATTATCCACTCTGAGCGGAACAAAAGAGGGCGGTTTTTTGTTTTGTTTTTTGTTTTGAGGTTTTTTTTTAGGCTTACCGCATAGGCGCGCCTCATATAGCCTATATGCGCCTTTGACGCGGAGCGCGCTGAGTACGCTTAACTAATTCCCGCATGTATGGTCTTTGTGTAGGCCTACAAGAACCCGCGTGTTGCAACCTGTCTTTCCTTTTGCCGATTGGGGGTGCACTTCAGCTCGGGGCGGATAGTAAAAAGCGTGTGTCACGGAAGCACAAGCAGCGTGCAGATAACAAGGCCAGAAATCATGTAGGCCTACCCGTATTAAGACCGATTCTTGATTCATGTCGTCCTCGATCGACTTGACCTTTTCAGCAGAAAAATAAAATAAAAATTTAATGTCCAAAGCCCTACACACGCGGTCAACATCTAATTCTGAACGCGTCTCTGAAGGGCCTGGAAGTCAAGTAAGGTAATTGAAACAGTAACCATGCATGACCATGTCATTTTAGTATACAACTACACAAGTTGCGCCCGTTTTAACGTTAATGAATTCAAGGTAAGGCCAAGGATTTATGGACAAATAATTCACTTTTGTCATAAAATTCTAAATGATACTAACCCAACGTTAGCGTGCCAACGGGTTTTGATGAAAACCTTGTAAGAAACGGCTCAAAGAATAAAGGTTCGCTCGGTCTCAAACCATCATTTTACTTAAAAGGGCATGGTGTGAAGTTTACTTGAAAACATGCTTTGCACAACCTTCTATTCCTTTTAAATGTAAGAAAACTCTCGGGGTCTGTTAGGTTGCTCTCGTGGAAAAGTATTTTTAAAACATTTAAAATTTTATTTTTTTTTCTGACAAATGAGAGCGCTGTTTCTTTTTGGTGAGATCTGTTCAAATTGTGAACCCCAAATTAACTAGAAGGAAAACAGTTGCAAGAGCATTTTGCTTGTTGGCATATTGCCACAAACTGAAACAACAATTAAGAAATCACCTGAGTAAGCCAACGAACTATTCAAATTTTGGCAAATGTCTTGAATGACATCTTACTTTTGCTAATGAACATGAAAATGAAATTAACATAGCATAGCATTTCAATAATGAAAAGCCAGTCGAATACGAAGAAAGATACTCTGAAAGAGAATATTGTAAAAATGGAAATCGACAAAATTCCCTTTTTGGACATTAGTGCCACTTCGTGAGAACGGTGACGAATTATCAGCCGTTTTTATTGATTGGACTCTGATGGGGTGGGTATTTTTAATTATGTTTTAAACCATCATGGGAATGTGGAAAAGAATATCCATCGTTGCATCCAGCAGCATCCAACTGTACACAGCCTTCACACCACACGTCACCAGCAGCAGGGTTAAATGAGCACGGTGTGGAAAACTGTTGCACGCATTACAGAATCGTTCATATCGATGTTGATGTGGGGCATATACGCGTTTGGACCAATCAGGTTGGCGCCAATTCCAAAGACATCTACTGAATCGCAAGACAGATAAATTGGATACCCCAAACCCGTAAACTGAGTGCATATGTGAAGGACTGTGTCCTTCAGGAGAGCTCGGCCGTATGCACGGCACTGATCCCAAAGCTGTAAAGGCCTGATCGTGACAACTGTAATTATGCTTTATCAGATTATGGAAAACGAGTCGTTATTGTATAAATAATAACTATCACCCAGCCTTCATGATGTTTCCTGTTGCCAGTGCAACATGTAATACTTTCCGTAAAGCACACCAAAAACTCTTGATATTCATGTTTTTCATCATCATCATACAAAATTGCACTATTCTCTGGCTTTTCTTTGATATCCTCCAACAAGGAAAGGGCCTCGCTCAGGAGATAAAGGCCCATTTATCATGGATTTATCGTTCACTTCCAGCGCCGAGCAAACGGAGAGACACGGGTTCATCTGTGCATTTTAAACGGCAACACGATGCAGTGCTTGATGAATAATTGTACAAGGTGCATCGATCAGGTTTGTTTTAACTGCGCCAATTTGGAGTAGTCACGAACGCAGTCTGTACAATGGTTCCCCCCTCAAAAAAAGCGCAGTCAAAAACCTCTCGTGCAGGAGTCCCCGATGGTCTTTACTATTAACTCGCATCAACATCGAGTGCTGGCCCTAATAATGGATCTCGCACCTCACGCAAGACGGGTAGACACGTGTTCAGGGCCAACATCACATCATAAAGTTCTCTTCGACAACATCCTCGTCCGGGCTTGACGAGAGTATCGACACATGAAGCTGACAGTGTGGCGCCAGTGCACCAGAAGAAAAAAATGCATTCAAAAACAAATTCCAAATAAGAGGTAAAGACAATTTTTATTTTTCTTCACCATGAGGTGAAGTTGTACATTATTATTACCACATCATTTGGAATTTTTTTGGCATTTTTATATTGTTATTTCAAATCATTTTCTGGTACTTTACAGACATCAGTACTTCACTGACATGTGAACACTGACCAACCGCAGGACTCCTTTTGATCGGTTGACCGCAGTAAAACATCACAACGGTTGCCAACGGTCGTTGTTGGCCATTAGCTCGGTGAAACTCGGTAAAACACACCCGTATTCTAAAACACAACACAAGCCAATGCAACGGGCCCGATGAAGCTGCACGTCAATTATTTTGAAATCACATGTGATTCTTTGTACGGTTAAATATGCCGCCACGGCACATGTATGCTACAGACAGCAAGTATCTGGACCCATACATTTTTAAGTGCACGTTTTCCCCTTTCCAAAGGCAAACAATCAAACCTTGAAAATGCTTGAGATGGATTAAAACGTGTGGGCGTCCCCATTCAGACATGAATGTAAACAAGATAGACAGGTACGTGCGTCCTAAGGTAGGATTTTTATTTAATTGCGAACGCCAGGCATAATGCGCATTCTAAGATGCTTTATTATCAAATAGAACTAATACAGTTTCCATTTCCTAAAAATAACGTTTGTGTTCTTTCAGAAAAAGGCAATGGTGTACATTTTGAACCAAGGGCCATTGAATTATTGTAATGCATAAGAAGAGTAAGAAAATCGCATTTCTAAATGACATTTTAGATCCTTATATTGCTGTTACAAAAAGGATGAACTCCAGAAATTCTTGTCACTGCATCACACCTTTTTCAGTGCATAAATAACTACTGTAGTTGTAGGACTAGTACCCAAGCCAAAAAAATCTCAGTGTAACACCAGACTAGAAAAGAATCAAACACGGTCATTTATAAGGGTCAGGTCAGGTCTCGACCAAGCCCTAATTACTGAGACTCTGCAAATACATGTAGGCAAGTGCAACACCAAAGCAAGTTATGGTTGACTGTAGGGAAATTTTAAAAGGTACTGAAGTTTAATCGTATTAAAATCATATCAAAACATCCTCATGCATTTATGAACTCTGGTTTGAAATGTGGTAAAACGAAATTCAAAGAAAAGGTCACTTAATTAATATTTATTTTCCTATTTAATTATTTTATTGGAATTAAAGCCAATCAAAGACACAAACACCTGATGAAATACCTGCTTCAGAAAATTAAACTTGGTATTTGTAAAGTTTCCTTAATTTTCAGTACTGTCCAGAAATGGTGATGTGCTCATAGAAAGAAGCCAGTTTACTAAGCGTGGCTTTTCTTTTTTATGTATGTGGCTGTATGCTTTCAACATAAATGTCTTTGTGGGACTAAGTCATAGCCTAGAACTTTAGTCACATCATGATCAGTCGACCTGGAACTCGATAAAAAAAATGATGAGTCTTCCTGGGCTTCATACAATTCCCGGACTTTCCAATGGAGAAAATGGAAATTTCATCTGCAGCCTCTGCAACATCAGTCATGTCTCTTGCACGATATGGACACTTGTGCAATCTCCGGGATTCCTGTTTGTCTTGCATCAAATAGCTTTCCGTCTGGTGTAGCTGCATGCCTACAAATTATAAACTGGGTTTTTGGGGGAGGAGTCAAAAAGTGACAACATGTCGTG
The DNA here is from genome assembly GCF_054643075.1 of Acanthaster planci. Classification (NCBI taxonomy): domain Eukaryota; kingdom Metazoa; phylum Echinodermata; class Asteroidea; order Valvatida; family Acanthasteridae; genus Acanthaster; species Acanthaster planci. Next base: position 13,428,797 of record NC_141784.1, read on the forward strand.
CAGCTTTTTACGGCCTTTCTCGGACGGGTGAGGGGACATGTTAGAGCTTTTTACACGCTTCTGGAAGGGAGGAAAATAAAACAGACTAGAATCACTTTTCTCTATTTCCAAAAGAAGTTTGAGAGGGTAGGACACCCCCCCCATCCGTAGTTGGAATTGCAATGAACTTAAAACTGAAAGGCCAGCTTCTGTGGAAATAAAAACACAGTGCAACCAGGACTTTAAACCTAGCTTCACTCTGAAAGCACTGGCCATTACAGGTCCTAGTGGCTCTATCATGATTAAGACAAGTCTTTTCCTAGGGTCTTCATGTATATCTGACAAAGAAATTTTCCTAATAGGTCAAACTTCTTCAAGACCTAACTCCCGAGCGTGTGTGCAAAATCATGTTAAAATTGGAGGATTCAGGATTGTTCGGGTAAAAGATGGAAAGGCTACCTTGGTGATGAAATTAAAGTAGATCAAGGTTTTCCAATACGCGAGGGAGTTAAAAAAAAGTGGGTTTGAAAGTGAAAACTTCTATCTAGATGGAAAGTTCAGTTGGGTGTTTATTAAGGCATTTGATTGCCTCATTACTCGACAATTAGGCAGAAACACACTATGAAAATGTGGGGAAAAATCATAATAATGTTCAATCAATTGAGTTCATAATAAATTGACAAGATGAAGAAAATCAAGATGTTGAAGAAAAGAAGCACGTCCAAACAGCAACTCTACGTTAACTTGTACCACTTTGGTGTACCAAGACAATAAATTGGCGATAAAAAAAACATGCAAGGGGGGAGATGGGTTACCAGAAAAGGTCTCCAGGCTGATCACTTTCTCAAGTGTAACAGATTCATTACCCTTAAAAAGTAGAAATTTGTTTTTCAAATTTTACTCCAATATATATACAGTTTTGTTGTTCATTTTTTTACTCAAAAATATGGACGTTTGGCTTTTTCACATCCGTGTCAACAGTGCAGGCGATAAGGTTGTAACAGTACACTACCTTTGCTTTGTCCCCTTTGAAGGAACAGGCTGTTGTTTCCTGGTTTTTCTTGGGCTTTGAACAGATCAAGCCTGTCAGAGATAGGGGCCTAGTGATCGGACTTTACATCCACGAGGTTTGTGCCATTGCTGTGGCCGGCTTGTACACCAGGCCCAGTTCCTTGTAGGGTCCCAGCGTGTATATCAGGGTAAGTACATGGGAGCAGGTACCTGAAAACCTGTTAGATAATCAGTATAAGGATGATGTATGGTAGACACTGCTTCATGCAAGAGTAGGAATCGAAATAGTCCCTTAGTTAATATTCAACGACATTTCTCGCTTAACCAAAGAGAGAAGGAGTTATGTTTCCCCAAAATGATTGCAGTCAATAAAGTAAGTTTAATTAAACGAAATGGTTTGTCTAAAAAAAATAGCACAAGGAGTGTTATATGTACAACACAGGTCACTAGGACATTACCTGTAGATTGAAGTGCTTTTGACTTTGTACCAATGATGAAGTGAAAATTGTCGTCTCTAGTTGTAGAATAGAAATTATATTTTGAAGCTAACTTTTTTTAAATAAATAATTGTATCAAAAATGAAAATACCCAAATTGGTTTTATACATATGTAAATGTCGTTTCATGGGGAAAATAACAAGAAAACAAGATAGATATTTTATTATCAAACAGCGATATTTAATTTGTCCTCCTGCCTTTATGTATTGTGTGTGTGAATATCAATGACGTGTTTGACGGTGTATTATAGGCCTCCTCTTGACTTTTATTTTGCCTCAATTCATTCTGTTTACATCTATAAATAGGCACAATTGAAAATGCATGTACACGTATTCTCACATACCCAGCTACGCATCTGCATTTGCTCTCTGCTATGATACCATCCCCTTCAAAGCACACATTCAGGCTGTCGCTTCTCCGCGTATTTCTGTAGTATTTTGTTTGCAATGCCACCAATACCGGTAGTCCTCCTTCCAGATTTCAAAATGCGACTTTGGCGCGCAGCCATTCTTACAGAAATTGCAATTTTCCCCTTTACTTAATTTTTCCTCTCCAAACAAAGCTGAATCTACTGCCTTTGGCAGAATACAAATTATTTACGAGGAACCATTCTTTATCTTGTTCCTTGAATATATTTCATATATGTTGGTGTTCACACTGTTGGTGTGTGTGGTACACACTTGCTTAGCCTATCCCTTCATGTGTTCAAAATCTAGCTTAAAACACGAAGGTTTAATGTTTAATCACCAACATGACATTATTAATCAGAGTAAACAGGAACAAGTTTGTCAAGAAATGTCATTTTGTTGCTTTAATTTCAACCCTTGAGTCCCAAAAATAAAGAGTTAACCTCGCTTTCAATACCGAGATGGCCGACCCATGAATAAAGTCGATATCAACTCTTTTTGAAGTCTGTTGCACGCGCTCGCACGGTCGCACTCATACGTAACACGCACGGAACGTACTTACGGTGTATACAATTGTGCGCACTTGCATGTTCTCATTCACGTAACTTTAACGTGACCTTAACCAGAGCTAACGGCGTCGTTGTGCCGTTTCTACGGTGGGCGGGGCTGATCAGCAAATCCACTGAATCCACGGTCCACTGAACAATGGTTTCGTTTCGATCCTTTGATTTGAGAGCCAGCAATTACTTCCACCTTAAAATTTTGATGTCTCGTTTTATTTCAACTTCTCTGAAATTCTGGGATAAATTCTTTTATCAATTAAAACCAGCCACGTTGAAGCTGCACACTCAAATTAGCATCGCTCATAACGTGACATCTCTTTTAACGCCTCTAAATTTGCAATTATTTAGCTGTCTTGTCGCCAATTCCACAAGCTTTCACGTCTCACCCTAGAAGCGGGGTACGTCTCACTGACTTCACGTCTTTGCAACATGACACAAGCGACAAATCCAACGCCGCTTGTGGTTCGAGTCGAGACTCTTCAGCATAAATCATTGATGCGTCCTACATTTGTGCAAGTGTGTCAACGCTGCGGTGCTAAACAAAAAACTGAGACTTGTCATCTTGGAAATTTCTTCACGGGGATGTGATAGTTCTCTCTGTGAAATTTATGCCCGCGGTATCGGTGAGAAGTCACGGTTGCGTGACGTTAAATCCTCGCCAGGGTGCCATAGTCGTGTACCAGAGCTTTTCCCGTGTCTCCAAGCAGGCGCATCAATGAATGTCCACTTGCGCGCGATAAATATGTACATAAAATCATATTAGCGAGCACCGAAACACGATCCTTGGAATCACGCCTTTACAGTGTCTGTCCGGTATTAAATGTGGTAATTTGTGGCTCGGGAACAGAAAAGTGCAAGGCCCCCATGCCTGACCTTAACCTGGCAGTTGGCAAGAAGCTGGTCACGAATTCTGAACAGGCTTAGATACTTCATGTCTTTCAGTGTCGACTTGGTGAGCTATAAATAAAATCTTATTCATGTAATGGACCGAGGCATTTTGCGTGTCGTACGAACAACACCAAACCAGATTATCTCCCCCCGTGGTTGGGTGTGAGGGTCTGGCTTCCGACTCGATGGGCTACGAGTCAAGTAGACTCGTTACCTTTGGCGACTCACACAAATGTTGTCCTTGGATCCAGTAAAGACTGAACGATATCTTGACCATTTTTAAAAACCCTTCCCCATTGACAATTTCCCCCTTTTCAATATGTATAATGTCCACACACAGACAACAACAGCTCTCGGGCGCTTGATTTAATTTTCTTTTTCATATCAACCGTGCCAATATCCCATATTGACAAAAGGAAATTCACCCACGTCAAAAGGCAGCTTGGCATTTGCACTTTCCTTGCCTGTGGTCCAAAGGTCGTATTAAAAGGGTGAAAATGAAGGGTTCCCTGGCCTCCAGTGTGTTGATCACGGCCACCTTTTTGGTTCAAAATGCCCCAAAGTGCATCAGTGGAGATGGTATTAATCGCCGGTTAATGGGTACCTTTGAATGCTCCAAAAATTTCAAAATAATAAGACTACCCTAGAGCGTTCACCTGCTAATTTGTTGCCTGTGATATCTTGTATTATGCTCGGAGCATGGTTAAATGATGTCTAAACGATACTTCGACTGGGCAGTTTCTTCAAAGCCCGTGCTATGAAGCAAACCGCCGACAATAATTAATAAATTTTCGGAACAAAACATCAACATATACAGCCATAACAACACACGCATTTTTCAAATGAAGTCGACCAGAAAAATCTCATAATCCGCTCCGAGCAACACAGCCGAGTAAATGACAGTTCGGCCTATTGTCAAACCAAAAAAGGTAAAATGAGCTTCCTTTGTATAAGTTTAAATGCTAAATGAATAAAAGTTTAAATGGATACTGGTTACCCATATATTTCCACAAGGTATAGCTTTACTTTGAATTTGACGTAAAATGTGGTTCACATCTAAACACGAGTACATTACAGTGTTTCATATATCCTCAGCATAAAACGGGGGAAGACGCGGCTTAAAAATTCTGTGTCACTTCAGATATCAAGTTCATAATATATAGGAGGGTCTGATTTTCAGTAATAATGTCGGTATAAATGGCTACCAGACGTGTACTTTTTATGCAGTTCTGGTCTGTAATGTCGTAAGTTGCAACTTATACATAACAGACAAGGTAGGAGAGGTGAGGCAGGGTATGGTGTAGAGATCTGGTCAAGACACTTGCGTCCTCGCCTCATGTAACACTTCCACGCTCGGTAACACGTCTTTGCAAAGGTATACACGCTAATCTTTCCAGGGAACTGGCAAAGGAGCTTAATATAAGACGGAGCCTGAAGACATATAGACGCTCGTATTACGTTTTATAATCCTTTGTGCGGCATCCGTTCGGATTATGGGGATGTTCCTTGTAGAGGGGAAAAACAGAGGCGCGCCAGCACCTTCTCTTCTTTAACAATTTGTACCTTTAATATACATGTACGTACATGTAGCTGCTTCGTATGTGCATTGGGTTAAACCACGTCACTAGCCTAAAACCGAATTAGGTATACTTCTCCTAGGCCCTATGCAATCTATGCATTATTTAACACTTACATTTCTCAATCTTGCCGTCCTAATATGATTTTCCACACGTCGTGCGGATAAGGGTTAGAAGGATGCTTCTTCTAAGAACTACACCAACCTCCACTGTGGGATATGTTTAGTTGCAGGTGCATGGTGGCTAGCTGACTCTGATATATGTGGTGGTTCTGAGGATGTTCTGAGACAGCAAAAGATTTCTGATAGCAATGTACCGTGTTTTGTATTTAAAAAATAAAAGAGAAAAAAATTATTTGCGAACGCACTGTAAGGTTGTCAGCTCTAAACAAAAGCACTGACAAAAATCGACAGTAATTGTCAATGACAAGAAAATTTAAAAACTATCAGTGAATGGGAGTATTTTGAAGGCGTTTCTTCGAAGTTGTAATGCATATTAATACATAAAACTCCATTCTGAGTGCGCGACTCTTAATTCAAAGGGGATTTTTTGACGCGCAGATCGCATGTGTATTTCCCTTTCAGCACTGTCAATTAAGGCTTGGCATGAACCTAATTTGCTGACCCTTGCCGGCCACGTGTCACTCCCCTTGGGTACTAGCGTGGTACTGGCTGAAGTAGCAAGACGCCAGTTAGGCACACTTGCCCCAGCAACAATAACCTCCCAGGCCCAGCATGTCAAACTCAGCTCGCCGCCACATGTTCACGTTCGTTGATTGCGTAGCGATACTCCTCACACGTGCCCATGCCAAAAGGGGTAATAGCCCCAATGATGACAGGTACGCCCCCCAACACTTGAAACAAAAGTTATTTTCCTACTATAGGAAAATTAACTGCTCGTTATGATAGCCATGGGATGCTGTGAACGAAAGATGCTGGGAGATTGAATCTTTCATGTTAAAGTCATTTATCAGTTCCAAATGTGATTAGGGCTTTATTGCTTATAATTTTACTGCACGTATTTTGTTGGTTTGTTTTCTTTATTGCATTGACAACACTATTTTTATTTTGACTATGTAGTACCGACAAGTACATGTATATTGAAAACGACGCCTGGAGACACTTTCTACAGTGCAAATCGCACGTGTTATTTAAGAAAAAGTTCCGTGAATTTCTAAAGAATTTACGTTGAAGACAGTGTCGGGCTTGTTGAGAAAAACTTAAATTAAGACTAACAAAGCTTAGAGCATTGCAGCCAGCTCTGCAGATCTCATTTTTTAGCTACTGTCCGATAGAAACGGCAATATAGGGCCTTATCAGTAAAACCTTTGCCGAAAAGAAAAAAAGAACATGCGATTAGATCATGAAAGCATCCAAAGGAGGACAAAGCGGGCCCTTAACTTCTCTGAAACGCCGACCTGTCAAGATTATCAGCGGAATGGGGTCCCCTACCCAGGAAGGCGTGATTGGCGGTGAAATCGTGTCACCTGGTACACAAACCCTATACTCCTGATCAAACAAAGGTGCTGTGTACACAAAGTACACTCTGCCCGTCCGCAAAGGATGTCTCTCCCAAGTTGCATCCTCTTTCCAGTAAAGCTGTTTAAATTGGGTTGAAGGAATTGACACTGAAACCAATGGTCAAGCCACGCACTCGTGCCTGCTCAGATTAAGACGAGGGAAAGTCGTCTCGCGATGTCACTTCTACTAAAGCCTCCATAAAAATGTGCATTTAACCCGCTAATATGCCCATATGCGTGTAAGGCATGAAAAAAAAAAGAAATTCAACCAGTTTGTTCAAGCGAACTTGTGGGTTTGCCGTCGCTTTAGCCGTTTCCTGTGTGTCAACATTAGGTCCCCGTTTCGCGTTCATTTGCTTAGAAATTAGTCTTCCGTAAGCCGATATAGATGGCAGTACTGGCTATATTCCGGGACCTAATCCATCATCTTATAGAGTTCCATGAACTGCAACTTGCAAGCGCACCGACGACCTTTTCCAGTCTTTCATGGTTAAAAAATGCTGGTATCATTTCTTTGTTATTTCGTTGCAAAATGATCGGTCATCTTGTCCTTGTTCACTTGTATCAATTACAAATAACGAGACATAATCTGCATCGTGAATCACTATTTGCAATCTCAAACTGGGACAAGACACATCATCCATGACACATTAACACTGAAAATAAACACAGTGTTTAAATGTGGCAAATTCGCATTCATTTCACATACGTGCACGCTCCGAATTCTACCACGATATTTCATCGCATTTTTAACGACCTGGCCGTTTAACCCCAATCAAACAGGGCTGCGTGCTGACACATGCGAGCGAACGCATCCAAGTCATCCCTCGAATCCGGTTAACGACATGCACACGCAGCTGGACGCAACACGTTTGTTGGCTTCTCACTGCGTCCGACGCATTTGTTGACCCCTGTTCCCCGGCCGCCATACCAGACAACCCTCCGTGACGATTCCTGGCATTCGTGGTCAGTGCCAAACTTGCTGAATTCTCTCGAAAAATTCAACTGTGGTAGAGCCAGAATCAACAGTGGGGTGGGGTCTCCTGATGGGGGGGGGGTTACATTTTCGAAAACAGATCTTCATCCATCCCATGACTGCTTATTCACTGACACTACATCATGCATAGCTCAAACCATCAAGTCCATAGCAACCGAATTTTTTATCCTGCTTACTTCTTCCAAATTTCAGAGAATCTCTAGACAAGACCAAAGCTTTCCTCGCCGACCCGACAGGCAGATGTAAATCACTCATCCCAAAAAGCAATGTCTTGAACTGGAACAGATAGGCCCTAGCTTTTAAATAATTGCACACCAAAACTCCACATCTGGACTACGAGTGTGTGGAGGCGGGACATGCGGTAAGCACTCCCAAACACTCCAGTGAAACTGGAAATTCAATAAACACCATCGCGCAAACAAACGCTAACCTGTTTCTCTGTGGATTACATCTATCGATAAACTTCCGCTGAGTTTGTTCGTAAACACATCTCAAATTGAAGGAATTCTGGGGTGAAATCCACACCCTTAAACATGTCCAGAGGGCGGTTCTTCGCTCAAGTAGTTAGTACTGCGGTATTATGTTACTCGAGAGTCCGTACTCTCTTCCTCTGGTGGAACAAGTACCTTCAAATCTTTTACCAACAGCCATAAATTGGTCAGCACGGACATACTGCACGTAGGTCTTGCCGGTAGAACCGAGACATAAGCCACGATGTATCCTCTTTGCTGAGCATATGGCATTATGGACAGGGGGCGGGCGCATCAAAGCGAACGCTTTTCAAATACTCAAATTTGATAGACGCACATCATTTGAATTCCAATCGCATTTACAGAATGTCGTCTGTCTAGTGTTACTATAGCAATGGTAGATCCATTTCGTCTCAGCTGGTGAAAAAAATTCAAAAATACAAAAAGGGCCACCGTGGTTCGAAAACAACTAGTTGGTGCATATCAAAAGAGCATATAGATTTGTAATTCTAACCGCTATTTTACGATATAAGAAGTACTTATTAACAAAGCATTTACATGTACTCGAAAATTTAGCTGAAACAACCGATCGTACGTAACTACTTGTACATGTACATGTACTTACGTTATAGTACATTCTGATGGTGCTGCAGTTTCATTTTTTTTCACTGAGCAACACTGTGCTTACAATCATGAAGAAGGGTTGATATTCTACGAGTCCATGGGCCATACCTTGTAAGTACTACACACTGACTTTTGTCAAGCGTGCTAAATATACCCTTATAGTCACACGTTGTACCCTTTTCGAAGAAAGAATGGCGTATTAGGCTATGTTGACCGAGAGGGTGAACTTTATTTTCTTAACTGAGTGCGAACTGCCTCAACTATTTCCAGGCATGGTTTAAGATTTTAACAATTCTGCGATGAGAAATCACCTTGCGTGTAGTTGTTGTCACATGAACAGGAGAGGGTCGTTTCAGAAATTCAGTTTTCACATCGTTGGTGACATCACTAACAGTTAGCAATGATAACTGCACCGGAATCACCTCACACCATTACATATCAGGAAATTTTTAAAAGGAAACAGCTTTATTTGCAAAAAAACGTCAATTTCATCATCATCATCACCTCTAAATTCAGTCGCCTAAATTGAGAATGTCAGGATTCCCTTTATTTTCTGAAAATATTGATTCAAGTTTATGCTATGGTAAGTCATACTAGACAAAAATTGACAATTTGGCCAATTTTATAAGGGTACATAGGCCTAAATAAGCAACGTACTATTATGCGGACTACGAGACAAGACCCCGTCTGCCAACTTCGTGGACTGATGGTAACATATTTTCCCTTTTATATTGTCCATCACTTTTCGTGGAAGTTTTGCACAAGGAGTTCAGCTTGCTATGGGAGATGGAACCTGGACCGTCTCCTCTTCTTGAGTCCACATCGTTAGTATATAGGACGCTACTGACAGGAATGCGGGACACTATGGACATCAAAGTGTGCCCCGCGTCAAAAGTAAGTCCACAAAATCTTGCAGTCAAATCTGTCCCTTCGACTTCAAGACCACAGCGCAGAGTCCATCCAAAATGGCCTCTGGTCACTAATATCAAAGGAAAAACCGAATCATCCGATTAAGTGTATAGTAGAAGGGAATATGAGAAGCACAAAGTGTGCTGTGTTATGTCTGTCTAGTTTATTTCGGCCTACCTCATTTACGGTGAACAAAAGGGGGTATGCAGGGTACTGTTTTCATTTCTGTTGATATTACCCTGAGGATGTAGTGGCGATGTACGGGAATAGATCTAGGAAACATGGTCACGCAGAAAGGTTGCAGGCACAGTAATGATCAACTAGCACCATGGACAGGACAGAGTTCAGACTGAATGCAAATTCTACACGTTATATTGCGCCGTCGTTTGGTACTGCAGCAAATGAATGAACTCAAAAGCTTAATTGCTTAGGGGTCAACCGACTCTGAGTTGCGCCACGAAAGGGTAACTGAATAGCGAACATGACGCCCCAAGGTGCGTCTAAATGATAGCAAGAGTACCTCCGTAGGTAAGAGTTTTCTTGCTTCTTAGGCAAGTCGTGACAAACAGCTTGAATTCTGAAGACTGCACTTGCGCCATTTCAAAAAAATCCCAAAATGTGAAGCTGAGACAGTGTAACCTGCTTTCAATTTCGTCGGGGTAGCTATGGAAACTTTCACGTGATGGTGCCTAGGCATGAGATAGATGTGCGCATGCCCAGCTTTGGTATAGAGGAGAGTACCACGAATGAAGTAATTTTAATGAAGATGCAAATGTTGATTGATTTTTTTCATTTATCAATGTCTTTTCAAAGGGACCTCGAGTGAAAGGTTACTGAGACGGAACCTCCCAGGAGAACCAAGAACGCTGCAGTGAAACGGTAAACTTGATGACGCAGCCCGTCTCCATTTCATACGTATATGTCGCGACTCGACCATCTCGAAAGCCAGAACCTGCAGGGCTTCATGGTCCAATAATGGAGGGGAATACAGATACATTATACGGGCACAATAATCTAGCAATATGTCTGAACTAAGAGGAAGCCCGATATCTGAAACGGAGATTCTCAGCGCCTGGTGTCATGTAACTTACAAATTTGCAAACAGACTTAGGTCCGTGCTTGTATTTCTCTGGCTGGCTCAGTGCAAGGGTGTGCGTTACCGAGCAAACAGGAATAAAGACCCTTGGAAAACACGAAATATGTCTTCAGTTGATATCAAAATTGTCATACCACAGACGTCCTCAATAGTTACTTAAAATAGCATCAGAGGGGATAAATGATGGAGTGTCGCATTTCTTTTAAGTCTCTCAAAGACACTTCATGCCCTTAGTTTTTCCTGTATCGATTTTTTTAAAATTTATTTATATTGAAAACGACTCATGGACAAATCGTGTGATCAATGCAGACACGATTAATCTCGAGCTCGTAGAATGCAATAGGCCTATGGAGTAACACACAGAGCGTAATAACAGGGAAACAATCTGGGTTGTAAATAGCGCACTCAAACTCCGGCAGAGTCAAAATTTTCATCTTCACTTAATCACATCTTCGGGTTATCCCTCCGCGTGTTTTTATTTCATAAAGATGAAGGAGAAAGGTTAAATGTACACAGCCTCTTCAGGAAAGAGGACAAATATCAAAGCATGCGTTAAACCACTTTCACTTCTGAAATGTCTCACAATGATACTACACTGACCTTACCGAGTCTATACTGCATTCAGAAACGTATAGTGTTCTGGTCCCTTTTTCAACTAAATGTTAACTTGCAAACGTTATTGAGGTAAATGGTTTCTGTAATGAGAAAGATCAAAAAAATAAATATATTGTGAAGTATCTAAAGCAACAAGTACGACCACATTCATTTTTCGGTAACTTACAGTAAATGTGTACCAGCAAAAGCAACACTATATTATGCAAATATTCATGAAAATATGTCCACAGTATAAAAAAACCACTCTTGGTGTAAGTACACTTTCATCACAATTCACAGGTATTCTAATTTCATATAACTTGTATTGCTGGCTAAAGTGGAGTCAGTATTGGCGAATAGGTTTACCGAATACTATATATGTATGTTCCTAGCTACCTTGGTGGATGCATCTATTATTCGACAACGTTTTCGTGATTTAAAAATACAATTTCAAGGGAAATGTGTGAATCATTCATACCAAAGCCACACTACCAATGTCAAAGTATTTTCTTGACATTAATGCTAAAAAGGGGTCGGTTGTACAGCGCACTGTCTCATGAAACCCAGCGTAATTAAGTAACTTCTGTTGTTTTTCACATAAAAATGCAATATCTTATCAAATGTTCTGAATTGCGTACTTGCATCCCGAAAAAGGATTTCGCCAGGTATACATCACTGTAACTTCCACTCCACTTGTGAGAGTGCTACGTCGGGCACAAAAAAAATACAATTCATTATGGTAAATAGGCCCTACTCTCAAAATCTGCCACCGGAAGGACTTGAAATGATAAAGACAGACTTGATCACACCCTGCCATTTCTGATGATGAATAACTACCTCAACGTTGAAACAAGCCGACTACTAAACAAGCACGATAAAACAACACAGTATCCATTAGGACATCGCACCAGCACCGGACGTATGCAAATTGAACGAACGTTCGGTTAATGTCAAACATACTGGATAACTCAATGACACAGGTAAAGCACGGCCGTCTGCTCGGAACACGCGCGTATTACATCGTGTATGTCGGACGAAGCTAAAATCCATAAATCCGTCTTACGTCCACGGCTCATGCGTGCTGCACAATGCCCCGGGCAGGCCCCTAGTCCAAGATAAATGACGTATTCTCACTGTTCTGTGTTTTACTCAAATAAAGAATAATTGGTGGCTAGCCGCCGGCGCCATAAAGGATGACCAGCTATTTGCGTGAAGAAGAGGATGCCAGACTTGACTGCCCCTGGCTAAATTAATATAAGTCTTCCAAAAAAATTAATAACTAAGAAGCTGCATCTGTATATAGATATGAACTGGGTGTAATAATCGCTATCTGCAGTTCGTGTGTACTGCAGCTTTTGTTGGGATATGAGACCTTTCTTCGTAGTGTCTTTCAAAGGGAGAACCATTATATTGGCCTCAGGACCAGGTTATGAACACTGTTCTGAAAGGTACACAGAGTGAACTATCGATGGAACTTAATGAGCTTTGAAAAGTTTGCCAATGCGAAAGGCAAAATGCCTTTCTGTTCGCCTGAGTGCGTTGTCTCCCCGGATGGAGGAGGCGGGAATAGACTTTTGATAGAGTTTGCTGTGTACGCCTTTGACACGAAGTGTAATGGCGCGGTTAAGAAGGAACTTACAAGTTTTCTTGTGTATCGTGTTAGCTGCATTCGGGGTCAACGTCAAAAGAATGATCAGGATGATAGACCAACACATACATCATACTCCATATTAAAACATATAGACAAATCTGAGGAGACACCATTCCTTAGGGGCCATCACACTCATGCACGAGATTTAACTTAAGTGTGTGCGTGTATTTCAAGTAAAGCCTGGTTTCCATATTGTCGTTTGTAACGCATACGCAAAGCAAGACGTGCAGACGTAGACACGAACGACAGAGACGGTGCATGACGTCATTTCACCTGAAAATTAAAACTAGATGGCGTCCGAAAGTCCGTGATTTTTGCGGAAAATGTGCTTTTAGATTGACTGTACCGCCTCATGGTGCCAACGTCAACTCCAGTTCCATGCATTTCATTGACAGTCAGCTATTTAGTTGATCACGGGGATGTGATATTTACGCATTAAAAAGAAAATGGGCAAAATTCGTGGACCTATTAAGCGAGAGGGACATCGTTGCACGCCGGTCATGCCAGCATGCATGTTTGTATGAGGATACCACGGCTACTCGACGCAGACATGTCGATCGTTCGCAGGCGGGTTTGTGTGCGTCTGCATTGTCGGCGACACCTCCGTTTGGCGCGTTTCCATATGTCTGCGTTGCAGTTTGCGTCTTGATTGCGTTGCTCTCTGCGTTTCTTACGTCGATATAGAAACCAGGCTTTACAACACTCTATTGGTCTGAGAGACATTTACCACGTGCGTACAGCCCGCATGCGAACAGGATGGCCCTGCAGTAATGGCTTCTGGTTCTAGTCGCCGGATTAGACTTATCTGATTAGACGCCATAACTGCGGTGGCATCGCACTCACGCACCCCTTCCTCAGCAAATCACGACACCCAATTATTCGAAGAGGCATGTAACGCGCGCGTACCACCTGTCCGCGAGCGTTGTGCTGCTGCAGTAATGGCCTCTAGTGCTGATTGTCGAATCACACTATATCACACTATACTGAAATGAGTACTGAAGTGAATACGTCACGCGCACAATATGTGTGTAAAAGGTATAAGCACGAGAACTAGCGCGTTATAAACCAACCCGCGCGAGTTTTCCATTCGTTTGAACAACACTTCCTGGTTCAAATTACGTCACATTTCGGCACTCTGTGGAGTACCGAAGCGTGAAGTCATGTGAACCAAAACTTAGTGCAAACAAATGGAGTACACGCGCGTGTTGGTGCGCTGGTTCTCGTGCCTTTGACACACATAACATACTGCTCAAAAAAGTTAAGGACCACGTTTTTCTTAACTTAATTTTTTCTGAGCAATGACTGGGATCTAATTCTTTCATTTTTTTGTTTGTCTAGATGGTGTTCTCATTGGAATAAAAAATTCAAACATGTTTCAAAGCATCAAATGCACATTTTGAGCATTTGAATATCTCATGTAAAAAACTATACACACAATAAAAAGAGCTCATTAACTTTTTGGAGTAGTGTAAGTGCGCGTGATGTATCCTCGGCACTCTAAGGACGCATGCGATGGCACCATACTCGCGCGCGTTCTTGGACGCGCGTGCAAATCGTAGTCTGGATCCCCGACCCGATGATTCTGACTACTCTACCAATTGAAGAGTCCGGTATCACCCGATGTCCACGTGACCAAAACTGGAGGAATTCCTCCAGTTTTCCGGAAATAGCCAAAATATTCCGGAGTCGTCCCGTCTATGTTCGGTTGTTCGGATGGTACCGTTGATGTTCGATTATTCCCAACCGGGTGGGTATAGGCCAACTGTTGAACGTAAACTGCCGTAACCTAAAGGCAGCTATTAATCCTACTATATCTGAATTTAAAATGAAATATCGAAGGTCGCCTTGGCCGAAATCAATGCCAGGCGAAACGCAGAATATGATGCTCACACACACAGGGTGCACCACTGTAATGAAATCGAAAACACCCGAGCTCTCACTTTGTGACACCTAAAACTTGCATCATATCTTTTTACATCTGTGGGTGATGCCTGGCCTAAGATTTGTTATCAAGAATCGTCAGGGAATCTTTGGGCAAGGAACCCGACTACGGCAAGTCGCTACATCCTATTCGTCCCAGGCATTAAAGGCGCGCGTGCCAACTGAATGCGAGTGTGGTGCCAACACAGTACATGTAATGGCTTCTCATTCTGTCTATAAGTGAATCCCAGCCTTTAGCCTAAATCAAATACGTCTCCAACACTTCTTTGGTATTAACTAAAGCATGAATGACGCTACCCTCAGAGAGAAAAATGTCCTTTGATCTGAAAAGACAGTAAATTGTACTTGTATTGTATATAACATTGATCGGTAGATCAGCAGCAGATATTGTAATTTTAATGATGATGATGAGGCTGGTGCGGTTGTGACGGTGGTGAAACCGCTGTGAATGTCCGATATTGGAAAGACCTGAGTCAATGACCCATGCACATGCCCGGGCCACCAACTGCAAGACGCAGGCACTAGCAACTCAATGTTAACAAATTCGAGAGAAACACATTTTTATGGTAGTTTGTTTAATCCATGACAGTCCTTGCCCGTGTTCATTACTTTTTACTTACTATTTTTTTCTTTAAATTTCTCCAAACAAATGTCAACAAAATGTAACTAAACGATTTAACGTAGCCTACGTTCGTGAATCAACCTCGGACCTCGGTTGCGGGCATGCTTCCGATGACAGTCTTGTCTAAGTGTATAGAGTGAAGTCCAGTTTCACACAGACATCCGAAGAAGACTATCTGATGGTGCCACTGTAATCCACAGCGTATCGGCCACAAAACATTATCCTTAAAGGTTAACCTTATTCAGGAGCTTCTCGTTTCAAGAAGCAGTCGTCGTGAAAAACAGGCGAACGCAACAGTCGTTAAACTGATATCTTCTTCAAGAATTTGGGGAGATAAATCCATTATGTTTTACATGAAATGGTGCTCACCATTTCCCTCAGTGTGATACAAATCGTGCCCTGGTTGTACCCGAAAAGGCCCGTGGTGTAAAAGTCTGCTGTCCGCGGTAATCATTGAAGACCAGGTCTTGTCACCAGGCATCATGTGTAACAATTTCCAAAGTGTCGCCGAGAATTCTTCCGAATTAAAATGTCAGACCGGGAATTGGTGCATCAATCAGTCGATATAGCTTGCGACGACGCCCTCCTACCCCAAGAGTTTGTGGGCAACAAACGCACCGGCTGCGCCGCAGGTGCACGCTGACAGAAATGTCTTTTTCCGTGTGGGGAAACGTTTGGAGTCATAGATACCGAATAACACCAACAGGTGCGCCAGAACACTGTGGAGAAGAGGGGAATAGTTGCATCGGTTTACTAACACAGTTGATCTCAATAATACGTACCGAATACAGGCATTTCACGTTCGCTTCCTTCATCCACATTAGGCCTATTCAAGTCACATATTTTCTTTAATGATTAATGGCAGCGTTCATGCGCTACTGCTAATTTTTTACGTGGTCATGGACTACGCTTACTGCAATTTTAAAGCTTGAGTCAAGAGATTAAAAATTATCTCTTTGCTATCAGATTCGACGTTATTTTGTCTGTCAGTTCTTCCCACACATCCACAAAAGCGTTCGTTCGGATAGTCTCAGTTCCATTCGGTTACCAGGTACAATAATGATCAATGGGGCGTTTAGCGTAGTTTTGTTTTTCCTTTCCCGCTAATTGAAGGTTGATTTGATTACCCTTTTACCTCCGTAATTGAAGGTCGTTTTGTGTTTCACTACAAGACCATCACCGCGAAGGATCGAAGCCGATTGGGCATCAAAGGAAAAAAATGTACGCCATAGAGCCCAATGCCAATTAACGGTAGGGCTTCAATATGAGTCAACACCATCAAGGATTGAAGGGTACATGGAGCTCCATTGTGGACCGGTATGCCTATGCACACGTTATGGGACTTATAGGCAAATAATGTAGTGTACGCACACGATGACTATATGACTTCAAATATCTATACTTGCCTATATATGAACGAATCCTGAAGTGTCCACAAGTTGTGCTGTCCCTAAATTCGACGGACACTTTTCACGATTGACCATTATTTTATAGTACTTCGCGTGTTATAAGCGCGCATTATTTAGGCATGTTTACATATGTGAGTCTAGCTTTCAGACTTCCAGTCTTTGACATCTAAGTACTCTCATTAAAGTGACACTCCTCAGATAAACAATGATGCCGAGAGTTTATGCTTTTACAGCATTACATATGCGGCTGAAAACGCTGCCAAGTTTCGCACTGGAGAACATTAAAGATCTGCACGTACATGTACCTGGCTTTCAATGCCAACTACATCTTGCTCTGGTTGAATTCACTTGAAGTCATAAATCAATGCAATTAAAACGGTTGTTTTGAACGGAGCCAATACGTCGCAATTTAAATCATTTATTTAAGACGAAGTGGCTAAAAAGAAGCCGCCAGTTCTATAAAACCCACAACCGTGAAACGTCACGAGGATTAAAAGCTAATCCACAAAAAACCCAATGAAATGTGTATCACTCCAATGACAGTGCCAAGTCTACAGTGTACCAGTCACAATGAAGTATCACCCCGAAAAACATGATTAATGGAACATCAGCGCTCGATATCAAACGCATCACTTCAGATATGTGTGGCATTGTGTGCACACAATGCCTGAGCCCCTCTGCAACATAAGTGTCAGAGCATAAATATCCTTAGGTTAAGAAATGAACGGCTTATTCACCAAATACACTTAAAGGAAGTGAAACGTTAACAAAATGCACTCGATTTGCTATGTGACAGGACCCGCATTTCGAGAAGCGTTTCGATCCACTTCCAAGAGATATGAAATAGGGCATGTGTTGTGTGACACTGCTGCTTAGCAGAACACAGCTGAGGACATGTCACTTCGGGATAACCCCTCCAATGTCCGCAAGTCTATGGGAGCGAAGCTGGTTTTTATTTGCAACAAAAGGGGACAAAAGTCTGACCGATACATGTGCAATATCTTATTTGCAGACAGGTTGGGGCTAACGGAATAAAGTCAAACACAGGTGCAAAGTTGCTAGATTTTAGTGCCTACTCAAAACAAGAATTTTTATTCCATATAGTTGGTTCGTTCTATGATATTGTAAGCATGCAGCGAATCTTTTATTCTAAAGTTAGTAAAACATTGAGGTATGAACGCACAACGCCATATCAACATAGCCACAACGCCTTATTAACATATTCACAAGACACTGCGCTGGAACAGTCTCACATTACCTATGTTTTACATCATTAAGTACACTGAAATGAAACTGACAGCCTAAATGACCCCACTTCTTTGATTACGGCTAAATAAAAACTAATCTTTCATAATTATATCCAAAGAGGAATACAAAGCCTTAGCAGTATTTCACGTACCAAACAATTGGTAGACGAGACGTCATTTTGGTTCTTTATAGCAAGATCAATCGTCCCAACTTTTACCATCACCGTGTGTTGAGGTTCAAAATAGCTGAGAAACCAAATTGTTTTAGCCTCCTAAAAAGCTCATTGACGCTGCAATCGCTGGCTAGTTTATGATTTTTTTAAAGCTTTCGGAGCAATGTGTGCACATCAAAGCATTTTAGTTATGTTAACGAAATTGATGAATTTACGTTCAATCTTAATAATAACATTAATTAGCAAAGATTTACAGATTAGAATTTGAGTTGAATTATCTTTTCTATGAAAATAAAGTACACATCGTCTCGAAATGCTGCCAACTGTGTTCGGCTTGGGAGTACGGGAGCCATTTCTTCCCAACTGGGAAAACCACAACGGCAAATTACACGCCTGTCGCCGTGAATATGTAAAGTTCATTTTAGGATCGCTGTTAGTCTGTCTGGGTTTGCGAACCGTGACGGTCAGCCAAACCGATAAATCTTCCTTCAAACATTTGTAACGCCGGGCCTGGGGTTACAGATCGGTCAGTAGCACAAGCCGAGGCCTTCGGAGACAAATCACATTTACCAGGCCCTTTGAGAAAAAAATTCATGCACATATTTTGTACGGCAAGTTCAAATTCTGGAGTCTTCGTTAATGAAACTTAACGATGAAAATTCAAGTGACTGTGCCGCCCATGCAAATAATCTGATTAAAACGTATGTCTATAAATATAATTGCTAATACATGAGAATGATACATTGATACAAATTTGTATCTGTGACATCTGCTTAAAAATGCTTTGAGCGAAATAAGTTGATCATTTATTCACAATCTATGCGTCATTCGTACATGCCGCAAGGCAATGGATATGGCCAGATGATGCGTACGAGTAACACAACAGGTTCCTCATCGAAGCCTTCTAGGGTATGTTGTTTCTGGCACAAGGTGCTCCGTATCACATGGTCCAAGACTGATTGAATGGCTGTGTCTTCAGAGAAGTGGGATTTCCCGATATATCAGTGCACTATCAGTGTAATGCCACAAGCAGCATATTTTGATTTGATCTCTTTCTGTCAGAAGAACTTATAACGAGAAAATTAAAAATTGACATCTTTTTTTTCACAAATGCACAGAAATAGCAAATGCACCAACTGCTTACAAAAACCCTGATATAATTTTCAGCTCGCCCATCTGAAATTCACATTCCGACTTATCAATGAAAACCTCAATGAATACTCGATTAGTATATCTGTGACAAAATAAACTTTAAGACTAGACATCAAATAAGTGCCGGTGCAACAAATTACCATCCAGAAATGACACGTTAGGGAGACATTCCCATAGGCTCGTGTACAAACCTTGACGCCCTTGAACGCATAACCCAACCAAACTTCATACGATTCATCATCTCGCATGACCCAAACTACCAAGCGAAAACAACGAAATAAAATTTTGTACGAAAAAGTTTGGGAGACACTAAAATATCTCGCGATGTCGAATCTGTACCTAGGCTTTCGTGTTATTTGACCGCAACGTGTCTCCAAAAATAGCACAGGCCCGGGCTTTCCCCTGGGGTTCTGATATGTTTGAGGCGGTCAAACAAAGTTTGCCGAAATTTTGGCATTTAAAACGAAAGCCAGTGTTTTCAAAAAGGCCTAAAATTATTTTATACCGTATAACAGAATATTTACTGTAAATTTCATCTCTAAAATAAGTCGCTCTTGTATTCTGTGTCCCTCTTTTAACTCTCTGAACGATTTGAAGCTGATCTTCTTTCAAATATCTATGTTATTTTCCTTTTTCCTTCCATCTTTGTCTGTTTAAGTGTGGGGTGGTAAATTCACCAGAAAAGCCCCAGGTGGTCACTAAAATCAGTGAGATGGGCTGCGTCACACTTGAATAGGCAGGGAAACCCTGCATAGGCCTAATTGAGAATATGCATCAGGCAACCTTTGGTTGTAAATATCTAGCTCATACGCAAAGTATTTATTTTAAATCAGCTGCAATCTATGATATTTTGTTGACGCGTCTTTGAAAAAAATGATTTAAGTGCTGTGTTCTTATAGCTATGGATATACCATCTATATACTCCAGGTCCTTTTAAGACTTGCAATGTTAGCTCTTTATTTCTTAGTGTTACATGTACATGTGCTTTGGACTGAGCCCTCTAATCGAAAAGAAAGTCTTCGTCGGAGTCTTAATCATCAAGAAAATCCTAGGTGACACCGCACACTCCCGTTTCTTTAAAGGAGGGGGGAAAGTGCATTGTTCCAAAATCCCAAAGGTCAGCAGCGTGTGCGCAGAAATGGCGCAATGCTTCCAGTTAGAAATGGATGACATACAGTGATGAGGGCGATCGGAGCGGCGGTTTGTCCGTTGAAGTTCTTTATTGGACATTCAGCTGGCTGCTAAATATCCACCTATCCCGGGGCTTGGCCGTGTCCTTTTCCTTGCCCACTAATTATACACCAAGGCTCCAGAAGACCCGCAATTGGGTCGCCTTATTTTTCTTCACGGTTAGTCGGGCAGCCAAATAGTAATATTCGTTCACGCTCTGTTGGTCAGGCAATGCGCATTCTTCATTCTCTGCGGGCATACGCGGGCACGCCGCAACTCATGTTTTCATACAGCTCAGTGCTTTGTGAAATACAGAAGGGTGTATGTGGACTTACCGAAATAATTTTTGCTGCTTAATTTAGCAATTTGTCTCAAACACCTTTTTTTCCTGGGGTGAAGGCTGATTTAATGTGACGTAATACGTGTAAAAGGAAAATAGCTGGAATTCATATGTATACGCAGTCTTACACGTGTCTCAAAGTACAATGAACTTACAGATTAAATATTTATTCGCACATACGTTTCGATATTGATTTACGTTTATTCCAAGCGTTTTTAATACGATAACAAATCAAACTAGTGCACATTTTTAAAAGATGAAGGCCTGTATCGCCTTTAAGTTCCAATCAAAAAGTATTCAATCATCAGAAAACAAGAAAATTGGGAAGGGTCGTACGAAATTGAAAAGTCCTGTTTCCCTAATAATCTTTCATCATTGGCAGAACTGTCAAACATTACAGTAAGGAATATTTCCCAACCGATAGATAACAAACTTCATAACAATTACATGGCAAACCTCTACAGCACAGAGATTCCTATAAAAACACAGCATGACTGGGCACAGGTTGATAAGGATGATTTTATCAGGATGCTTTTGACTCGATTTATTCGAACTGAAAATTCTCGGGCACAACTTCAAAGGAACACTGTAGCGCTTAGTGGGGCCTGGCTATGTTTGCATATCTCTCGTGAGTGCGTCAGAGTTGAACTGAATTCACATGTAATTATATCGTCAGCAAGGGCTTGAACCTTTTTATCGGATGGAGATACCGTCTCTCATCGTCCGCTGGAAATCATGCAGCATGCCAATGCGACATCCCAATGATACGCTCGGGTGACTCTTTCCCGCGCCAAGCATCTTTTCTCGGCAAGTACCTGTTTTTGGGTGGTTCGGAGGATGGACGGGTGTTGCTTTGTTGGATAATTTTTCGCACTGCATTGATGCAGGAGTCAGCTGCAAACTGTGCAAATGATACCCAGTCGATAAGTCGGGCGAGAAGCCAGCAAGCGTGCTTGTGATTAGAGTTACTGTATCGGCAACGGACATCAATCAGGACGCGTGCATTCCGCCTCACGCTTCGGGGGGGGGTGCAGACGTGATGATGTTAATAACGAAGGGTACTAAAACAAAAACCACTTCAGTATCGGATTATTTGAAACATAACGCCTGTATGTTAGTACACTTGATCCATGATACACTTCATGGGCTGTGGGACTTTGCACGGTTATGTCCTAAATTTCGATGAATAAATTCAACAATAAAAGACTGGTTAATATAACATGTGGTTTTAATAAACATGTACCATTAAGGGTATAGCTGCAATGCAATTTTACTTCCCAAACTTCCCAAATACATTTTTGTGTCTCACTTAACCACAGGTTTTATTCTTGTTTCACCATTTTTACGGATATTTTGCTACCTTTTGGGTTTTGGGGCATTTGGAATTTGCATACTCATGAGCAAAACTGTAATGCCATCCCGGGAAGAAAATCTCGACGTTGGATACGTTTGTGCACAAAACAAACTGTCGAATTTTTCAAGATTTTGCTGGCCTCCCGTCAGGTGGCTTTTCTTTGGTGATTCATGTAAGTTTCTAGCAACAAACAAGCATCTCACCCGTTCTCAGAAATGTTTTCAGCGAGTTAATGTGGGATTTACGGTTCTAAAAGAAAAACCTATGCACAGCAACTTGTCTTCCCTGGATGACATCACAGCAACAGCGCCCTCAGTTGTCCTGAATACCATGGGCAATATTTAATGTTTTGAAAATTCCGCTTTTCAGAGCGTGCATTTAACCGAAAAGAGGTGTCAAATAATGTCCACACGTTGCAGAAGAGTTTAAAGTTGCAGACAAATTGTGTCCAAGAAAAATTCGTTGCTGCTACACTTTAATATTAGGCATGGTGAATATTTTTTGAACGAACCTTATTAACGACAGCATGAACGGACGCATCCAAAGTTTCAATTTGAGACAGAGTCACGAAATTGGATTTAATTAAAAGCAACTTTAACTGAAAAGGACTCTTCTCGTTTTTTTTGTTTTTTCCTGTCTGTATGATATGACTATGACCGTTCAGTAGATATTCAGCAAATTGCGCAAATACACAGGCTATGCCCCAACTTACGTAAAATGCTTTTGCCTTGCCATAATCCTTCCTCTTTCCATTCGAAACGACTTCACGTCGAATCTCAAGTCGGCAAAAAAAAAACGAATTTGGGAACTTCTGTTTCACACACACACACAAAAATACACAGAGATATCTGCTCCAAAACCTAAACTTTATTAGTGACCCTTGGAAAGGGGTCCCCTACACTGGCTCGATGTGACACGGTGTTTATTGACCGAACAAGTTTCACATGACCTTCACGTGTAGGTCACTTTGATAGGCTGATTTCATCATCAATACCCCAAGCTGAAGGTAAAAACCACACACATGCAATGAACATTAAATTTCCAGACCACAACCATATACTTCGCAGAGCCTATATTCGGTCATCTATGACGCTAAACACTCAGAAAAAAAAAATTCACGACTTGCATTTCGGTCGAGTCATTTCACAAGACGGCCTCATACCAAACCCCGCATTCACTATATCATGGTCGTTAGCACAACCATTTGGTATTTGATTCAATTTTTCGATATGTCAACAACCGTAATCCTTTCACTGTGGGGTTACTGCACCGTAAAACACGTGGTTATTGACCTGCCGTCTCATTATGCTACTGCGGGGTTTGTTTTAAACACTTTTTTGTATCGATTCCCAGTGAATCCGATTTCTAGCACTCAACTTCATATGTTCATTTGACATTCATGACGATGCTTCTGGTATGTCCTTGGGCAAGACGGGTCGCCCCACCCACTTCCACAACCTGCAAGCTACAACGGACTGGCGGACCGTTCGGTGAAATTTCATCCACAGCAAAGAAGCAGGCGTGAGGAATCTTTACTTTGAATTTGTGTTTTTCAAATCGTTCCAGTGTTGCTTTTCATTTGCTCAACCAACGATTAGGGGCTGTGCTAATGATGTTATTGGCAAACATTCGCCCAAATGAACATCAGGCAATATGCAATGTGTATAACGTATACGCATACATGTACGTATACGTGCGCATGTAGGCACTGTTTGTTATTACATTGCAAGCACAAGCACTCAGATGATGATCGATAATCACGCTGAGGCGTAATATTTAACAGGCGCTGACGGGAAACAATTTATTTCCGCTGAAACAAAACCCGTGTCAACAGTGAAATATTTGAAAAAAAAAGATCTCCCATAGCTGGATATTTGCCCGGGGCTGTGATCAAATAATAAACGATGCGACATTCAAGTACAAAGTACACGCTCACTACAGGAGCCTCGTTCCAGGGAAATGACAAAGTAATGCAACCGATAAAAAAAATACCGCAATACAGGCGACGAAGCCCGCACCGAGCAAAATTGTCATTGAAGGCATGGTCCAAAAAACTCTCTTGGTTTTCATTTTTAATAGCTGGAACCATGCTAGAATGATCAACATGTTCATTTTTAATATTCTTCGCCTTCTCCACGAGCACTCTGAACTCACTGATCCGTTTCTTCCGAAGGCATTCACACAACGTTCTCATTTTTATTCTCTCGGGACAGCTGTGGATGCGGTTCAGGATTGCCTTTTGCTAATCATAGTCGCGACTTTAACGACAAAACCTTAACTGCAGCCATCCCTGTACTTGAAGTTCTCAAACCTACATGACAATCTGCACACTGCTAACTATATTAAACTGAGCTTTTCAGCTCCATACTTCGCCTCAGCTTGAGGGAATAATGATAACTCTGGGGATGAAAAGCTGGGCAGGATTTCCAGCGAAGCCACGTGATGCTCAAATGCACTGAGCTCTGACCATCTCCAAGTGAGGCACACGAACTGTTTATAAACCGTTACACCTGTGGAGAATGTCGGTCTTGATTCCCCTTCAACACACTAGCGTGAACTAGATCGTTTACTCTGACGTCACACGTTTCCCACGAACCTTTTCGATCCGGAATAGGCACTGTAGTGTACGGTAGCAGGCCAATAATAAACGGCCATAGACAAAGACCCTCTATCAAGCCCCCCCTACCCCGACCAATACCTCCCTCTCAGTATATCAGGCAAACATTCAATGAAAGTAATTGGGCCATTCTTCAGCCTCTATTCAGATGATTTTGGGGGGGTGCGCAATTATATGAATATTGGTGATTTCCCTCAAATTTGGCCTAATCACCTCTAAATGTAACACTGAAGTTGTTAATGCCTCCGCTATAATTTCTAAAATGGAGTCCTTTATGTTGTATCGCCCAGTGTCATTCAAATTGCTGCGAAAAAAACAAGCTTACACTTGTGTCCATGGGTTCCACACTTCTTCGTTTTTCATTTTTTAACAAACCGTCTCGTTCCTAGGCAAGAAACAAAAGAACTCCTAGCTGAGAATGTACACGATTCTGTTAACGAAAATTGTGAGAAATGTTACATAAGACGCGGAGTGTAAAAATCTTACCAAGGGACAAACTGACCATTGTACATATGCTTAACAGTTACTTAACGATTAAAGACCCGGATGTTTTAATTAAAGAGAAAATCGACCAAAAAAGGACCGATCTCAGAAACGCCGCGACATCATATGGGAATGCTGTATCAAATCACGTGGCACGTATTTCTAGGCTTTTCATAGAATTCTGTCTTCTCCAGGTACCAGTATCCGTGTGCTTAAAAGGCAAAATGCCACACTAAATGAATACTCTGAACGTAACTGGAACGGACGCCGGATTGAACGCTCAATATTTTACACATGAGTGCAGACCAAACTGTGTGAAAACAGGCATGGACGTACGTGCACCTGCGCGCTGGCTACACAGGTGAAGCAGGTGCACAATGTGTATGTGACGTCATTATAGGAACCCTCAAAAGAAAGGGCAGGGATTAAGCAAGCGGACCTATAACCACCACATCACTTTCCATTCACAACGATCCACTGATTACACTCACACAAGTACCGAAATTATAACTCTCTTTTTCAGTTAGCGCGAAGATGGATGAGACGGAATGGTTTTTCTATACATGCCGGAGATTATTTGGTATTTGAAAGTGCAAAGTCCGCCTTTGATGTAGAGTGCAGCGAGATGGACGACCTACGGACCATCTGAAGGATGATGCAGTGTCTTGGAACCGCTGCAAATCCGAGCAAACTGTAGCGATGTAGTGCAAAGCAAATTTAGTTAGGGCCTCATTTTTTCCAAAAAGGACTGGATTGTAATTACGCAATCGCTGCTCAAAAAACTCTGCTACGGAGCGTTTAGGAGCAGAACGTAATTACTTGGCCGCATTAAGTACACAGATGGTGCATTTAACACGCCGGCTCCCGCGGAGAAAATTTAATCAGCGGTTGATTTAACGGTAAGAGAAATGTATTTGATTTTAACGCCGTTTGTTCCGGTTTGGGTGCCACGATGACGTCTGTATAATCAAATCTGGACTTTCTCTCCAGCTGGGCTGGTTTCTTGGGGTCGATTCAGTTGGCAATGGCTTTCCAAGACTATCCTCATCACTGTTAGGCAAAGGCATTACAACACAATCTCCTTTGGCCGAGACAGTCAACGAAGTCCCCCAAATCATTTGACAGTGCCTCAGTAAAAAAAAGATGAATATTAGAAATTAGCTGATCTGTAATCATGGCAAACTCACAACTGACCAAGGCCACAGCTTCAAAAAGGGTTAACAATTAATATAAAAGCCGTCCATGGTATGTGTGCGCGCATTCAGACAGCAAAATGATGTAAAGTAACGAAAACTAATGTTCGCGTTCGTATAGGGATGAACGCGTGCATGTAATTAGGTCTCGGCACGTGTTCACTTGAACCACACGAAACGGAAAAACGTTCTACTGCATGCTGCCAGCCATCAGCCACGTCTACACTAGCTCTTGTGGACGTACGAGGGCCCCTTATCTCACGTGGGGAGTACATCAGTTCCAATATGGCCGCAGACGAACAAAATTAACCTGCCAAAACAAAGAGTATGAACCAGCTTCACTCTCAAAAGCGCAAGACTCATTTTAAAGCTTGGTTCACGTATTCCACCTTCTGTGTACTTCTATTTTTTTCGGGGGAAGGGGAAATACGATGACTTTAGGCGATATCCCTTCAAAGACAATCATCTTCACAGGCCCATCGCGATTTTGAAAAATGGTCCCTCCGCGTACTTGCTAATGAAGCCATGTAAGGGGCTCATGAATACACGTAACCCAGAATTAGCCGGTTCGATATTCCAACAATACCATGGCAACTACCAGACTATTCGGAAACAGTATGGATACCACACCCTATAATTCTGACTACTCTACGAATCAAGGGTCTGGTGTCACCCAATGTCCACGTGAACAAAACCGGAAAAATTCCTCCAGTTTTCTGAAAATAGCCGAAATATTCCGAAGTCGTCCCGTCTATATTCGGCATGTTCGGATGGTACCGTTGATGTTCGGTTATTCTCAGCCGGGAAGGTAGGCTAGCGGTTGAACTTAAACTCCTGTATCCTAATGGCAGCCATTTGACTTTACACTGAAATCGAAGGTCGCCTTGACCGAAATTAATGCAAGGCGAAATGCAGAATATAACCGCTGACCCTTGCGTCATATCTATTTATATCCGTAGGTACTGCCTGACCTAAGATTTTTTGCCAAGAGTCGTCAGGGAATCTTTTGGCCGGGAACCAGACTAATTCAGGAACAGCTAGCTACGAGTGCACTCAATAATCTGTCCTATCAGTGCAGCCATACCCTGACTCAAACCCGCGCTTTGTTCCCGAAAGACCTTGGTTTTTTTAATGCATGAATGGCTCATTGGGGGTCTACAAGCGCGCGATCCAGTTCAAAAAAGAGAATTTCAGGTCACACGAGAGTCGGCGGGCAAGGCATTTTTGGGCCCATTTACTTGAGTGCAGCTACCTGGGTAATGGTGTACAATTCAGACAGATCTAATAGGGTCAACCGTTGAAATACCCTTTAACAAAATATGCAACACTGACCGTTTAAACTTTTACCTTGTAATGCGCACGCCAAAGACAATACTCCTCTTTGCACAGTTTGAATTTGTCTTGCTCTCTTGAAAAAATGAGCATCTTTTATGAAGCAGGGGCAAAAACACTACCTCTGTCAACACTGATGTTTGATTCATGTCACTAAGACACATTGCTTGAAGAAATCTCTCTTTACAGTCAGTTCTGTATGTAACGTACATTCCAAAATTTAATTGGCAAGCGGTAACCTCTGATTTTGAGTCAAGCTACGTTTGCTATGTGTGAGCACGATGGCTACACAACACGTGAACGGGAAATTATTCCAAACACACAATAACTAGGGTGACCAATGTTGGCGA
The DNA here is from genome assembly GCF_054643075.1 of Acanthaster planci. Taxonomy (NCBI): domain Eukaryota; kingdom Metazoa; phylum Echinodermata; class Asteroidea; order Valvatida; family Acanthasteridae; genus Acanthaster; species Acanthaster planci. The sequence goes on from NC_141784.1 coordinate 13,456,962, forward strand.
TAACACAGAACAAGAGGGAAAATATCAGTGCATATCGTCGTCGACAAAACAAACGTGCTTTATCGGACTTTTTGCTATCGCGCAATGAGGATCCGAAGGACAACAGCATTTCCCAAGTACCAGAATGCGCCGTTTGGGGGAGAGAGGTCGGGTTCACAAGGTTGCCACGCATTTCAGCCTTTTTTTTCTCTGGAAATTAATGATATTACGCAGTACACGTACGGCCTTATGTCTAATCTTTTGTACATGTTGGGGTAAATGTGCACGGATGCTTCATTTCCACCTTCCACAGTAGTTTACAAATACATGCAGTTCAAATTACCATCGGATCATGCACGTTTATTTAAAGTACATGTATTTTACACTGTCGCAAATTTTCAAACCCTTTTTAGCTTCTTAGGCTTTGAACGAACATGTTTTGTATGCAAGTGCGCTACTTTCGGCGGTCGGAAAATTATGGACTTCGTTATTAGAACATAAAAATTGCATAGCTACGAGTGTCGTGAAAGTGCACGTTAGACTGGTGGCCAGTCCCAAATTGAGTTGGTTTGACAGACGAGGATACACTAGTTGTGAATTCACTTAAGTGTAGCAAGACCATTTGATTCCATAGAATGTCACACAACCAAATAAAACTACAATGTCAACATTATTAACTCAGGATCTGTGGGAAACATAAAAATAATATCGACAGGGTGCGTGAGCAGCCAAGGCATCACGTTGGCAGGGAATTAAGTCGCATTAAGACGTGTCTGACAGCTGTTTTGGACACGAAATGGGTTCGCTACACTTCCCGGTATACCGAACAAATACTGGACATCACAGCATCCATGTTGTGCCCAAGTTTGGGGGTGGCGTCCATGTCGCATCTTTGTCGCCCTGTTCATGGCTCTAATAGGTACGATCGTGCTAAACTCAAACAAACAATATCGTTGTAAATCTAGAATTTTAAAATTATGTCGCAGGACGGTTGTTTCCGCATGTCAACAATGCTGTAATTCTATCTGCAAGAGTACAAATCCGTGACAGTATAATTTTTCGCAGAGCAAATGAGTGAATTGGTAACGGCTTGCCGTTGCTCGTCCCATCTATTGCTTAAAAAAAGGTCTGCTAACTGGTGACATCTGATATTATAATCTACAATACACAAACACATTTTGCGCAAATACGAGGACATCCGACAGCCAAGTGGCATTTAAGTCAAACACTCTGCGGTAGGGTGTATTATACCAAATGACAAGTTCGATTACAACCAATGACAAGTCCACAACATTACGACCGGCTGACTTTGAAAGGTTCATACACGACGCGACGATGAACCATGCAGTCTGCAGATGAATGTAAATGATGAGAATACCTGAGCGGGGAGCGTGACGCGGACAGCAATGAAAGATAAACACGACAGTGGACATACAGCGGGGGGGGGCATCTACAAACAGAGATCCCCCGTGACAACCGCTGTTGGCGGCTGCTACACTAGCCCAAGAGCTTTAACCCACAAGGGGAAAGAGTCTCCAACCAAATCGGTAGCAGGAGGAAATTAGAAGAACGGGTTCGACAAGTTTGTACAGGAGATGAAATGGCGGTGGGAGGGCGAATTAATTTCACCATCGACCACGTTTATTTGTGTGGCAATCTTGCTGTCCTTCCAATCTCGATGGAACGTCAAGTCTGCCGTGACTTGGGTAATTTGCAATTGAAAGTTCCAACAAGATTTGACTGGAAACACGCGTGTTTTTGTCAACTTTCTGCCGCTGACAGACATTCCCGCCGTATGTAGCGGACTAATTGGGTTATGTTTAGCTTGGCCGGTCCCTCGAATTTACGACGTGCGACGTGAGCGTGAAGCTGACCCTAATTCGAAACAAGTTCGAAAAAGCTCACGCGGGAACCGTACTGCAGGCCTGCAATCGACGACACTTCACAAGTCGCGAAAGAGAGGACATATCTTTGCGCTTCTGAATGTTAGACTCATCTAATTAACAAACAAAGCTCTACATCTGAGCACTTAATTAAGAAAAACAAATCTCACAAGAATTACAGTTAGATTTCATCAAAGAAAACACATAGGCCTACATGTATCAAAAAAAGAGTGATGTACAAAAAGAATGACAGCTTTCGCCTATACATAATCATTTTTCGATATCTTATTGAAGGGCTCGTCAGATTTATGACCAACATTGTTTACTGTCAGCTAAACCCCTTCATAGTAATTTGTGGCATTAGATCCAATTACACATTCCAAAAAGAATGACCGGATTAATTTCACGATGTACATGCAGTGGTTATCCTATCACTAAAATGTTGCTGTCAACGAGTAAGCCTCGTTGTGTCCGGCAAAAGGTGCGCCGAGGCATTTTAAGCACAACTTGTATTTTAACAGCTTGCTTTGTTCCTTTGCACTATGCCTCGTGTAGGATGCTGCAAGACGTTTTGACGAAATTTGGGCAAAGAGAAATCTAAGTGAGCTTTCAAACGATTGAAGACCTGTTTGTATCCGATCACCGAGAAACCAATCCAAAGTCTAAAAGGGAAACCCGTTTGCCATCGATGGACGAGCACGCCAAAATTAAGCCTGGGCCTCAGTGGGGGTAATGTTGCCCCACTACTTCCCCTCCCGGGGGTGAGCGGAATCAAAACCGCGACAACAAGCACAAGGTGAATCAGAAGTTGAGGTGTAGTGTTTCTGTGTCCTTTAGCAGGATGCGTAAACCTCCACGCGCAAGGCGTTAACCACACCATAACGAGCTCTGGGGAGTCCACTTTGTGAAACTTGAACGCGCAGTACTGTTACGAGAACCCGTCGTGGTCAATAGTCCTCCTGAAAAAGAGATCCCACGCCCGCATCTTTTGGTGAGACAAGATTCAAACGTAGTGTGTTTCTCGTGTCGCCAAATGGCACAAAAGGGTTAAAGTGGCCGGAATAACGTCTCCATTTTGCCTGACTTTGGAAAGGTTAAAATTGAGTCTTGTTGGCCAAGCCAACGGCATGGGGAACAAGTGTAAAAAATCCCCAAACCTCACAGGTACACTGGTACCATAGCGACCTGCAGGAGCTAAGAAATCTGGGAGATTTGTACAATGGCATTTGACTTTTATGGGTTTCATGAGGGCGCAAGCATCCAAGATCACAAAAAACAGTGAGGGAACCCTGATTATTCTACATATTCAAATGCGCATTTTACAAAGTGGTCGTAGAAAAGTCGCCCCGCGGTGTGCCCCTGTCTTACCGCGCAACTTCATCTCCAAATAGCTTTAGAAAATAGCAAAGGTAACCCAGACGCCCACAAGTCACCGAATGACAGAAGCGCTTTAGCAACAAAATACACATCGTGCCGGGAATACACGTTACATAATTTCAGAAGTAGTTTGCTCACAATAAACCCTTGCTTGGATTTATAGAATGTACCGGGTAATGAAACTATAATGGCATTGCATGCTCGAAAAAATGGTCAAGGCTAGGAAATAAATGGCATACCATGCAAATGTAAATAATGACATTTTCATAGTGCATTGCACATGACCCATGAGTACCCCTTGGACCTACAGCATACTAGTACAAATTGTCCTCGACCGAAGTAAGTTTGTAATACATGCTTCAGGTACATTAGACCTCACAAGTCTCGATGAGGCAACGATACAGCCATTTCGGGGTTCGAGTGAGTGTGGCCCCTGTGCAGTTAAGGTATAAAATACTACAATTAATCGCAGTCGGGAAAGAATGTAACGACCATACTTCACGGTGTCCCAGCAACCCAATCAATTACACAACCCCCTGGCAAAATCATAGAGCATTTACATTGATGACCACCACCGTGAACGCGATGGGATGAAATCGCAACTCCGAGTCTGCAAGCTAGGGCCAATGGCGTCACACAGACAATGGCAACATAAGTCCCAGTATCAAAGCAAGCTCTCTGGATCCAAACAAACATTGAGATACCCGCGCTATCATAAAATACCTCACCTCTATGCCGATACAGTTTTATGACATTATTTGCTTTCTTTGGATGTTGGGCGCCTTGTCCAGGCGGTATCCCAGGAGCTGGATTCGTAGCGATACATTTACATGTACAGTATGTTGCTTATACAGTTCCACTGAAGCGTCGGTTTTGGTTAAGTGGTTGTACACGCGCGTATTGTGCTTAACACAAGGAGAGTTTTATTCTGTGCATTTTGAGGTCTCTTGAATTTTTCTCACAACATTGAGCTTACTGTCAATTGGGTGCATGGTTTTCACGAGAAGATCATTGTCGGCGAAGGATTGGGGCCAGTGAGGAATTGGTCAATAAGCCTCAGAGAGTGCGCTATACAATCTGGGGCAATCTATCAGGAAGTTTGCTTTGCAAAAGTGACTGGGTTAAAAATTAAGGCGCGCGTATCGCAACCGAAAGCATGTCACAGTTTGTCGGTTATCAGTCAGGTGTATCGGTGGAATAGTGTTGTGTCGAGTGTTGAGTGTGGCTGGAAGAATGCACAGCACGGCCTTGAAACCTCAGCGGTTACGCATTACAAAATGCATATCGCCAAGCATTTCGTCGCGGGCATAGCGCACTTGTGGCAAACTAACACGACTGCTGAACATTATGCTATATACAACCGTGGCATCGGGGTAAAAACAAGATGCATCTGAATTCACCGACTCACAAACTGAGCCAGCCATTGACACTGACCATTGACACGAACGATGGAATCACAACTGACACAGAAAATGACAGGAAACGACGCTCACAATACAAGGAAGTACAATTTACAAAGTGTTTTTTTAGATCGAAACTGCCAACCGTTCTCTGTAGCCTCTATTTGCTAGGACTTGTCCCCACATCAACAAAAGACATCAATAATACTATTAATAATAGTGAGCCTGGACGCACTTTGCATCTAAGTACCTTATACATAATATGTACCTCCAGGTAATAAAATAACCTTAGACTTTCAAATTATGGCCATATCTACATATTTGACGTGTCTGATCTGCCATGTCTGATGATAGTAATAGGCTACGGTAGTAAGCAAATGACGGATTACTGCGTATGACTGGTTATGTCTGAATCATGGGCCGGCTTGATGACTTTTCCTCTTTCAAACTTGATTTATTTCACGAAAATTTAGAACAATTTTATCCCGTAAGAACATGTTGGCCGTTCACGATTCATATAACTTCAAAATGGTAATGCTGGATTAAAAGAATCAGATGTATAGAGTGGGTGCCATATTGTTCCAAATGATGCAAGCGTAGACAGTTCTTTAGAAGAGAATTTAAGTGATTAACTTTACGCTGATTTTTTTGGGGGGGGGGCGAAGGATGGTGAGGAATCTTTTTGGGAAAAGTCGGAAAACATCATGCTAAGTATATAACACAGGTCCGAGAGAGTCAATGGTCCTATATCAGCGCCACTGTAGGTCTGGCGAAGAACAGGTCTGCCCTACTTTCGGGGCAGACTGCGAGAGCCAGGACTCGCTTGCCCGCTTCGTCGGTACGGTGTGGCTGTCCACCGTCCCCAGAATAACAATTACAATCAAACAAGGGAAAAGGAGTCCAATTATCAAATAAAAACTGAGAGCATCGGTTACTTGTTGCAAAAATATACAGAGAAATAGCTATCCCCTCAACCTGCATTTTCATGGCCTGAATAACACAATACTTAAAAGTGTACTCACTGCGTGCGTTGGGTATGACTGTAGAAGATAGCTTTTCCTTGATAACCTCGGTGCTATCTGTTCGCCAGATGGTTTGTGATCTTTGTTTTGGGAGCCCACCGGGTATCTGCTCAATATAGCCAAGTGTAAGTTCGTAACAGAAAGAAAGCGCTTCCTGCCCCTCCCTGTCGGCCGAAATGACGGCGGTCGTATTCCACTGGAAGGTATTGAAAATCACATCGGCGATTACCTGTCCAAGGGTGGTGGCTGTGATAAATACTCTTGTGACGAGGTTGTTGTCAAGGCCACTTGCTGGAGTTCCCGCAGACATCATGACCTTGTTCCAGTGCGACATAAGGCGGATCATGTTAGCGGCCGCATAGCTGCAAACAGGCCCGAAGAACACGTCTACCTCCTCTTCCAATCGCAAGGAATCTATGCTGAATTTCAGCGCCTGGACCTGGCTACACTGAGAGTCGAACTCCTTCACGATGGTCATATCTGCGGAGTTGCCAATGAGACTACGAACGCGAGGGCTGTTGATTGCAAGCCGAATAGCGGGAGCAACCTTTACACGGGAGTAATCGAACTCAGTGTCGAACGGCAGCAGGACGACTACGTTGATAATCTGGTGTCCATCACCTGTAGACGGCTTCGTGGAGTTCTTTCCTCCGATTTTACATTCGGTTTGCTGTACGAGAACCAGGATGGAGACCAAACACAACAGAAAGACGAAAACATCAGATGTTGTGTACTTCCTTTCCATGACGAGTACGGTCACTCTATTCTCAATCACAGTATATAACGTATGTGTATGTCGATGCTGGTTTATGTCGGTTACTCTGTATACTTAGGCGTTCGTACGCAGAGACATGCCAAAGCTGAACACAGGGCAGTCCAGCGGAACTACAGATCGTCACGCCACGTGGAGAGCAATCCAACAACACTGTTCGATTCCAATGCTTCGCACATTCTGAACTAGAAAAATTCCCACCTTGACGCGTGTTGTATGTGTGCATTGACAGACTCGCAATGCAGCACAACTCTATCCCTGACGATGTGACAGTTGATGTGGCCTGGATTTGCAGTCAGTGGATTGCTGTAAGACTCCAGGCTCAGAAACGCAGGGTTGACTGAACGTCGGTGGATGGCCAACGAAACACCAGACCCAACTCAAGTTAGCCGCGTGCGGTCGCGCTCTCAATCCCAGCCACGAAACAAGTATTACACGCCCGCTACGCAGTGTGTACACGCACTGCAAACAAGGGGTTCACACAACCGGATAATATAGAAGCTCCAGTGCGCAGGCACGGACTCGTCCAATCACCACCATTTGTAAGTTGCTTCATGACACGCAAGGTTTTTTCCCGGATATTAAAGCTTGCAGTTACACGGTTCGGTAACGACAGGGAAGATAATTTCTGGTCACTCCATCAACATAATCGTTAAGGAAATGGTACAATTGCATCACCCACAAACCAAATTACTTACAAAGCAAATCTTTAATTTAGCACTGGATGCATCCTTGAAATGCAAAACAGGGTAAATTAAAAAACAAAGAAAACTCTACGCTTTATGTAGATCACGACGAACTTTCTTTCTTAATGTAACTTTAATGAAAAAAAGTCACAAATGCCTCTTATTTTAGACTTCTGTTAAAGAGATTCAGGAATTGAATTAGAAGGAATGACAGCTTGGCAAGTTTCCCTTTTTTATGAAGCAAAACCATCCTGTATTTTTCTGCAGTCCAACTGCAAATGAAGTCAGCGACATTGACAAGAACTTTCCCATCTGTTTCAAATGGCCCACACATTTATGGCTGGTAACGGTGCGGGAGGGGAAAGAGTGCTTTTGTAAATATCCTATTCAATTCGCGCACACCTGGCACCTCCCCTCTCTATCTGTGCAGGTGACTGAGGTCAACCACGAAGAATAGCGTTGTTGTCGAGTATACTGTAACTTGTGTTGGTATTGTTACTGTGAGACTGAACGTGACCCAGTGAGGAATGAAGAGAAAGATGGAGTCGCATTAATACTTGTTTATTACAAGAGCCATAAGTTACTTAAAGTTACTCGTTGAGCTTCGGTACAAATTAATCTCACATGGACTGGTTAGAGTTGGTTAGATGACTGACACAACAGGATATAAGTTTTGATGTATAATTGACACGATGACATGACACGTTCTATGTTTTCTGTTCTGAAGCGCTGTACCTCTGTCGGTATTTTCCGAGTTTTTAATTCTTTTTATTTGTGGCTTGCGTATAGAAAAATTGATTTGCTTTGCAACTGTGGATTTTAAACTTCCCAAACTGATTGTGTCTGGAAAATTCATATAACTGATAGTGCCATGAGATTGCCTTATCAGACAATGGAAGTTCGTTACCTACTGCTATCGATGCCTAGAGCTAGGTTTAGGTCTTTGCTGCGTTGGAAATACGCAGAGACACGCCGACAATGGACGTTGCCGTAGCTCTGGAGGCCCGTTTCGGACACGGCTAAGTAACCGGATGAGGTTAAATCGGCATGCTAAAATTAAATGGAGATCATCAAATTTAGCAACATGACCCTACAGGCTTCCTCTCTTAATACAGAATGCCCGGGGTAAGTACCGGAAGGTTTAGTCAGAACAGCCGCCTTGAAATAACATGTTAGACTGCATAGAACTTCATTTCTTTATTTATTCGTCTTATTTATCTCTTGCCATGCTGACAAATTTATTGCTAGAAACTTTTTTCTCTGAGTACTCTAAAGACTGGGTTTTAAAAATCAGAATTTGTTTGAGATTTGAAGCTTTTCATGATGGAGGTAGCAAGTAGGGGCCTAAACTAGATAGGTTTGCGGTAGCACCATGGATATATTTCTAAGAATTTGTTTAATGTTATAATCGGTATGAAGGTAATAATGATGGTATGTCGCGGAACATACCTATTAAATATAAGGATTTTGAAAAATAACAGTAATGATAAAAATCACTTTCCACAATACATGGTATACTTTAAAAAGAATCAAGCAATGGCCCAAGAAAGGAGGATGGGTGAAAGCAAGGGGAAGGGAGGGACCAAATGAAGATGGAGCATGGTTAGGTGAAAAAGCAAGGAAAGCTATAATGGTTTGTACTGAGACTAAGCTGGTGTACATGTACTGTGCCTAATCGATTATGAATAGTATAATGGGGCTAGTAATGATATTGGCTACACAAGAGAGAGTGTCATTAAATTTGGTGGGTGAGTCTCGACTCTCTGTGGAGTGTCTTCACGTCAGCCCGGCCGACCACATTAAGGGGTAACTGCAGTGGCATGTTTTAAAATAGAAACCTCCAAAATGCACTTTTGTATCTCAATTTCGATTCGTTTTCCACTATTTGCTAATGGGTTTCCCCTGCCTTTTTTTTTGGCTTTTATGCTAGTGAGTATTTCCATGTATTCAAAACTGGGGGGGGGGAGAAAGCCTCATTGTTATTTTCGTTTACGCACAAAATACTCCAGCAGTTTTTCAGGATTGGATTTCCTTAACTGTTTGCCCTTTGGTGATCTACTTTTGGGCAAGTGCATCACAATGAGTGATCAATTAGCCAATCAAGCCTTTCGCGGAAATGTCTGTGAGCAAATTCAGAGTTCACAATTTCAATAGAAAAACATATGCACTGAGCCATGTCTTCGTTCATGATGCGGTAACAGCACCAGTTATTTTAAATTTTAAACAGTCGTTTTTCAATGCAATTGACAGTGATGCCATTTGATGAATTATTTTAAATTTTAAACAGTCATTTTTCAATGCAATTAACAGTGATGCCAAATGATTTTTCATGCATTGAAGGGGAGATTCAAGTAGCAGAATTATTGTGTTCAACAAAATATTCACTATAGCTACACTTTAAAGAACTTTACTTGGAAACGGATGAAAAAAAATCTCGTGTAATTATAGTTCGGACATGTTTTCTCTGCTTACCACGGCGATCAAAGGTAGGCCTATCATTCAAAAGGTGATCACGACATGCGCCACGCCATGTTAGGATCTCGGCTATGTGTGGATGGTAAAAGTGGTTGGAAGGGCTGGCAATTAAGTGTGATTGATAAACACATCGGTAGGCCTACATACAGTTCGGTTCCTCAAGTGGACTGCTTGATAATCATACAGTATTTCCATCCGCTCGGGCTCGTGTTGTAAAACAAAAAGCCTTTCCGAATTGTCAGTATGCGGTTCAATTATTCAGCCGGTCAAATAAACGATCCAACGTGGTTACTTAGGAGATTCTTACAGCGCCTGAACGCATGTCAATACACAACTTCGATCAATAGCCTACAAGTTCACGGAGTACGCTTTCCCCTTTAAAAGGACATCTCAAGCATTCCTGAGAAACATCGTATACTGAAGAATTCTTCTCGTGTGAAAGAGACAAAAAGGAAAACGCGCGTGAGACTTGAGATTTTACGACATCTTGGGCAAAGTGATACAAATGCCATTCCGTGTTTGATGAGTAACACAGGTGCATAATTATTGCGTAAATGCCCATGTGGAACAGTAATCGCTGAGCGCCTATTGTCCTGGGTGGCTCTTAGGTGGATACGGAGAATCATGGTCAAGTGGGTTTATTCCCAGTCAAAAGTGAAATAAACAGAAACCAACCCAGCCCCCAAATTATTCATTCAGAATTCCCCCATTCTCTCCAAAGACACCATGGAAAGCAGAAGAAGGCTTTTCGGTTCCACTAGGCCCAAAGCCGCTCCCCGCCCCCCGGATCTATAGATCCTACCTTGTTAGCGAAAGTCAGAAATGATGGGCCAAGGGGACATTTGTGTGGGCTGGTACTCTGATGCCAATACCAACGTAGCCCTTCCCGAATCGTCCCGGAAACCTACGAAAAGTAAAGTATTCCATGTGACGTTCATTCACAACATTTTCGGTAGCAATTTTTTAAAAGTTCGTCGGTACTCAATCAGCTGAGGCTTGCTGAGCTCGTTTGGAGAACTCAGCAAGTACTTGAGGGTGATGGAGAGCGAGACGTACAGTGTACCTGGCAACCTCAAGCACCGCTCACCGCGGGCCAAGCGCCTTCCCGGTCGTTTGCAGCAGATTCAATGAGCAATTCAGTAGCCTCCGCTTTTTATAAACGATTGTGGGGACAGCCGTGCTCAGGTATACTGTGTCGGTGTTTTTATTGCCACCCTCGCAGGATAAATCCTCACTTTCCATCACCATAAAATCCGGTTTATGTTTCTTTTCCCTCTGCATACCCCTGCTTGGCACTGGGGGAATGCCGATTGCATTGAGATTGATGGCACCTCGTAATGTCTGAGACAAAATTCAAGGACAATTTGTTTCATGAGGATCGGTGCTCCAAGAAATGATAAACAGAAACATGCACAATCCCCCTCGAATCTGATGTTTTACACTGATAGACAAATCAACGTCTACAACTCGAGGCTTGGCAATAACTCATGCATCTGGACGGGCTACAAATGATTAAAATATCGTGAGAAGTCTAACGACTCGTGTCGAGTCTGTCTCCGTAATAAAGTAGTTTACAACAGGTTTTGCCTTTCAAATTATATATTCACAATGCATTCGCCTAAGCACACTTACTGCGCACAGAATGTTTACGTTGAACAAAGCAAGCCTATCAATTATTTGTTTTCACACGTTTCATTTTGTTCATAAGCTAAGTTCTAAGCAGTATGATTCTCAGTAATTCGACACTGTTTACGTGCCTCCTGTGCCAACTGTTTACATTTTATGGTCATAAAATTCCATTTGCTCAAAATTGTGGTTTAAACAGTTTGCTCGTTATTTCCTCATCGGCGTATGACACCAACTCTACGCTCTGAAAGCTACAGTAGGTTTTACGACACAATATGCTGACAATGAAGTAACTGACCAGTGTTTTTTAATGTTAGACACATTTAACTTTGTAGGTCAAGGCGACAGACCAACTAAAATCTGTACACATGCTCGACTCTTATACTTTGGACGAGAATGCGACAAACGCTACACCTTTGCTACACAGACATTGAAAGGGTATAATGCTCGAATGACCTGGTGGCGAGGTTAAATTTGAACCAGCCTCCCGTCATCACAGCAGAACGGACTTCATCTTGATTAATCGTGATTGCAGTATTTTGACTGTAAATCGCACGCGTGCAACATCAATAATTCATAAAGCCACGGGCCAAATTCCAACGCAAACAGCATGTTTGTCTTTTGAAAATCGACAGGAAATTGAGTTTCCCGACAAATAATAATAATAGAGTGCATGAACTCCTTGAGAATGACAGCAACGATCTTTGTAAGTCAGGAGCAGGCCTCGAATGTTCCAGAATGGAGCGCAGGACGCTGCTCTGTCTTATTAAAAGGTCAGTTTGATTCACTGCATGATGCAAAAAGGCATCCCTTGCGACCTTGCCAAGTTTCATAAATTGTATAATCCAATCGATGGTGAGACTTTTAAAAAGTGGAGGAACACACAGGGACTTAGTAGGAAAAATAGTTCCCGTCATGGCGTTGTGTTGTGATAAACCATGTCAAAAAGGGATGTTCAATCTGAACATTAAAAAGCAGTCGATTGTGTGCTTGCGGTCATCACAAGGGACTGTTACTCGGGTTGTACCACACCATCAGAACCTGCTCAGTGTAGGCCTTGCCACCAACGGAGACTAATCGCCGTGCGACACGTCCAAGTTGATGCCCTCCAACGACTAATTGGACAAGCGAAGAGAGACCGACTTCTGCCTTGTTTAAGCGGGTTTATTTATCCGCTCGTTGACGGAGCTTCCTCGGACGTGGATGACGGATTGGCAGCAGGTCGTGGATAGAGAGGCTGCCGATGGGAGACCGGCAAGAATTGTCCTAACCCACTGATGGACCAAGAAGTGAGGTCGTACATCAAGTTTGGGATGTTTACCTTTCATGGAAACACTTGCGAAAGTTCTTTCCAAGGATATTATGCTATGGGTCAAGCTGATGCGATTTAAATGGTACTCGTTCGTGAGTAGTACAAGCGACTTATGCCCTCATAAAACAAACATCAAAGTTGGAGTTTTCTTCCTTGAATTTAATATGCGGCAGTAAAAAAGGAAGAAATCTAATCAATCTTTAACGATTACATGTATTTCGATTATATGCGTTTGAAATCTAATGGAAACACGTCTGCATTTAATTTGTCAATTAACTGTTTAGCAGGTTTAGCAAATCTCCAAGGCTAAATTGTGTTCAAAGGGCTAAAGTTACAACTTTCCCTTCTCTCGTTCTTTTTTCTTCAGCATAGAAATGAAAAACGACACAATGAGTATTAAAGTTTCTATTCGCCTTGTTTGAAAGTATGTGGGATGATAATGACGCTACCCTCGTTTGAGGTCGTTGTTCTTCCTCGTGGTCATTCAGGGTAGCACTGAATATTTGTTTTGATTTGATTTGATTTTTTTTTTCAATTTTACCTCGTGTTGGCCACTTTTTCGTGCATTTTGGTTTGCCCAGTTTTATGTAAAAAAGACTACACGTACGAAGGTTGCCTAAATTTGTGACTTTGCATAATCATGAATGTCCATTCATTTCTCCCACACTGCAAAAACTGTGTTAAAGTTAACACCCCGGTGTTATCAGAAGACTACACCAACACTTTTCACTGGTGTTTCAAAAATTTTGGTGTTACTTTTCACACCCTCCTGTGCATTGTAACAGTGATAGGTGTGCAAGGTAGCACTGGTGGTGTTAAAGTAACACCCTATGTGTGGTCATCTTATAACACCAAAAAGTGTTGATTTGAACAGAGATTTACAGTGCGTATTTCTATTTAGATTTTTTCAATGAACGCTTATTTATTTGATTGCTGGCTGTCATCTGACCCTGCGTCACGTTAGAAACAGGCCTAACTGTTTGAATCTCTAAATGCAAATGAAAAATTCACTCTTCAAAAGAGTGAGTCCCACTCCACAGAGTAAAAACCACTCCAAAAGAGTGAAAACTACTCGAAAAGAACGAAATTTCCACTCTATTTACTCCAGTTTCATAAGGGACTCTTTCTTTTGGAAGGTGAGTTTCTCTCTTTTGCATTTGGACAGATCTCTACTGTGAGTCTGGAAAATTTTGATACTGACGTGGAATTAATTTCTTGTCAGAGATAAGCCCCCTGAGAGCGTCGATTTGAGCGTTAACACACAACACTGTAATATACATTTGAATTTGGTTTAAAGTGTTGTAAAAATCGTGGAGAACAATGTGACAAAAGACCTCAACCAGTTAGACTTGGATACATGGTGTAAACATAGGCCCTAGGCTAAAAATAGTCTGTGTCCCCAAATCACGTAAACCTTTTGTGAGTAAAATTTGAATAAAATCTGGCACACTGAGTTATCTAATTACGTATAAACATAACAATTTTAATTCCCCAGACTAAAAATACTGTTGTTATGCCTCGTGGTTCGGGGCCACCTTTTTTCATAGCGACTACCTTGTCTGAAATGGACTGGTTCCTTTGTGCCATTCTTATCAAATGAAAACAGGTATTGGAGCAAGGCATCTCTTATGTAACTAATCAAAAGCTTGCCCGGAATCACGAGGTATAGCATCAGTGTCTTCAGTATAGAGCATTCCAATTGGTATGTTCACGTCAATTTAAAGAACTCAGTGTACCAGATTTTAGTCAGATTTTTACAAAAGGCTTATTTGCGTACCTTGACGTGACATACATGTACATGTTGTTATTGCAGGTTTGGGAAATGGAGGGGCGTGAGGAAACCTATGGACTGTGTGACTGACATAAAAAATAGGGTCTGAAGGTGCTCTGTTTTTTAGTGGAATAAGCCTTTTTCACATTTCATGTGCGCAAGCTCAGAAGACTTAACAGAGGGGGGACAAATTCATGACAACAATGTTGCGTAACGGTTGGCGAATGGACGCTCGCGATTGTTATTGTAGACAATTTGTTCCCCTCTATAGCTTTGGTCATTTCATCGTGTGGGGGCGCTAAAATAAACATGGCGACGGAACGGGAAATTATTTTATGAAGGCATCATTTTTTCAAAGCACCGATGGACTCCAGGACTAATTTTACAGATGGTCATATCTAGATGAACATTTGGTGGTGGAATAAGCTTGAATTTAATGTTTGTCTCAAAGACTCTGCAGAGCTCTAAGCACCCCCCCCCCCATTTTTGAAGTGAGGATGTTTGTCATTGTTGTCTATGGCAGTTCATTTCCTGATTTACGATTATCAGCTCACCAAAGGTATACTGAGGGTAACCACCCGCTAATCGGTCACAATCAGAAGTCCATAAGAACCTAATGCGTAATCGCTCGATCTGCACTCGTGTTACGAACGTCCGAGTGCACGCGGCCTGCCAATCCCTGTAGCACCCTTGATCCATCGGTACAGACGAAACTTCGGAAAAAATAACTCGATGCAAGGTGGCTGCTGTTACAGGTGATGGCGATGTAAATGATCACTCCCTAAACGTCAGTGACAAGGTGCAGGAATGCAATTAACTAGAAAGTAAAGAGCAAACTGGAGAATTAAAAGCAACATCCTTTGCTCCGTCACTATACTCATTTGGCATGAAAAGAATCGTCTGCTTTTAGATCATAAGAAGAATAAACACTTCACACGTTATCATTTAAAATTTTCCATAACTTGCATGCAAACAAATATCACGGCACTTCCTTGTGAGTTAAAAACAACTCCGCAGCAGTAAAGCAGTAACTCTGACTTCCATTTGAGGTTAAAGTTTTTCGATGAGATCTTAAGACCTAGTGTCCTTTGCAAGATTACTTTGAAAAAAATGTAGAATATACTTTGAAAGCAATAACGAGAAATTTGAAAAAAAAAATGGAAAGAGATTTAAGCTACCTTGCCCGGCGTTTGTTACGAGTCGCGTTTTAATCTTAAGCTTACAGTTGCGTTGAACTTGAGCTTCTGCTTATCAACGCAGGGGCCAATTTCAAAGAGCTGCTTTAAGCACAAATTTGCTTATGCGTGAAAAGAAAATTGCTTAAAAGAAACGAAGGTTATCACCTCAAACTCTGTCCAATTGTTATGCTAACCAAATGCAATCCCCATAACAATATACATCACATGGAGTTTTAGCTGGTTACCTGATTGATCAAACAAAGTTTTCTCGCGCTTAAGCAAATTTTGTGCTAAGCAGCTCTATGAAATTGGCCCAAGCTGTACACTGAATGCCTTATTGGGCAATCACAGTACAGTTGCTGAGTTAGAGTGGCAGCAGCAATAGTCAATTTGAAAATGGGCCCGTTGAACTAGAATTCTAACTTCACAGTATCCCAGGCTGACTTTAACCTGGAAAGGCTTGAAGCTGTCCGGATATTTTCTGACGAGATCCCATTCTAGAATTGTTTTTAGGCAGGAGCACTTGAAACAATCTTTGCCGGAAGCAGGTTACATAAATGAATGTTGGCCACATAGCCTACAGGATTGGTGAGAATTGTTATGTCTAAACCAGTCAATGTTTTGCTTGGTATCAACCCATGTGATTCCTTAGAAATCATGATGAGTCTGGCTTTGATGCGTCTTTCCTCTAGTGTATCTCCTTCTTGATATTGAACCAACAAGGATGCGCTAGTCTCACGGCTGTAGTCATTACAGATAAAGCGTGCTGCCCTCCTTTGAATTTGTTCAATTTTATTAGGGTAAGTTTTATGATAAGGATCCGAGATTGCATTACAATATTCCAATCTGGGACACACAACGGCCTTTATATATGCAATTAATTTAACAACATCATAACGAGCAATTTGGACATTGATTTTGTCATCAACAACATGAGTTGAATATCAGTCATCGAGGCTACATACTGAACAGGACAAAACTTTGGCGTTTGTGGAACTTTTCTGCTCATGCCTTTCTTTGCAGACATCTTGAATCAAAAGCGAGGCAAAGCCCAAAATTTCTAAATGTTGTGGAAAGGGACACGAATCCTGCTGTCATACAATGCGGCACTTCCCGTTCAAAGTGTACAATATATGCAGTGAAGTCGCGAAGAACGAAAAAGGCCTATGCATGTGACACAATGCCTTTGGGAACCTTATGGTCCACTATATACATTCTATGATAAATTGGAAGTTGAAAACTGACAATACTGCCCTTTCAGCCTTTACATCAAGAAGCTTTTCCCATTGTTGAATAAGGCAGCGGGTGGCCTTCACACCTGAAAGCTTTACTATCAAAACAGATTTGCCACTTCTCTGCGCTTTGAGCAAAATATAATATTGCAGCGAAGTGGTGGGTCATTGCTCGCAACATTAACTCATAAAACGACCCAGTGTCCTTAGGCATCTCTCCTGGCAACAGACAACATTGTAAATATCAAATTCACTTGGAATTTTTTTCCGGATTTGCTTTTGCTGCAGGCGCTGCATAAAGTATGCTGTACAATGTGGCAAACGAACCCTGTGTATTTTAACGGGAACCAAAGAATAGGTCTAGCTTGTGGAGGGCCAAAGTAGGCTGGAAGGTTTCGATGCAAATAAATAAAAACAATGACACCGATGTGGCCCTAAAACATTCTTGGAAACATCAGCCCCTTCGGTTTTTTTTATAGCAGTACATGCACATGTTTAGGGCAGACTGCAACGGATGCACTGAGAACTGATGGCAACCTATACTTCGCCAGGGGTTGCTTTTTTTGTTGTTGTTTTTCTTTCAAGGTACAATAGCGACAAAATATTAGCCCCTAGACTGTGACGGAAAAGAGACAGTACAATACATTACTACTCCCTATTCAACTCCACACAATCGTTGAAATTACCAAATATTTTGAAAGATTTTTTTCCACGCCGTCTTCGCAGCGTCATAAATAATTACACAACTGACTCAGAAAGTCCCGCTTTACTCAAAGGGCCGTAGAGTAAACACGGATCTACTTGCATAATTTCACTCAGTCAACATTCATAAGTTTCCACTGCACGAGGTGAAATTGGGTGCGTAAAAAAAAGCACCAGGGAATATGGTAAGTATTAGACTTGATCCCAGATCTCGCTCTAGCTTATAGAAAAATCCCTTGTCAGACCCCCCAAAAAATCATTGCAATACAAATTCCAGAATCTCCCCAAACATCACAGCCACAATTTGCAATCCCTGTTTATTTAGCCTCAATTTATCTCTTGCTGCACGTCATTTACGGTTTCGAGACAGACGTCCAATCGTTATCAGAACTCAAAAACCAATGAGTGCCTTGTCAATTCATTTTTAAAGGCAATCTGTTATCTCTGCAAATACCGCTGTAACTAGAATTTCACGTTGATAAAAATTATAATGTACGTGGACTGTTCTTTCTCGTCGCTTTGTCTATAAAAACATGACGTCATTGGTAAATACTCGTCGTTCAAGGACATACGTTTTCTTTGTGAAAAGTGGTCACATCATATCGAACGACATCGGGCAAAAGGCACAATGTAGATCCCGCGTCACAAGTTAATAAGACATTCCACTCACAACAAGAAGGGTTCCATAAATTAAAAAAAAGTCTGGCTTACAAGTGTTCAGATGGTGACACTACCAACACCACGCGACCTACTGGTTACGCGAATGGGAAAATATAACCAGATTCACAAACGGGGCTAAATCTGTCGCAGTCGTTTCCACGTATTCCTGATTTTTTATTGTGGTTGGGTGTTTCTATGAGTTATGCACGTAGCACGTAACAGTTATCAACTCTTGACTACTGTGATGTGGGACATATAGTGACTCCTGACTGACTCATAGCAACCGAGGGGAAGCAAGGGGTGATATGCGTCCCCGAGGGTGTTCAAAAATGATGTCCCACATCGCGGTTGTCAATAGTTGTTTTGAAGCTATCATAAATTCTACCATATCCCCCCAAAAGTCTCACGGAGTACCTGGGTCCGCTGCATGCTGCATAGAAAAGGTATGATGCGCACGGACTACGTGCGTCGCCGTACTGGTTCAATACGGGCATTTCACAATAGTGCGCCTCCAAGAGTTTGAAACGCGTTGGTCAATGACAATGCGCGAAATCTGTCGAACCAGTCCGCGTTTGGAAAGGGTCAACAGATTTCGCGCGTTGTGATTGGCCCGACCAGGTTGCAAACTCTTGGAGGTGCACTTTTGTGATCGTCCCTATTGTGTCGGTCACAAGAGTCTTGCTCAAAAGCAACATCTTTACGTCTTGAAAACCTTTCTGTAGGAAAATCTGCATATGTCTCGAAGTTAAGTAGACATTAAGTTGAGGAACTATGAAGGAACGGACCTAAAACACACTTAATGCAATGTGTTAACAGCTGACTGTACCGCAGTTACTGGTCGCTGGTCCCAGAGTTATACTGTTTGGGTAAAGTAGTGAGGTACCAATGAATAGTCTTGTTGACAGTCCCCGCACTATGATTTGGGCCGTGGGGTAGGGACTAGTTCATAAGGTGACGATGTGATATCCAACAGCCAGAGTGATATGCCTATTTGTCGACTGTTCACGTGGTTGTTCTGGGCCAATGAAAATGCGGTATTAAGACAAAGGTAGGACAAGAGCGTATGTCACACCTACAGCTACACGTCACATCAGCCGGCCTAGCATGATATCACCGCGCACAGGATTTATATGCAAGGACCGCTGATGTTCCAAGATTCCTTTGTCGCCCTTAATTTCCCTTACAAAAACAAGTCAAAGACATCATTAAGAAACATCGGTTGCTATGCGTCCCCGAAGGTGTTCAAGAGGTCATATCCTACATTACAGCAATCAACGATTGTTTATTAAACCATTTCTTATTTTCCACTCGGAATGTTCAGACTTGGTTGCAGGGAACAAAGCATTAATTATGCTGGTTGCTGTAAAGACCAACCCTCATCTTTCCCCAAACCAGGTCTTTGCATTACCCATGAGTCAAGATCCATAAAATGATTGCACGCGGGAAATCCATATTAAGCAAGGCAATTTGTTCATAAGAATATACGGTAGTACTCTGTTTACCTTCAGAGTGTAAACGGCATGCACAGATCTCATTGGGAGGGCGAGAAAATCCTTGTTTTTTGTGTGGACAGTGAAATCTCTACATCACACGCAGGAGACCCTATATAGTCAAATGAAAAAGACCGCGGCCTTGGTGGCAGTTTACGGAAATACAAAGCAGATAACTGCGAAACTGATCTAGAGGCTTTGCGTGGTAGCCATCTTGCAGGGTAGTTCTTTTGTTTCAAAGGGGACCTCCGCGGAACAAAAGCACTGGCCTGTCCCTTATATCGGCTCAATATCTCGTCCATGAAATGAAGATTTATTTTAAAAAATCCTTCGAACTAACTAATAAAATAACTGTGCTTTGAAACAGAAGTCGGTCGTCACACTTCTCGAATAATGCCAACAAACGTAAGGTCACAAAGCGCCCTAGGTACCGTGCGTTTGGAAGTTGCGGGTACAACGTACAGTTTGACCATGGAGCTATGAAGATTTGACACAGAGCTATGTCTGTGGGTAGAGTACGGTGGCCTTAATGTTTCTTTCCACTTGTGGTAGTCTCTTTTCGTATGAAGTTGCACTGAGTGTTAATTGAAATTGTACGGGAGTGAATGGCTGTCTTTCCACACATTCGGGTTTTTTGTTCATTCAGTGTCCGCATCCGTCTACTGCGTTTCCCTCGCATACGGACATACGACACGCGATGAAAACGCGTTAAGGACAAGCCGCCTTAACGCGGTAAACGGACGTGCATACGGCACAGAACAAACGACGCACACATGGAAAAAATCTTTACCACACCGAAAAGCCTTTTGCGAGTTTAATTTGAACAAAAAATATGGTACTCTGAGTTATGTGATTGCCAATAAACATAACAATTGAATTTCCCAGACTAAACCCACTATTGCTATACCTTGTGATAGTGGCAAGCTTTTGCATAGCGACCGCCATCTTTGGAATGGACTGGTTCCTTTGGGCCCTTCTTATCCATTGAAAACAGTGTATTGGCGCAAGGAGTCTCTTATGTAACCAAGTAAAAGCTTACTCCGAATCACGAGGTATAGCGAGAGTGTCTTCCGTATGGAGAATTCAAATTGTTATGTTCAGTGTACCAGATTTTAGTCAAGTTTAACTCGCAAAAGGTTGATTATCAATATCGTGTGGAAAGTTGTCAGCGATACAGCGTTGCCTTCGGCAGCACAATGCAAGTCGGAAAAGCAGGGGCTGGAGGGGTGGTGGTTGAGCCGAGCGATAGAATGGAATAATGGTTCATAAATCAAAACCAGGATGGTGAAATAACACAACAGCAAAGTGTAGGCAAAAGTCCAAAAATGTACACCTATAAACTCCTTCTTGTGTTTTCGTAGCTTTAATTTGTGACTGAATCAAAAGAAGGCGTACATTGTAAACCAGCCACTTCATCTGAACTGAGCAAAATAATCAGCCACGAGTGAAAAGACTCCCATCAGTTTTTAATTTTGAGCTTGGTCTCCAAGGAAGAAAGTTCGCACATACATGTACCAATAAACCCTGTTACTTCGTAGCAGGCTGGCCACGATAGTTTGGCGCCTGTCGCGCAGGTGTCATTACGATAATTGGAAATTCAATAGTATAAGGCCTCCCACTGGTGGCCATTTGATCGCCACGAATAGCATGACGCTGTGATGACGTCACGGGGATGAAAACCGACGGAACCTCTCTATGGAAAAGCCGCAAAAAGAGAGGGGAGCAGATGTGAGTTGACAAAATACAGTTCCAATAAATATTTCATTCACAGGGGCTAGAAAATAGTGCATTTGCATTCTCTGTGTCAGTCTTTTGGTTTTTTTTCTTTCACCGGAGCGACAGGGCTTTTGCGAAATCAGGGCGAGTAAAAATAAACCAGTTTAATCGCCGTTGGCCCGGTCGATAAAAGCTTTGTCCTCGGATACTCCGCCGATGGATGGGATCCGACGTGGTAACAAGCGGCCGAAGGAATGGCGCGCCAGGGCTCCAGCGGTTCGTGGTGCTCGATGACGGTGGAGGGGGAAATGTCTAAATCTGGGACCGACATGGGAGGCTAGGGGCCAGGCGCGGTGGGCCCGCGTAATGAGCGAACCATGGTCTGGCCTCGGCTTCGATCCAACAGCAAGCCTTTTCATCAAGCCCTTGGCGACAATCGTTATCCGCGGGTGCGAAGCAGGCCTTTTTCTTCCCCCTTTTTTCCTTTCTTTGTGTCGGAATAAGACGCGGGAGACTCAGGTGTCCTGCTCGTGCGTCTCGCGGTTCATATATCCCCTGTAGTTTTGCGAGCCACGCATGTAGAAGCTGGAGAGTGCATGAAGCGAAGCGGACCGATGCTGTTCTTCGATTCTTATCGAGGGCTTGATGGCTTTTGCTTGGAGGCAATAGCGGAAAGCCCGCACATAATTATTGTTTAGCAAGAAATTTATGAGGAATCGTGTGGTCACAGTGAGACCCTGTGACGTTGTTCGCCAAAGTTCACATGAAGGCCGGTTCATACTCGGCGCAAAAGCGAACACAATGCGAATTTGCACACATTTTAACTCCCCATCAAAATTTTGCTGCAAATCCTTCTTGACGTCAAATTCGCTCGTTTTGCTTTCATATTTCCTTGTGATATAAACTGCCTTTTATGATGTTCGCTCAACACTATATTTGGCTGCTTAAAGGGTAGCTGCAATCCTTTTTTTAAAATTACAAATCTGTAAAATGTATTTTATGTCTCAGTAAACCTCATTTTTAAGTTTTGGTTTCATTATTTCAAAAGGTATTTTAAGACCTTTTTGTTTTGATGCTAATGAGCATTTCCATATTCAGGAGCAAAACTGTGATGTCATCTCAGGAAGAAGCCTCAATGTTACATTGGCTACACAAAAAAGTCGTGCGTTTTCGTTGATTTTCCTGGCTTCAGTTTTCTCTTCTTTGCTGATTCATTGTTGTTCATGTGCATAAAAACAAGAAACCGTCAATCCTCTCAGAAATGTTTTCAGTTATTAAATTCTGGGGTTCACAATTTAAACAGAAATACCTATGCATTGAACCATGTCTTCTCTAGATGACTTCACAGCAACAGCGCCCTCAGTTGCCTGGGAAAACAAGGATAACTTTGTTTAAAAGCGTGCACTTTTTAATGCGTTTAACCAAATAGGAGGGTAAAAGAGTTTTCATACACTGAAGACGAGTACAAAGAGGCAGAAAAATTGTGCCAAAGAAAAAATCATTGCAGTTACACTTTAACACAGCTCAGAAGGGATATAGACAATAACCAAAATGCATTAAACTAATATTACCGTTACTGTTAATGTCTCTCCCGTAAAAAGACACTCAAGAAAACAGACCAACAGCACGTAAATTAGTAGGAAATGCGGGTACCCGCGAAACAAATTCGCGTCTGTATTCGCAAAATTGAACACAGACGCGAAATTGTGACGTCAGATCAACAAATTTGCAACAGTTCCACTCTCAGACTGGCAAATATCGCTGTAAACGTTTCGTGACGTCCAATTCGTTTGCTTTCGCGATCTTTTGAAGTCAACCAGCCTTAACCTAAAATTCCAAGGGTAAAAGCTGACGTAAATACGCATTCAAGATGTACACTTTATCTCAATACCCAATGAGCCCATCAAAAACCACTTCACATTAATGTGAAACCAATCAAGCATTCCCTACAGCCCGACCTTTACTTTAAAATTTTCCAACACAAACCTTTACAACCATTCCTGCCGAGGGATTCGGGATCCACACACGTATGCGTTATATGCGTGGCCGGGTTCTCCGAACTCAGACAAAGGGAACAGGGCCTTGTAACGAAAGACAGTACTCAGAACAAAAGACCAGGCTGCTGGGCATTAGCGACATTTTTTCATTCTCAAAAGTGGATACAATCTAGCCTTGTTTTGAAACAGTATGCCACAGTTTGGGGCATTTTGAGCGAGCGGATTACCCCCGGAGACAAAAGCGCTCTACCACCGCAGCGATGAGCCACACTGCACCGCTGCATGCTAATCTGGCCCCTATTGAAAAGAGGTCAGCAGCGCACTGAGCCAGGTTTGTGAACAAAAGACAGTTATGTAACACCACACAATCTGGGCTCTTTTTACAAGGCTGCAGGACTGGCTGAAATACTCCGGCGTCAATTGATTTTATCTACATATGCAGCAAGGTATGAGACGGAGAGAACCTCCCCCCCCGCTTTGTGTTGGTCATTGTCTCGCAGGAATCTGGGGAATTCCTTTCAGACAACTTGGGGGGATGTGTTAAGTAACAATAGTCTGGAATGTGTATAGAGATTGGACGTGTTGGGGGGGGGTACCCCTCGGTCTCATTTCTTGCTGGGTATATTTATCTGTCAGGCTAGAGTGGACACCAGACAGTCCTTCCCATGTTTGTTCGTGTCCAGTTAATGAAGATAGGAATTTTTGAAGAATTTTGAAAACAAAAAAAAAATGATAAATATCCCGGCCCAGCATCTTCAACGTTGATAACTGCTCCAGCAGGAAGTGGTTTTAATAAAACCTTTCTTTTTTCACCGTCTGTGAAATTGGTTCAAACTGGTACCGGGTAGGCCTATGCATGAAATTCCTGAAATTGAAAACGGTTCTTGAGCCAACGTTTGGGTTATCGGTTCTGCAGCACGACCATGCTTCAGCACAACCACGTCATTCATGACTCAGGATAAGCTAACGCATAATCACGTAAGCTGAAAAAAATTACAATTAAGCGACTCAAATTCTGTCGACAGCCAAACGAAAAAACCATATAATTAGTGATTTACTTAGCCGTACCGGTACCCTGAATTTAGTGTTACCTTTGTTAGTCAACTCTATACAAATACATTTTCCCCCGACCAAGAAAATCTAGTGTGAGAACTGTAAAGATTACGCGATTGTGCCGAGGCCATATAATTTTCAGTGTCTTCCTGTTTGTTTTTTTCTCATCGGTTAAAGGTTTCTACGAGGGACCTTGACTTATTTTACGGGAACGTGTATTGTTACACTGTAGTATCACTCTATACCAAGGCTAAAAATGCTTTAATCAAAACCGTCCTTGTGGTGCATCTCATGGCTGCTTCATGAAAATCAAGGCCACAAAACCCGTTATTGGTGGGCAAGAAAAACAAATGCGTATCGGTGCCGAGTTTAAAGCGAAATACATAGAAACGACTTCCACGACACAATGGAATGCCTGCATGTACTAGCCGTTTGGGCAAGTATACATTATGAACTACATGCCAGGTGCGCCGGAGAGCTTATAAACAAGGTAGAAAGAACACGCTACCGGCTGCCGACCAAAACGGATATAGGCCTAGTGACAATCAGAGGCGTCTATTGTTTATCGTTAAATAAATATTAAATATTTAATAAATATCCGAAATCACACATACTGCTCCAAATCTGGGAACGACTATCAGGGTCTTGTTTCTAGAAGAACTGGAGCGCAGCTGTGTTTTGTACTGAGCGTAATGAGTGGTGTTTACAAACTCGAATACACCTTGCTATCCGGTTCGTAAGTGTGACGTCACTTCAATTTAATCCACGCCCATTGAACATCGAGTTACATAGAACCGGCGTTCGTCCGACGAGGGGTCCAGTCCACTAATTCAAGCCCCATTGAAAACAGTGTAAAATCAGCACCGTTCAGGGCCCAATAGCATGCACGCCAACATCCCTGAGATTTCTGAAACACAAATGAAATTCTTGTCTGGTCACTTATCTTTCAATTTCTTTTCAATTTTTTGTGGGTTAACCAATTACATTTTTAATTATTCCCACAAAACAAAATCACCCCCCAAAAAGTGATTTTTCCGAAGTCTGATTGCAGCCATTTTTCAAGTGGCAACCCTCAACTTTCTCGGGCACTTAGGACCATTTTTCAACCGTAGTTTTCAGCCCTTCTGCCCTCATATGAAAGCTCAAAGACCCAGGGAGTTGATCCTGGCGACGATTTACACAATCTCACCATTTTGGGGGCCAAACAATCTCTTTTTTCAAAAGATACTGTGGGGGCACTTTTAATGCTAATGAGCTGGTCAGAAATTCTCACTTGAATTAGTGGTCTGCACCCCGAGAGCCTGCTATCAGTGTCACGAACGAACCGGATAAAATTGTCAAGTTTAACCCGAGCCGACTGCCTCCAATCTTGACGATGCTAAGTACGCATGAGCAAACGTTAGTTCGGACACCAAACTAAGGCTGGCCTTATAAAAGGGTACGGCAAGTTGACGCTGATAGAGATCAACAATGACCTCACGCTGGAGACACTTAGTATACGGGTGCCTTTCCACAGATGCATTTTAGCGCTCTTCGTGTCTGTATGCGTAAATTACAGTGTCCACTGAAAATGTTCAGAGGCTGAAAATGCACGTGTTAAAGAAAGGACCAAAAACGTATTACATGTATATCCACGTTTATTAAGAATGGCAGCTAAAGCCCGAAGCGCCTGGGTGAACTCGCACGGAACATGTCAACTACAGGCGAAAACACATATTTCCATCAACTGAATTGCAGCGTGACTGTGACTGTATGAAAACGTGGGGTTTGTACATGTGGTACCTGAAGTAACGAGATGATCTCTAGGACGAGACTGACGTGCGCGTTTCTTTTCGAAACCGCTATGGGTACACATATTGCACTGGCCCAGCTCAGATCAACAGCCCGTGGGCTTGCCGTGGGGAATTCTTACATATAAGAATTATCCGATTCAATTTTCGAATAAAACGGCGGGAAACGTCAAAAACTTATTAGCAATGAAAACTGTGTCGGAATGAATGGGCTGCTTAGACAAAAGCTGAGCATTTCACAATCTACACGCTGAGACAACATCTCCCCCGGGAAATTAAACAGCCCATCCTTGTCGCCAACTTTTCAAAACGCAGACGGTTACACAGAAATGAATGGCTCGTAAAAGTAAACGGCATGAAATCAATTAGCTTGCACAGAGTGCTGAGCAACAGGGAAAAGGCAGCATTCCGAGTGTTATCCGTTGTTCTAACGGGGCCCGAGCCTTCGAAACTATACTAGTGTGTGAGCGGCTATTTCATAGAGGAACGGGAAAGGTCCGATAATAGGACAAATTATAGTCGCGTTTGGAGCATGATTACAATTCTATCGCCTCTCGCTGAGCCGCCAGCTGTAACCTCAGAGCACGACCAGGCTTACACACTCGATCGTTGCAAATGGTAAAAACTTGCCTGACAGACATGAGATACTACTAGGCAGAAGGAAAGCCCCTACAGAAAGTGCAAGCCGCAGTGTGGTTTTAATACTTCAACTCTGACAAGACAAATCACGACAGAAAAACAAGAAAGAGAACACTCATAAAAATTATGGCAAAACAAATCGTGAATCTTCAATTCAAATAAAAAAAAGAGAACTCCAAGAAATGAATATTCAACATGGTTCTCGAGATAAATAAAGCTACAAAAACACAGATATCTGAAGAATTTACTTAAAAGTGATTCGACATACATTTACCTAACCAATACATGGAGAGTTAAGCTAAGAAAACACCCAAAGTCTACATTAATTTTTAAACAAGTTCACAAATAGGAACACCTTAAAAAATAGAGAGAGTATAGGCCAAGTTTGGGAATCTGCTTTCCTTTGTCCAAAACAGTTATGTGGGTAGGCCAACAGGCTCACTGAACTGATCTATTTATGTCAGCTTCGAGGAAGGTATTTGATTACCAATCAAATGAAGGGGTCCTACCCATACAGGTCCATAAAGTGCTGAAAACACTGCTGCTTAACATAGAGGGCGACAGTGGATCCAATCATTTGCCAGAAACACCAGAACGAAATCTGATGTTGAAACAGAGCACGATCATTTTCCAGAGAAGTCCAGACGTCGAATGATCTAAATCCAATAAGATTCTATCAACTTGGGTTCGGGCAACAACGGTTGATAAACAGTATGAGTTGTGTGGCGAATTCAGCCAAACTGTTGGGCAACTTCGGTGAATTCAGAATGAACACAGTCGAATATGAAATAGAATTTTTTTATGGTTGGAAAGATTAAAACAGAAACCATAAAAGATGCAGTCCTAACAACGTGATTGGGTTATCACATATGGCAGACATCATTACGCGGGAAGGCTTCGAAGTCTGAGCCAGCACTAGGGGTAACAGATCATCCCGCTTTATGGCATCAACAGAAATTAAATGTCACCGATGCAGGCCGGGT
The DNA here is from genome assembly GCF_054643075.1 of Acanthaster planci. Classification (NCBI taxonomy): domain Eukaryota; kingdom Metazoa; phylum Echinodermata; class Asteroidea; order Valvatida; family Acanthasteridae; genus Acanthaster; species Acanthaster planci. The sequence continues at coordinate 13,484,705 of NC_141784.1, forward strand.
TAAAAACTCATCACAGCAGTGCACTGGCAATCAGCAGATAGGAGAACAAAGGCAGCCGAGTTTACCTGTATGTAGATACAAACAAAAAGAAGAAGAGAAAAAGATAAAAATCAGAACATCTCTCGTGAACGTTTAAGCTTAACTTGTTTCTCCCATGCTTTAATGTGCTCGGTGATACCACAAATAGACAGGATCATCGTACGAATGCTTCATTCATATGGGTAATTTTCTCCCAATTTTCATGGTCTGCCAGAAGTCAGGAAACATTTCTCCTTCCTTGTACAATCTTTCGTTAGCGACATTTTTTTCCATTTCATTGCGAACCAAGAAGAGAGTTCTTGGCAGGATACGTGCAACACAGCGTCGGCAAACTGCTTATCTGAAACGTCCTGATGAAGTGCTATCCATAGATGGATTCCGCACCCCCGCAGGCATGCAAGTACCTGGCAGGGCTCAAGAAGCTGTCAGTCATAATTACTCCACAACAGTCACTTCTACAACCTGCGAAAACGGCTTAGCTGCAAAACTGTTCCAACGTTCCAAATATTCCTCAAGAGCCCATTAAAACGACTGCTGCAATGCACCTTTGTGTCCCATGCACCTCCGTTTTCAATCCTTCCTATTACCTCCTCTCCGATACCCTGGGGCCTTTTTTTATCTTGTTTTGAATTTGATACGATGTACAATATTCAAGAGCAAAGGAGTGACTTCATTGTGAAAAGAACCTTCAATGTTTATACTGCTTCGACTTCAAAAGTTGCCAGAATTTGGCTTTTTTTGGGGGGGGGAGAGGAGTTGAGGTCATATTTCTCACTTTGGTGTTGACACAGAAAACTACAAATTTCCTAAAGTGACGTCACTGTACTCTTATGTTCCTTGAAGAGCAAGGAGGATTTCAATGGTGAAAACAAGTATAAAAACAAAATAATTCAAAATGGGACATCTCCATCTTGCCCGGCCTTGGTATTCACACCAAAATATGTCTCAGTGTAAAAGTTCATTTCGCAGAACCTTTTAATGTTCACGTCGCATTAACAGAAGGGCCAACACACCAATGCCAACATGTGGTATGCGCAATCCAGGTTCTGACATGCGTGATTGCCACGAAGGTTCTCATCAACCAGGTGATGAAGACTGGAATGAACCCCACGAAATATGACACATGCCGTTTCCACTCGGAAGAGTCCCGCACAATATGTGACTGGTTTCTGTAGAGACCGCTTCACTTGTCGATCAAGCGTGCCTGCATCTCCTCCTTCATCACATGAGGGGGCTGCCCGCGAGAACGTGAATAGCAAAGTGCAAACAACTCCAATGGAATGTCACATCAAGTCCATAGAATTTGGAGGACAGTGGCTTATCCAGGTCAGGGAAGGGGTGGGGGTAGAACAGTTTTTTTCTTCTGGAAATGCCTCTTCAATTTTTCACTCATATAATAATCCTCACTGTACATTTGTTTTACATGCTGGTACTTTCATTTCCTAAATTTAAAAAACCTTTTCTAAACACCCATCTGGTACATCTAGTTCGACCACGTCGAAGGGTGTAATTATACAGGATATTATTATTATAGTGGTTGCAACCATTATCACAACTATTTACAATATAATGACCACTCCATATCTTGACACAGCTAATCTTTAAAGTGATCAATGCAACCATAAATCCAAGTTCTCTAATACATCTTCGTTACTCCAGTAAACACTTATCTTAATGTAAATACGTGTAACTGCAAAATTTACTCTATTTCAAAATAAACTTACAGGTTGCGTAGACACCTGGTTCTTGGGAAATCTTGCGTCTCGAGTAGTTTTTTTTCTCCCGCCTTGCGTATCGGTCGGAACTTATCTTCACCGATACACTAGCTTCCCATCATTAGCGGAACTTATCTTCACCGATAAACTAGCTTCAAATCATCAATCATCATCACAGCAAAATCATCGAGGCTGGCAAGACGTGCCCTCTCCTCGGACTCTCCGACGCAAGTCCCCTTCACCCCCGAAAATTTTTAAAACCCCGCCAAATTTCTACCTGGGGCACCCTCAATCCTTTTGTTGTGTGACCCTGGTGACCTCATAAGAAAGGACGTACTCAAGCAAGAGTCGAGCTATCCAATGGGGTTTGTCAATTCTTCCCGCGAACCTATCTAATTTAAATAAAAATACTACACGGAAACACTGGCCAAATAAAACCAACAATTTGTTTCTATCAACGCACACTCAAGTTATCTTATGTTTGGCTCCCATTCGTAAATAGACTTAAGAGTTATTTCTTTTGAACAAATTAATCTCACTTCGTGACAGTGGTGTTCCTTTTTTTGATACACTTTACAGTGTAAGCTTTCAGTCGCTCGTCTCACATAAAAACTGAATTTAAAATAGACTTTATTACTGAAAGAGATCTCGTTAAAAAATTGTGGATCGCGTGTTAGAATTTTGCCTGCTTAGAGTCTGGACCCTGGGACATTTTTCAGACTAGAAGTCTCCACATGCCTTTATAGATGACTTTTAACTATTAACATCACATAAACTTTTGTTAAAATTGTGTGCAAAATATCCTGCACTTCCACATCAGCCCCAAAAAGCTGATAACTAAAATCTATGACTAAGAATATGAAACCCTACCCCCCCCACACACACAAAAGTGTGTATTTGCCTGCAACTGGGGACCCCCTATTGTTCCTCTTTTGTTTGTACTTAAACTTTTTTAGAAGACCACTCATATGATTTATACACAGTTGTCAATCGGGGACTTTCCATCAATCGGGGACCCTCTGTCAATCGGGGACCCTCTGTCAATCGGGGACCCTCTGTCAATCGGGGACCCTCTGTCAATCGGGGACCCTCTGTCAATCGGGGACCCTCTGTCAATCGGGGACCCTCTGTCAATCGGGGACCCTCTGTCAATCGGGGACCCTCTGTCAATCGGGGATCTTATTGCCCTCTTATTGTTCGGGGTCCCCAATTGAATGCAGAAACAAACTCACACACACCCACAAACCCCATGTCAAGCCTTACAAATCTTCTTAAACTGACAATACAGCATCTTCTCCGGCCATGTACCCCGCAAAATCATGCCAGTCATATTAACATGAGAATTAGGATTGTTTCATTGTCTGGACAAAGTTCTCCCATGCCCTTGAAACATGCAACAAAATGCTGCAAATAATTTAGGCCCCAAAATTTCTCTCTGCAGCACTGGGGGGGGGAGACTTTTTAAGACACGGCACCACAGAGAGAGAGAGAAAAAAAAACAAGTCTGCCTTCCACATTAAATGTCAACATACAACAAAGGAGTTGTCAATTTCAACAAATAATATGGCATATTCAACAATATGATGTATTTATAGTGCATTCCAATACTGACAGACTCTTACTACAATTCATACTCTGTCATCCCGGCTCACTGGGTCCATAAATAATCCCATAAACCATCTCAACTCCCAGAGGAGCATATAACCTGGAGGCTATAACCAGTTGAGGAGCTACCAGGTAAATCAACCACAATAACCCTCTTTGCCCTCAAAGGTGCCAACTTACACCCCCCACTCAAGGTAAAGGGACCTGCCCAAGGTCACAAGTATGCCCCATTATCGAATTTGAACCCTAACCCTGACATCCACAGTTTACAAAGACCCTAGACACAAACTCAAACATGGCCCCTCAAGTAGAAAGATCAAGGAAACATCACTGACATCAAGCAACTATCAGCATTAAACACTAATTACAATTTGGAATAAATCAGAAAAGACCACCTGCGTCTGAACAACACCCATACTTTTTCTACCACTTAATGCACTTGCCACATGGCAAGAGTCCGTTTCTCTTAACAATAAAGTGTTGAATTACCAGAAATAGGAATTGGTCACATCAACATTCACACATTCTCGAAGCAATGAAATGTTTTTAATAAGGCTGTCCGAAGTAACAGGTTGGTGAGATTTTGCACCAACAGTAACAAAACCGTACAAAAACTACAGTTTTCACACCAGTAGTGACAAAGCCATTTACACATTTACGACACTAGACTACATGCTGAACAGATGGTATTCAGAGCATAATCTCTTGCCCACTCAAGCATGCTAATATACAATAGAGCCGGCAATATTAAACAGGAGTATGAGCAATATTCCCAATACTGATTCTATAGAAAAATGGTTTTATAAGCTGCACTGTTGGGCATGTAATTACCTTAACAGACGAAGATGAATGCAGGCCAACACTGCAAATAGAGCTGAGGGCCAGCATGAATGTTGTAAACTAGTGTGCACCTTGAATTTCATACTGTACTTTTGCGATTCATAGGTTTATTCCAAACAAAAACACACACAAAACAGAAAACCTGCTGCAGCTTTTTAAACAGATTTGGTCACTGTCATGCCGAGTATTGCAGTGAATTAGCAGAAGGCTCGGAAAAAATAAAATGTGAAACGTGCATTCAAACTGAAACGGTTGAGGTCTGCCTCGGCCAGATTGCATCTCACTGGTGTTTCCATGCTCTGTCCATGCACTGGGGCAGGGGGTGTTTCATCAATACCAACACAAATAGGACCAGTTCCAAAGCCTGTTCAACCATGCACATTTTGTATGGCAGCAGATTCCGAAGAGGGATAAATGCAATACCTTAACCACTACCACCTCTGGGCAACTACAGTACTACCAGAAGCGGCTGATCATGAAGCAATTCCAGATCAGAGGCAATCTGGACAGGACCAGAGAAAAAAAACGTCTGTGGGCTTTGCTTCAATGACTAGCAGCAACAACATTATGGGCACTGTTCCCATATTTTCCTGGTCAATAACCACGGACACTGTCCTGGATTCTCCATCTGCATGCGTGTTTAACGAGAGAGGACAAGAGCCAATCAAGCTGCAGACGAGTTAACTGATGCGTAACCTTGGCAACGGGTGCCACGGCGAAAGATGGGACTAGACTGAAATCCTATCAGGCCATACCCAGAAATATCCACTCACCCACTGTTTTTACAAATGTCGGGAAAAGTATGCAAACATCATTCAGTGCTATTGCTGGGCAAGTTGAGGGTACTCAGAAAGGAGGAAATCTCGCCATTAACATATCCAGTATTTACCAGATTACAGAGCAGGTTTCTTGTCTCACTCAAAGCAATATTTCGGCAAATTCGTTTTTTGGCACTTTCATCACAGGGAGAATTTTCTTTCAGAAGACAAATGAAACATCATCCTGCAATTTCAGTGCAGGAAATATGAAGGTGTCTATATGTGACAAGTCTGGAGTAACCTGGGGGTCAACTGGATGACCTGTGACCTCTGATCTCTCCAGATGGCTTGTGGTGTACAAAATACTGCACTATAAACCTCTTAATTAAATGGAGAGCATCTCGCACTACTACCAATCCCTCAAATTGTCTCACAATTCACAACATAACATTGGGCTCTGGAAAATCCACACATGCAGTTGTTCTATATGGACTGGGTTGAACTATAAAGCAGCCTCTGGCATTACTGTAGGTGGCTGATTATAGCCCAATGTTAACCCCCCCCCCCATACACACACAACCACACCTCTCAAGCAAACCCATCCTTCAAGTCGGTATTTGATAAAGCAGTACAGTTTTATTTGAGATGTTCTTCAAACCACTAGAAAGTGGGAGGGAAAATAAGACTCCATCACTCACTGTCTGATCTCTGTCTGAATCCTGTGTATCACCATTAAACTTGTGTTAAACTTTGCACTAAAACCTCACCTGACAAACCTCATAACCATTCTTTGGCATTCCACCTCAAGATAAAAGTCTAGCGCTAAAGCCAGGGATAAACTTCAAAAATCCTTGTTAAATGTCAGAATTAACACACTTGAGCTTCATATAACTGTCACACTTAGGTTTCATAAAACTTCCACACATCATAATCTCTAATTTGAGTGCCTCAACCTACGGAGTCACACTTGGTTGTTTACACAGAAGCATCCCTACCTTTGCTATGCACAAATTGGCTGTTTCTTTATGGCATGCTATCTCAGGGTGAAGCATAGCCTGTGGTGCTGATGTAGCACTTGAAGAAGTTAAAATCTACCCCGTTTGAAGGCCATGCCTTTCCATGTTTTCGCTCTCAGTAGATTATGGGCAGGCTCATCTCACTTGAGGTTAATAAGCTAATCCAGGGCAGCAAATATCCATGTTGATCAGTTTAAAATTAGAAGAGGAAGTGCATTTAATGAGATGTACAGGAGGCTCAAGTCACTCATTTCCTAACTTGCATTTCGTAACAAACAAATACAGGTCAGTCTTATTCCTTTAAAAGAGTTGGGAACAGTTTTTTTTGCAGTGCAACACACAGAAACCGTCCTGTTTTTTAAGGTCACACTCGAGTGAATTTGTTGCCTACAAATGACATCCGACATTTGGGGGAAATTGTACATTTCTGCAGGCAGGCCAGGAGGAACGTTGGCCAGGCCCTTCTGCATGCGCAAAGTGAAAACATCAGCTCGGCTGGTGTCGTGTGCTCCATCATTTAGATTACCTGGGTTGGCCGGGATGTGCAAATGATGCTGCTCCGCCTCAGCCAGCTGATTGCTTGTGACAACCGCGATAATCGGTGTGCCACACGGGGGGGGGGGGGGGGGGGAGCCCCAGATCGGGCTCTCCACACTTCCATTCTACTGGGGTGGCGAATGCCTTATAGTTGCGGAACTCAACATTCACACAAAACGGCAGCATTCCACATGTTATTAACCTGAATTACATATATCCCCCTATGGGAAGTCTATAAGACTGTAACAACGCAGTAAAAGGGCAGCAGTTGAAGTGTCCAGCTATTGCTAAAAGCTCTTGGCAAAATACATTGACCTATGCAATAGATGTCAATGAAATGTTTGACAAAATCTCCTCTCGTCAATGGTTAAAAACTCCAAGGTTAGGTAGAAGGTAGATAATAGAAAAATGCTCAGTGATATTTCACTAAGAAAAAAAGGTTAAGAGAAGGAATTTTAGTGTTCATTTACAGAAACCAAATGACCAAAATGTTTCTCTTTATAGTCGGGAAATAGAATTATATCAACATAATTGCTGCTCACTGCAAATGATTTTAAGCTTCAGAAATAAATTCTTGGGTCTGTATGCAAGATAAATCCACTCAAAGGGATGTGATGATTCAATTCATGCAACTTCTGTGAGAGCAATACTAGATTGAGGACTTCAGTCAGCCATTGTCAACTCACAATAAATATCTAACACACATACCTGTGGAAAAGCAGGGTTTTTAAAGTGCTCAGCAGGTCAAAAAAGAATTACATGATGATTGTAAAATGGAATACTCTCATATTGCACTGCAAATACGCTGCAAAGATGGTGGAATCAATGAATTTGAAGAAAGGGAGGCTTTTTTTTCATTTTGCTTAGTCAGGAATTCCATTTCAGAAGGGCGGATTCCCAAGGCAGATTGACCTGGCATTGAAATACTTGCAGCTCACATTACCACGGTAATCAACTGTTACCTTCTCTTTCTTGGGGCAGACCATGAGGGAACCTGCACATCTGCCATCTCGATCTGAGACAAAACGCCACGACAGACCATGCCTTGCATGCCAGTGTAACTTTACAAAGCCTGGTTTGTGAGAAGAGGCCTTAGGGCACTGAAGATGGAAGTGACACTGTATCTCAGCCAGCAGTATACCCGTATCACACCCAACAAGCCAATATCATAGGAAACCGCATTCAATCAACACACAGAAAAAAAAAATGACAATGGAGGTTTGGAAACTGTTGCATGAATTCCAGGAAAACCGTTCCATGCTGGTGTGGTCAGTATAATATCTAAACTTTCAAAGGTTCATTGACTTGCTGCCATCAACAGCACCTGCTTCCCAAATACCCATTCACTGGTAGCACATTCCCGCAATATCCACACTAAGTCAGAAGTGCTGGTTTCATGTAAACACACCATGAATTTACTTTGCAGTTAGGCTGTCCATTTTTAGGCTGTTGCATGTCACTGTATGCCTCAAGTCCTCGTCCATCATTTCCTGTAGAAGTTTGTGAACTCCTCTGAGCAAACATACCACCTTACTGAATGCACTTTTGCCACCACACTTGTCTCTACTGCGCCAGCTGTATGTCAAGTCCGATCCACTTACAAAATAGTTTTCTCACAATTGATGGTTATGGATGAAAGTCCCTGCTCTCTCGTGTGTGTAGGATTTGGGAGAGAGGATGGTTGATAAAATAAATTGCATATCCCTTTGAACTGATTAACTGATATTGACCATTTACTATCCTTTCTTGGGAATACATCAAGATTTCATAGGAACGATGGCAACATGGGTCGCATGTTCACTGAATACTGGGCCAGCCTGCCCACGGCACCGAACACTTTTCACTGTTGCTGGGCAGCATGCATGTCACTCAATTCTCAAAACCTGTACGAGTTTGCAGCATGACAGATGAAATTGGACTAAAAACTTTGCGTATGAAAAACGATTTCGTTCCAGTCAGTCTGTCCCTCTCTCCCATCCCAACCCCCCTTCCCCCGTAATCCAGCCAGCAGGTACTCTGCCAGACTGGATGTCTGATCTCCAGTCACACCCTCCAAGCTTCTGATATCATACTGATTGCTACTGTTTTGACAATGCTGCTTCCCTGCAGTCTGATGTTTCAGTCTTTAATATGCTGCTTCCACCCCCCCTCCCTCAGCTTCTCAAGCAGTCACTCATGGTAAGATGCACTGCCTGTTTAATATAAAAAAAAAAGTGATTTCATGTCAAGAGGTCACGGATGCAAGGAAAATGGTGCCCCCCCCCCACAATTCTCTGACTCTGCACAGGAGTCAGAGATATTGAGACTGATTGTGCCGGAATTCAAAAGGGCATTAGGTGGTTTACCGGAGAAAGAAAAAGCAACACCGGTCAATAAACATACCACTTGTTTTCAGTTCACGGTGGTAATGCCCTACACACAACTGCCATGCACTGTTTACAACAAAAATGTCCACGGACTGTGCCCAACCTCATTCAATACGTGTACGTGAGGGATCCAAGCGCTAGGCACGGAACTAAAATGGTACAATGGAGCAATTACCTAACAAGAACTTTAGACTTCTCGTCAAGCACAAGGCACGCACCTAGCGTAACTCTTCGTTTGCACTGTTTTTCAAATCTACGCTTCATTTTCCATCTTTGACTGTGAGGCTCCAACCGGGGCCCAGACTTTTTGAAAAGTATGGCAATGTAATACAGAATGTTCAACCGTAAGAAGATGCGCAGAAGGGAACCTTGACAGAGGTGAAACTTAATATGGAAACAGTGCCAGGCTTTGAGAGGCCCCCCCTTTTTCTTGAGCTGCTTCAAGTGTTTAACTAAGTTCTGACCATCGTAAGAAAAATAAAAATGCCTGTCTGCAGACATCTTCACAGCAAAGCATTCAGCTGCACCTTTTTTTGCGAACGTCTGTGGTCCTAAACTCATATGTCGAACTGTGCAGTGGGCCTGTAAAGTTAGGTTAAGTGAGCAACAACTGGCCGATTCTTGGCATCTGCCTGTTGTCACTGTTGTACACACTGTAGATTCATTAATCAGAGAAGTCAACCAGACAGAGATCAAACATCCACCAGGTCTAACTTCCCGCTGAAGAGAAAAACACAAGAGCCCAATAAAAAGTGGTGTTCCACTCGGATTTAATCAGAGCCAGACAGTGAGCGGGGAATGAAAAAAAAGTGGCAAAGACATGCAAGCTCAGCTCACCGGGCAGTATCATGGAGCCATCCTTGTTTTTTAATCGCTCCATGTTGAACCTACAGCTCCTGACAAGCAAGAAGATGTCTGCCAATGGGGACTTGCATTCTGTTTCAAAATTCAACTCCCTCCCCCTTTACATTCAGAGAACTTGAAGGGGGTGTTTACACTCCAAAATGCCAAAAATAAAAGGTTTGACTTTGTTGCTTCCATTCTTACATAAAGCTGAAGTTGAAATATCAACAATGCGTGATTTTATGATTTATTGGTGTAGGGATCATGGATATTAATGAGCGTCTTTAGACGCTCTTCCTTTCTTCTCTCTTTCGGAAGACATGGGCGCGTGAGCACCAGTCAGCCACAATTCTGCCCGTTTGGTTGGATTTTAGCCTTGTCAGAGGGAAGGTATTCTGCCGTGCATTGGCTCATCCTTGTTTTCAAGGAGTGCTAAGGATAATCATTTTAAAAATTCTTTCATATGAAAATGGGGAGCTTTTCTTTGCCTCCTTCATGACTCCTATCGGACATGTCAGTTAGTTGTCCACATGTTTCCTATGTTGTACAGTGTACATGTACATCGTGCATGCACTGCAGTGACACCACAGTGTACACTGTGGGTAATACGTAACTTTCCATGACCACTGACCGGGTTGCTTGCAGTCTTGGCATGCATCGTGTATGTATCAGAATTTACTGCCTGTCATGAGGGAGCACGAAGCCTTTCATTATTGTGCGTACCGCTGCAAATATTCTGATATTTGAATGAACTTATGCGCTGGTCTTACAGAGATCATACCATCAAAACAAAGCTTGTGTCTGTTTCTGAGACCAGTCTTCCATACCAGAGGATAGCACCCCAACAAACGTGGGCTCAGGACCCACGAACCCCGAACCGACACACACATTATGTGTCGCTTCACTTCATTGGGAATAGGACCAGGCGGACCTTCATATTCCTGTTACCAAAGTAACATAGAGTCCTGCCCAATTTACACACCTTGCTTAAGTGCTATTCAATTCAGACATACATGTTTCTGTTGTCCAGCATATGATGCTCGCTCTCATTTCAAACAATGACAAAAGAGGCATTCATGCGGCCATATTCAGTTCTTCTAGATCCTTTATCCTTGGTTGATACACAGTTCTCTATGTTTACCAGATGACAACTTAACCGCCTCATGATGAGCCAGCAAGCCTTAACATTAACGTGTAGATCATTGAGTTGCTATGCTAAGCCTTCAAGATCATCCGCCTTCAAGAGTGGTAACAATTAAATCTGATCATGATTTGGGTCTGTTGCTCTACAGCTCTGTTTTTGTAGAAATGACGAACGGTAATTTGAATCCTAATTTAAGAAAAATTCTTTCTTTCTTTGGTGCTATGTTTGATTTGCTGTAGTAACCTCCTTTCAAAACCAATATACCATCTCGAAACAGTTCTAAGCTCTGCCAAAATACACCATTCTGAAACCATGTGCCCCTACCTGGGCAACTCAAATACCCTGGAGAGGCTAGGATTTCTGATCTATTTCAGGATCTTTCCATTTACACACTCCCCCAAAAAGTCAACCAGGGGGGCCTGAGGGACCCATTTTTACAGAGAGGGTCATAAAGTATTTGTCAGAGTTTCTCCCCAGCAGGATTATTTGCCCCCAGGCATTCACTTCGATGGTACTCCTTGTCCAATAACTGGAGCCTGGAGATGTCATTCAATTTAGTCTTGTCATAAAGGGGAGAGGGGAAGGAAACACCACATGTACACTTCCAGAAATTAGCTGGGTTCATGTCAATTTGCTCAAAAGAGGTTTTCACTGTGAGTCGTGAAGTTACATGACCCGCAAAGGCATTTCAGGAAGCGTACCATTACTGTGGAGGTGCATGCATTTCCAAAGCTGGGTATTTCTATTGGCAATTTCATTTGATGCCCTACATGTGGCAAGGGGACCCTTCTATTGTGTCTTCTCTTAGGAATTTCCTTTCAGATGGGGGAGGGAGGGAAGGGAGGTGCAGTAGGCACAATAGCCTTAGGGCATATTGCTTGTGCCTCACATGGGGGGGGTCCCCCTTTGCTACATATCATGCTGGGTGTAAGAATGAAGGGAAACTTCAAAGGTGTGCAAGTTTCCAGGCAAATCTGTGTAAACTGAATGCTGACGGCCAAAAATCACATGACTGAAAATCCTTTACATGTAATCCAGGGGTGCAACTACCGCCCGACCACCTAATCTACGCCTACATGTACATTCATGGGCATATTAGGAAATATTACAAGACTTCAAGAACCAAACTATGTGGCTTTCCATGAGGAAAAATGAAAAGGAGAAGAAAAACCAACTGTGATAGGAAACAAGTACCAGCCGCAAATGCAGCAAATGCATTCAGGATGCATTGCATTCGTAGGACATGGACGTCTACATTAAACAAAATCAACGTTAACCATGCTTTTACTGTTAAAAAAGGTAGTCATCCTCAAGTTTTTGGAACTCTTTTACAAGCTGACAAGATCTCACAGGCCAGATAATAAAGTTTATACGATATAATACAAGATAAACATATCACAGCATCATGGCAGTGCAACAGTGTTCTACATCATAGAGAGACTTTAGTGAAAACACCATACAACATGTGTGCAACAGATTCCTACATGTTCCTTCATACTGTACCTCCACATCCAACAGGCCCCTCCAGTGAGCTCCAAACTGCACACATTGTATGTGGGCTGATGAACTACTCTTGACGTGGTAAACAGGAGTATTGGCAGCCCAAAGGTGTCGCAATGGATGCTCTTCCTCATTCCGCAATTCCTGATCCAAGGCTGATCAAATTACTGAGGGAGGAGGGGAGACCCCTGGCGTTTGTTGGGGCACCCACTGCCCCCCCCTTCGGCAATCAGGCGTAATTGCCGACAAAATTGCTGTTTATTCACACAGTCTAGGACAAACAGCGAGTGCTGCGAATACTGGGAAAAACCACATACACAAACTGTGACACCTTTACTTCTGTTTCAACATGGACGCAGCAATCGACGGTCCAATTCCCTTACTGGTGTTGGTTACGGTGGAGCGGGCGTGCTGAAAGGCTGCAGTATACATGTGGGGGCTCCTTGGACACTGCTTGGCATGTAATGCCAGACAGCAAATTAGGAGACACTGCTCCAGGAGTGCCAGGGACACATGCTCACCGAGATAAGGAATGTCCCCGATTTTACGCCCAATTTACAAAAAAGAAAGAAATGCATGCATACAACCAGTGGCAATAATTCAGAACTACAAATGCATACGTAGCTCAGTCTCCTGTCTATCTCCGACCCCTCTTCAATGCACTTCTTGAACAGTTTTTCTGATTCAGATGAAAAATTGGAACCAATAAAAATACAGATTTTAATCCTTCGTTTTCATTTTGATGAATATGTGTCATCAATCAACAATTTGAAAAACTTGATGGCAGATTTCTCGAAAAAAACCTGTTACTCTGGTTCCAGGAAAAGATCATGTGCAGTGCTATGGTCAAAAGCAAAAAGTTTCAGCTAAATCTACTTTTGTTTGAGCACACTAATAATAGCAACCCAAGGCCTCTTTGTGAGGACCTTATGACCACATAGGTTAAAAGCAAAAGAAATCCTAAAAACCAGTTTTCTAGTTCAGAATTAAGTGGAAAGGAGGGGTGAGACACAAACCGCCAGCAAAAAATCACTAAATACCGGAGACCAGGGCCTTGTCATTCTGTGCCACGTCCATCACGCAGCGCTCCTCGGTGCCCGTTTGTCCCAATAACCGATAAGGTCTCCCCCCCCACCTGTGCGACTTAACAGTGAGACAACATTTGTTTCGCCCAATCCTGCACTGGACAAGATCCAGACGGGTCTCTGGAGGGAAGGATTCAGGGCAGGGAGGCATGAGGCTAAAAAATAAGCCAGTGGGCAGTTTGATGACATCAGTGATGACCACACAGCCTCTGGCTAATCGGCGGCCATGAAGAGAGATGGGGAGAGAAGAGAGTTAGTGTACTGAACAAACAAACGCACTGCATTCAAACCCAACGTTCATTTACAATTAATACTGACAGACCCGTTTTTTTGAAACAGATTTCTATACTTAAAATTAGAAGTGAAGTGGCTGAACATTATTTCCCTGAATGACCATGCACGGTTACGAAATTGAGAAAGGCATCAGTGAAAAAAAAATTGTTGCAATTTTACCCTTCCTGAGAGTAAAGATTTGAATTTGTAGGTAATGACAAAAAAAACGTGGAGATAAATTCTTCCTCCATACTTGCGATCTAACAGTTCTTTCCATTTTAATGAAAAAATTGGTTGAAGTGGGGTGGGATGAAATGCTGCCGCCATGCAAGTTTCCTTTCCCCGGAAATATCACACATCCTGATCTGTTCAATCATCCAGAAACTAGGGCTTTAATCAAAACGAGGCTAAAAAGTGATGACATTTCAATCAATACGCCACCTTTTTGTGCTTTTGGATCCTTCAACGTTTCGACGTCCAAATGACCCAGGCCATGCCAGCTCTAATTCAGAGAAGCAATTTCCACCCCCCCTTTTTTTTTTCTGCATTCGCTCAAATGGAAATTGAGGTTGTCATCTAGCAATATTAATCACATCAAAGCACGCCCCAGACTAGAAGAGGCACACTCAAGGAATATGGAGACACAGGGAATGAGACAGAGAGGTTAGGAGCGAGATGCAGGCAGAAATCTAGAAAACAGCCTAGTTATTATTAACCAGTGAATTCTGAGTGCAGCCCCAACTAGCATTCCTTGGAATGGCCAAGGGCTGATATGATCTGTATTGGATGTACATATGTCCAAAGTGATACATAGGAGAAAAGGTGTGAATTTATGGGAAGTACAGGAACTGGATATCCTAGAGAAGTAAAACATAGGTAACCCCAAATTTAAGGAGTGAAATTTTATTTTGAATTGTTAAGCTTGTTTTAGAAAACAACACGTATCAACAGTCTCTAAATACGGACGAGCAATCTATTTTTCATTATGAGTAGCCTGGTTTATTATTTTTTTTCTTTGAAACTGCCCACACAAAAACCTTTCATTCACCTTTCTTTTCAAGTCTCGTTGGTTATGGGAACCCGGTCACCTACTTTTGAACCAGCTCCAGACATTAATGGTTGGGTTTGGGATTACCCGGTTCTTGTGCACATCCTTAGTTGACAGACTGCTATAGTCACTGCATTGAGATGCAGAAGAGGAAATCAGCAAAGGGGTCCCATGTATGTCAGTGGTTAATATGGTTTGAAAGGAGACAATCCGAGTTAGCTCCCTTTGGTACTGGAAGCAGATGAACTATTTCACCTCAAGCATCAAATACCAAGGGGAGCTGACACCGACTATCTACTGGAAATAAACCATGCTACAATTGCTTTACCATGCCTCATACATATTCAAGCATCATTTACAGGGGTGTGAGTGGCTACTCAAAATTAAAGCTAAAAACAGTTAGCAAAAACCTGAAATGTATAAAGTTTCAATACTTTTGTGCAGACCAGGCGTACAAAAAAGCTGAAATTCAGGGTCAACATCTACACAAAAAAATGAAATCAGCTCAAAAGCTGAATTCTTACATGGCTACATTTAGCATGCTGATCGACATGTACTTTTTCATGATTAACGAGGGTAATGCTTGCATGTGAAAGATTTTGCGATAGCTTCATGATGTGTACCCAGGGTAAACCGTTCCCTCGGTGAGCTGAATTCTCAACAAACCGGTGAGAATTCAGGTCTCGGTCATCAATGTGCATAGAGTACGTTAATCTGGTCTGCCCATGCGCATGCATGAATGTGCATAGAGTACGTTAATCTGGTCTGCCCATGCGCATGCATGAATGTGCATGCGTAGCACAGCACTGAATGTGAACTAAAAAGCAGGTGACAAACGGGTACAGAAAAACTCTATCATATCCCTCTGGTGTCAGAGCATGCACGAACAACTTTTTAGCTGCTACGTATAAATTACCGTGATTCAATCATGTCTGAATGGAGAGCATAACATTTGGAAACTGTTTTCGTGGCAGAGATGCAGCCTGGAAAACAGTTCTGAAGAGAAGCCCTGTTCCATCTTTGTTGCCTCATCATCATTAGCTCCTCACGATAGCTGGATAGCAGAGAATCAGTCCTGGATGACTTGACTAGCTAGCCCGACCTTTTCCCCATTTGATTGCCGAAAAAGACTGGTCTGCTTGCTTGCCTGCTTAGGGAACTCCTTATCAGAGTCCCCTAATCCTTCTCACACAGCTGTTTGTTTACTTGCCTGCCTGGGGCTGCAGGCATTTTTGCTTGCCGGCAGAGTGATGCTCATATTCTCTTGCTTCAGTCATAAAAATCGACTCTGGAACGTCAATAAATACGTGTGTTTGACAAATATAATTTTTCATGATACCAATCTTTATTTTTTAGGGACTGCCTAGAGAGGACCTTATGATTCATATTGTCAAGCAAGACACCTGTGAACATATATCAACCCCAGAACGATGCCCCGGTGAACACTGGAAGCACAATCTCAAAAACATTATCACTGGTTAATAAACAACACCGCTAAAAATACATTCCACCTCATGTGCTCTCGTATTTTTGGTACATGAGTATTACTGCGCCCTCAGAGATGCAGCAATACTAGCAAGATTCCCAATTCCCGTTGGGTCTCCTTATGCTGACAAACAACAGTAACTGGATTACACCGAGAAAATCGTGTTATCCGCTAACATGTTTAAACACTTAACACCTCCTCCCCTGGAGCAAAGGCAACCGCATATGCACACCGGTGCACTGGCTGGGCGCCAGGCAATCTCATAAGCTGTAACAAGATTACCCGGTACGCTGTGCTAGGCAGTTTGCAGGAGGTAGGTGCAGTCGACTGGCCCATCTTCCCCCAAATTGCTTCTTGGGTAAAAGGCAGTCAACGGTCCCGTGGACAAGTGCGTTACATTTGTTGAAAAAGTCTTTAATGTATTTTTGTACAGCAAACAGCATGATCTTGCTGGGCATAGCATTCAGTTGTTCTAAGGAATTCCTGAATTCGTAACTCAACTTTCACGGAGCAAACTTGAACAAGGGATGTTGCCTAAGCCCACAGCACCACCAGGTTACATCAGCACCATGCTGTCACCACATACATCACACCTATACCCTACTGATTTCAATTTGCTGTCCCTATGCATTTGGAACTCGTAGTTGATGATGATTTATGACAGGCTAATCTCAGCAGTGTCAAGAGAGCCCTAACCTAGGCCTGAAATAGATGGCGAAAGTGGAATATATCACCATTAATGATCCCAACCGAGGGGGACAGGGAAGGCCAATAAATGTGCCACATCTCCACCTCAAGACATTTCACCATGTGCATTGCTGAGGTCTTCAGCAGCCCAGGCTGTCATGAACTCGCTAATGATTGAGGGCTGGAAGGGGGGAAGAATTCAAAATCTCTCTCTCTCTCTCTCTCTCTCTCTCTCTCGCTTGGAGCCGACTCACATGAATATCCAAATCAGGGTCAAAGCTATGGGGCAGCTTTCAGAAGTCCCAGTTCTACCTAAACTGTGGTTTGGGACTTCAGAAAGGCTGCTATACAACAGAGAAGGATATTTTGTTATACATGTAAATAAAGACAAGGTAAATGTATCCATGCCTCTCCCCACTAAGACTGTACAGTGTACATGTATGTTGACAAAAAAGCTGCATTTGATCAAAGATTTTGTCCATCTTTTTTTCTTTACTCCAGTATGGCACCTATACCTTCAAGATACATGGAGCAGAGCAATGCGATCTAAGCTCCAGAAAAAAGTGCAAACGAGCGGCCTTGACCACCATTACACTTTTCTTCCAGGTGTAAGAGCTCCTTATCATCTTAGCAAAAGCCCTGATCTCTTTATCTCCATGTCAACACATTAACCTCATGACTGAAAAGACAGAACGGTGACGCCATCAGAAAAGTCTGCTACAAATGCCACGCAATCATGACAATGATTATCTTAAGACATTAGGCTCTTAAGTTACCATGATTTTTCTCGTCAGTTTTGGGGGAAAAAATTCAACATCCTTCAACAGACGTCTGAACTCTTTAGCATGCTTAAAGCTGAAGACTTGACTTCTTATTTCACACTGTGCCAGTGATTACAATGTAGGCCTACATGAAACCAGAGTCCAAGCTAGTCAGTGTTTTCATCGGTGTCACATTCAACGCCACACAAAGCCCAGCACTCAGTCATCTGGTCCTTGGTCATGCAGAAAGCCATTCCGATGAACTCTTGACCAAGTCATCTCTTCATCATCATTCATTTCCTTTACTGGTGACCAGACTTTTGATTTGACTTGTAAATTGACTTATGATGTACTCCACTACATGTACAACTATAGGACAAATTTCAAGGAGCAACGTAAGAGCAAAAAATTGGCCAAACACTTAAAAATGCTTGCTTAGTAAAAGAGGGTTACCAACCAATACTTGCTTAATAGTAACCAGCTCAACTATAGCGCAATATGCATTTTGTCATTGGTGCCAACCCAAATCTCGCTCAGCAAAAAGTATGCTCTGCAGTGTTTTCTGCTTATCATCTCCATGAGATTTGGCCCTTGCTTCAGTGTTATTTCATTCCAGATCCTGAATTGGAAGAATTTAGAATAAGCATGCGCCAAAGACTCATGGGATGGGCACGGTGGTAATCACCTGGTAACTTTGAAATTCAACACTAAGGGTTGGTGATCATATGGCAGGCTCCTGGGATTCCCTACCCCACCTCTGTGGTTTGCAAGTTCTATTTTCTTCACTCTTCTCCTTGCTACGCGCATTTGCTGAGGATACAACATCGTGCCATCCCTGCTGAAGGAGACTGGATTTCTCAGTCGCAAATTCCAGGCACATAAATACATTTCCTTTGGTGTTCAGATTAAAAGTAGGCATATGACTTGGATCTAACGCCAACAGAGATAATGAACTGTCTACCCATTCACTTCACTCTTTTGCAATGCTACACGGTATGCAACATCAACCTCAAATACCTGTACCCAGCACAAGCAATGAATGGCCCTGAATTATGTGACAACAGTCGCGCCGTTTGTGCACGTGGAAAGCTTCAGCAATCATCAGCATCAATGTGCAGCTATGAGCACAACAATAACTCTGAACTTCCAGAACAGCTGTACTCAGCAAGCAGCTGGGTGAAAACAATCAGGAATGTACAGAGCTTCTGAAGTTAATTTGATTTCACACAACCGCAGCCAATCAATCATAACAGAGTCTCTCCATACATGGAGTAACCACTGGCTAGCGCAACTTCAGAATGAAGCCATCATGTCATGGCAAATGACATGCTCGGTCCTTGCTCTACGATCAATGGAAATTGCTTGACAAGAGTTGAATGGGCCAACTGTAGAAAACAGGGATGAAGGCATATATGTGACCTGCCATTGCATAAGGAAGAATCATCCCACTTTTGACATTTGTGAGCTCTACATATACACAATGTTACAGGTTAATAATATCTATAGATTTATATAGTGCAGTTATCTGTAAAACCGATCAAGGTGCAATCCATTATTATTACTCCTGCTCACTGGGCTCATGAAACATTCCCAAAACCATCTCAGCTCCCTGGGGGGTATACAGCTGGATACTGCCTTTTCGGGCGCAAAGCAGTGAACCCAATCACTCCTGGGTGGAGAGAGGCAATGAGTGACAAAGTGCCTTTCCAATGACACCAAATTGATTTTTGTAGCTCAAACCATTCAGTTATGCCATGAAAATACCGCTAGCAGTCACCTAACTTCAGTGACTTAATTTGGAGAAACAAGCAAGTAATGCCTTTTTCTCTCTGAACAAGGTTTTGGGAATCAGTCCTCATTTTACTGCAGCGGGTCACATGATATGTGGACTGATGCGCACAAGTAATCCTGCGTTTATGACAATCCATAAAACAGCCAACTTTGAAGTAGATAAACCACAACACCACAACAGTCTTCAGGACTGCATTCCCTTCATAGGTAATCAGTCAAAGTTTTTATTCCACAGAAGCAGGTTGCTGGCAAACACATCATCAGTTTGTGTGGTCTTTAGATGCTGCAATCTGCAATGTACATGTATACATGTATGCACTAACCTTACATACCTAGTATGGACTTGTGAACAAAAGATGCAGGAAAGGAAGACATTCTGTGGACTTACACATGTCCACAGGACGTTTCCCCTTCTCTGAAAAAGAAGTTTAGAGGCATTTTGAGGTAGGGGTTGTAAAAGAGGAATAGTCAAGGAAACTTTGTACAAAAAGCCAGCTGAAAATCATGTTCCCAGTTCAAGAAAAATGAGTATTTTCCCTGAGTTTTCTTAACTGCACGAACAGAAAGGAATATCCACTATAGGTAGGCTATGTAAGGTAAGTGGGAGTGTGCGTGCACGTCTATGGTATGGATTTTTCTACTCGGTAGTGAGTACGAATGTATTATTTATTGTCAAATTTGCACCTTTTCTGATCAATTAAAAAAATGATGAGTCACTACATGGCTGATATAACATGCAAGATGAATTGACACCTGCACCTGTTCCCTAGATGTGAGGAGCCTACACTTATTTACAAACTAGATGTTGGTCTTGACTCTCCTAACCAAAAACAACATGAGTCAGTTCAGTATTTCCAAAAGACAAGGTCATATGAGAACAAAGTACAGGTACATCTGAGAGTCAGTGTATGGTCATGGAGACAGAGCACACAGGATTTAGCTAGGATTGTGGAAAGTGAGAGTGCAAAATAAAAAATTGGGAGTGTAATTTGAAGAGCCAAAAATTCACTAATAGGGCACACAAAATGAGCACACAGCATGTAATCTGTAATGACTGGTGTTCAGGGCCCACTTAAGAGCCTTAGGTTCTTCCTTATATATAAGTCTCTAGTAGGCTCTTGTGCATTTTTGATAGTTTTCCAAGTAAAAGAGAGCTAAATGACTGGAAATGATTTAATGATTTAATGACTGGAAAAAGCATTTGCTTTGCCAGTAGTTGTTCAGGACTTAGTTGGTGCTGTGAAATACATGTACATGCTGCTAAGTTTAAACAATCCCACCATGTACATGTACAGTACGTTCAAAACTGTACACATGTGTATGGTACATGTGCCTCAGTGTCTTCAATCACACGGACATTTTCAACATCGCTAGTGCCTTGTTTCCCTGCATGGTTTCCCATCATTTTAAGTACATTTCATTGATAACAGTGTTCTCAGTTTCATTGGAGAGAATGCTCAAAGTGTTAATGTGGGTCCCGGATACAATCAAATATGTGAAAACTTTCATATTTTGAAATTTGGTACCATTTTTAGCACGGCTTTGACTTGAAAATACAAGCCGTGCTTGAAAAATTTTCCCTTTTTTTTTTCAAAACTGGCCGTGCTATCACGGCCTGCACAGCTCGCACGCTTATACCCCGAGGGCGCTTATGCATTGCTGTTCCCGAATGACCTTGGACACGCTTCATTTTGGGCCTGCGCAATTGGGATGCCAGACTCGCTCACCGGCCCCTCAATGCAGTGAAGGCCCACGCATGGATACTGGACTACAGAAGTCCAAACAGTGAGACAATAAACTGAGTGAGGCAATAGAAGTGTGAAACAATGAACTACCTCTTTGTGTTTTTATGTACACTATCTGAGGAGTCTGGGAGGAAATAGAAGAAAATTTCAAATTCCAAGATGCAAATGGCTCTGAAGAAAGCTTTTCAGATTGTGATGGTGCACACGGAAAGTGTACGAAGCCAGAAAAATCAGCGGGTCAGGTAAGGAAGAATTAAACGCACGCCTGCAAAAGGGGCAAGTACTCGCTACAGACACATTACTGGTCACACTTGACATACCACACTGGAAAAGAACCCACTAATGCAGTGTGGACATTGGAAATGGATACAGGGAGGGAGGGTCCGTGACAGCCACACTGTTCAGTCACGGCCTCGGTCATAATGTCAAGAGGCCTGCAATCAGCAACACGTTTCCCACAACCTGGAAACACGTTCTCCCCTGGAAACAATGCCTGCATGGCAACAGAAACACACAGCTACAGGTTGACGAGCTAAAATGCTATCTAAATGAGGTCCAAGCCGGGGAAGAATGCCAGGCAATCAGATACTTTATGTGACACCAATTACAGCCCCGCGGGAGTGGTAACTTCATCCCTCCTCCTGGGAAAAAGACGAACATGTTTTTGTTCTTGTTTGGCATGCAATCTTTGGAAATGAGTCTACTCTCCCACTGTCAACACTCGTGTACTTCCTGCTCTTCAGTTGTACCCAACACCACTCTCCAATCCTCCACATTTCACAGCGTGCCACTATTAGCCGATGTCTACATTCCTGCCCAGCTGGCCTGTAACCAGGCAGCTGAGATGTGCGAGGTTCTGACATCAATTAGTGGCGCGATACACCGGTGACACTCTGGGTTCAAACTGGGGAAGGTTCAAGGGACACAGAGAGAGAGCCTGTTGTGATAGCAGGCCAGAATCTGAGGCCACTTTCCTCTTAGAGATGCTATATCTCAGCATCCCCAGATCTTGGCATTTAGCTCCATATTGATTCATATCACACTGAGGCTTTTGCCGTCTTCTACATATAGCAATGTGTTTGCTTACTCTGCAATAAATGATTCAAGGGTAACTTCAAAAAATGATAACCAAAAATATGTGAGTACCGTACACGTCTGTAAAATTTAGTGGATTGCGCGCCCTTTCCAACTACCCATCAAGAACCCTTTACCCTCCATCAAATCACTGTTCTGTTCCCTGTCACCGATAAACACTGTGAATACACAGACAGTTACATTAATTACCGCCTAGCATGGACGTTCCTTTTTTGTGTGACTAGTTGAGCAAACTTGGTGCATGACTCATTTTTCTTGAAGTGTGAACACTATACTTTAAGCTGGATATTTTTCAGTTTCAAGTACTGTATGCCTCTTCTTTTTGCTACAGATAACCCTGACCCCAGAATTCCTGTAAAACCTTTTTTTTTCTAGAGGAAAACCATGTGTGGACCTGGCTAAGTCTTCACACAAGGTTCACCAAACCTGCATTAAGTGGACCTGCTATGTTCTCAAGTCCACACAAGGAGGGTACCGTTGTCACAACACAAGACTTGGCACACATTGCTAAGTACAACCATAATTCTCCTCATTTGGCAGTTTACCATCCTCTTACAACTCCATAGCACACCCAGTTCTGGTGAATTCTTCTACAAATTTGACGCCAATTAGATCTCACAGTTTTGACTTTTGGAGATGGCCAACACAATGAGCACATGCTAACCACAGACATCATTCTTGGACTGGAGAAAAAATTGAATTAACAACTAAGTTTAAAGCAGTGACTGTGATTGCTAAAAAAAAGTGATGTTTATTCACCGACCCCTTGCCGAGAAAAACTGAAGTGAGTGATTCTGTGCAGAAGTGAACAAATGAAACCCTCTGTTCCCGACCCTCTTAAAAATGCGGCACATGAAACTTGGTAAGTCTGACAAGGAATCAATTGAGAAAACAACATCGGGTTTGGTTGATTCTCTTGTCCACTAATGAGAGACGTGTGGCAAGGGAGCACGAAGGCTGGCGGCACGAATGCCAGGGCCAATCTGTGGCTCGCTGTAAGAGAGAGTTCACAGGGTAATGCATTAACAAGAACCACACAAAACAAACTTACCGACCACGTTAAAAGTGCTTACGTTTGACAGAGAACGATTGGTGTTTTTGCTGTCATTAGAATGACAATACCACAGTCATTGACCTTTACTAGACAAACAACTGCCAGTACCGGTATGTTGTGGAGGTGCAATTTTTCAAAGCAAAAGAACATGACTCCATTTTTCAAGGATGGCTCATCCATGTTGCCTTGGCAACAGGCTGGCAAGCATTAGATTTGCTAAATTCCTGTTCTAACTTTTCCTTCCAAAAAAGTGCAAATGCTTCCAATTCAAACATTATTTCACTGACTGCAGTTGGCATTAACGGTCAACGAGCGAGTATTTGAAGAAGGTATGCGCCGCAATGCTGAAAGCTTCAAAACAGATCGCAAATTCAGGCCAACAGTGAGTGGCATCTCTTCTGAAGGATGCCATTCTGAAAATCAGTTATTTAACTTGATGTTGAGGACTGATTACTCCATCTGTTTGTCTCAGATCACAGTGAGCCTTGAAGAAGCTCTAATTCATGAGAATCCTTTGAATAGCCTACACTATGAATCATTCCCACGGTGGCTGTATTCAACAGACTCCCCTGACAATGCACAAAGTGAGGCACTGTATTTTCAAGGCTTTGGGTTGATTCAACCAGGAAATCTGTTTTTCTTACAAGCTTATGGACCTATACCCCTTCACACTCACAAAGTGGCTTTTTATTTCTAATTTTTGTTCAGGACAGACAAGTTGAAAATGACAGACAGGAATGTCCATTCTGGAGTGCAAATATTCCCAGAGGCTGTGACTCTGGTACCAGGCAGCCCCAAGTGTGAACATATCAGTGCAAGTGAGTGTGTGGACAAACATGCTCAGCAAGTACATGTAGCAGAGTAATTGGTGATTACAAAACTTGTAACAGCAATAATGCCTGACAAGATAATAATCCACAGTGTACAATGTAAAAACAATGCAGACAGGAGGCAAAGGCCCTGACATGTACATGTAAGTGAATGAGACCGGTTGGTGTATCTATTGCAAATGCCATTCTACACATTCAAATGTCGTTCGTAATTTGCTTGAGTAGCCATGCGGAGATTTCGGACACTGGCCAGCCCTTTCCTGTCTTGTGAGCCTGACTGTACGAGCACGAGACCTTGAGGAGGATTTAGTGAGTCTGTTAATCCCCTGAGCTGGCAGACAAGCCCGCACTGCCGGAAAAATGAGCAATGGAAGAGAGGAGGGGTTCTTGCACTTCCGAGTGCGTGAGTTTTGAACCAACTAGGCATTGACGAGATATGGCCACGCATAAGTTCTCACACTAATCACGCTACATGTATTCATCATTCATCCATCATGTCTTAACTGAAGCAACAGCAGTACTTGAGGGAATGTTTCCATACCATTTTTTTTGGGGGGGGGAAGAACAGTTCACAACCTTTTTTCAGTCAACACTGTCTGCCTTTAGTTGCATATTTCTGACATGGACTTGGACCCTGGAAAGGGATTGATCAGAACCACAAAGGTAAGAAAGCAAATCAGTTGTCAGTGCCCACTTTCTGTGAACAAAAAAATACACATACAACCAAGAATACATGAATTCTTTTGTAAAGCAGCTGCATACTCTTCTTGATGATGATGACAATAGCCAATTATTTTAATGTAACTTCTAATGTGATAAAAGAAGCCAATAGCGCAACAGACCAACAGATCCAAATGTCAGCAAGGCCCACCACAGAAAGGAAACAGATGGAGATGGAGTTTTTGGAGTGTTCTTTTTAGATCTCAGTAAATGAGGAGTCTTAAGGAATGTGCTTCCATTCCTTTAAGAGTGCAGCTGAAGCAAACATTGAAACCTTTGCCTTTCAGCATTCATTACTGCATAGAAGCGGGATGTGTTTCGGGAGAGCTTCAACCTCTCCTGATCAGGCTCAAACAATGACAGTGGGCCATGAGCATGCTGTTATCCTCAGTACCAAGACAGTGACGATCACAGAAGCCTTCCAACACTGTTCCTATGCCCATGTGATTTGCATTTCAGCCACAATGCACAATTTAACACCTGGTTCCCTGTCATCCTGTTATCATTCAAACAATCCTGCAATTTAATTGCAGCCCAACTCACCAGCATACGCAAGTTGCTAAACATTTACTTTTGATATCAAACCACCCAGTGGTGTACACATTTATGTAAGACGGGTTCTATCCAACAATCATGGGAGGTTCTAACCTCCTCCTCACATCTTGGCTCAGGTGCGTGCCCTTATCTCTCAGATAAATAGGTACAAATCTTAACGTGCCAAAGGGGGAAGTAAATATACTCAAAAGTTCAATTTATTCTGAATTTGTTGGGTACACTAACACTGGCCCAAACTGCCGAGAATTAGGCAGATTGAAACTAATTTGCCGGTAATGCATTCTAGCACCCCGGGCCAAAATTATGATCACAAGAACAGGTACCTGTAAGATGGTCCCTTTCGAGCGCTGTCTCGACAATGGACAATCGCACTGGGTCAGATACTGTTGCCATGGAAACCTGCCAAGAGGGAGGCAGCTAATGGCTGCCGACGACCATCACATGGGACAGCCCCGAGTTACTGCCACTATTCTTTGGACCCCGTATTTGTGATGGCACTTCCTAAACTCTGCTGGAAGATGACCTGGGGCATTTCAGCAACAATCAATTGATCGGCAGGCATCCCCTATTTACACACACAGACACGCACCCACTCACTCCAGTAACTAATTCTATGGATCAGACCGCTGAGAGTTGGAGAAGCATCTAACAAGGACTCTCCTGGGGTGCAAGGCTATCTGCTCCCTGCTAATTTTCTGCATGTAGAAGGTAGCCACACGCCTTATTCTCTCTATCTGTGCCAAACCAATTGCAATGAAACACAAAATGTACTGAACATGTACATTTTCAGAGCTTTAATAATCAGAGCTGTAATAATACCTACCCGGATATGTATAAACAAAACCAAGCAAAATCTTTGTAACTCCTGAAAAAAAAAAAAAACATCAGTTGTTGGGGCAGGCTTTTTTTCCCTGTTATTTCACCCTTTTAGCTATTGGCCCAAATGTGCATACATGTAGTTTTCCTTAACAACACAGCATGGAAAACAATGTTAACTGGGGTATTTGCACGCATGCAAGATAAGGGGTTGGCTGAAGACAATTCAACAGGAACGACAAAGCCACAACATATGTGCCTTTTCCTGGCAATACCCATAACAGATAACAAGTGGACTCATGACCTCATCAACCCCGATAAGACAATGCATCCACAGCTGGTTTAGTGTATCAGGTTAGCCATTCACGTCATTGAGCAGGAAACAACACAGTCCTTTTCCTGAAACCAGTCAACAAAGGGCCTCCCCAAAATTAATTGGATATCATCAATATCGAACTTGTGACTCTTGTTTTTTTTTTTAACTCAAACAGCAGAAATTTCTTCTTGTGAAAGTGAACACCGCTTTGGTGTGTATGATTGATATGCATCGGCATGCAAACCGTACATGTACAGATTGCTGTTCTAAAGCTGTGTAGTATAACCCAAGTCTACCAGGTAGAATGTGTCGTCACTGCTTTCATAAAGAGTCAGGCATGTCAAAAATTACCCTTTTTCTTACTGTCACAATTTTGTTTTTATAACATCGTGCTTGACCATTTTGACATGCTTCAACAAGTAAAACATAATCAATGTAAAAATTACATAAACGATGCCAGGGGGCAAACATCTTAATGACTGCATTTTGCATTATCACAAAGAGACACGAACATGTCTGCCCCTTACCGCTTACAAACTGTAGTGCCCGGGAAGGCATAAAACTGAGATTTTCATTTTTACGAAGAGACACACATCTTTTTCCATTTATAGATGCATCTGTTTACGCATGCATGCATACCTTTCCCATGGTTTTGAAAAACACACACAACAGAAGGGCCAGGATGTAGGAAAACAACAATTCTCATTTTCACAAAGGGCCGTGCATCGTTGATGACTAATTTTGGTTAATTAACCACAGTGTTCATTCCCATTCTCGAATCCGTGTAAAAGTTCACCTTTCAAAAAATCATTTGAAAGTTTCCTTACTGCATAAAGTTGTTGCAAAACATGTGTAGTTCTTGAAATTTCACTTGAAATTAATTATCTCAAAAAATCTATCCTTCAAAATCCACCTGTTTGTCAGGGTGAAAAATGGTGGCCGGAAGCTGCACGTCTAATCCCTTATTCGTCCAGCACTCATACACACGCAACATCTGGGAAGTCTTATAGAAATGGACCACATGTTGAACTGGAACTCTACTCCTGTACACAGCCTCCCTACAGTTGCCGATGAATGTGTCACATGCATGCACACATATGCCATTGATCGCTCTCCAGATGACCAAACATCTTTGCAGGGGCCTGGAGGAACGCTATAGTTTCTATTAGCTTGAACTAATCAACAATGCCTGAAAGACTGCACCTCGTAGTCTCCACAAAACTTGGGTTTCATCCAAATATTTTGAAAGAGCACGTCCCTCCTGGTCTATCTTTACAGCGCATTATGCTGCTTTGCAGCTGCGAGGGTGCCATATGAACTGTCCGCACAATGGGTAGAAAAGTTTCTCCCAAATCCTTCCTGAGTTCGAGTCTCATCTTTCCCACTTGTATTTATATTGCCAACCTCGGCAAATACTCCGCCTCTTATGCAGGCATCTTGTTTTACAGCACTCTGGCCAAATTGCACTTTCCATCAAAGGAAATCACGCGATTCAATCAAGCCAA
The DNA here is from genome assembly GCF_054643075.1 of Acanthaster planci. Classification (NCBI taxonomy): domain Eukaryota; kingdom Metazoa; phylum Echinodermata; class Asteroidea; order Valvatida; family Acanthasteridae; genus Acanthaster; species Acanthaster planci. The sequence continues at coordinate 13,512,835 of NC_141784.1, forward strand.
TACGTGCCTCTGTTTCTCTTTTCTCAATTTTTGAAACTTCGTACCAATTTCAATGCGTCTTGTTGCGCATCGGTATCTCACATTTCCACGCATCTCTCAGATTCCCTCTTGACAGAAATTTGCAAAAAAAATTCTTTAATAAAGACGGGACTGCAGTAAGCATGCCAAATCATTTCTGATCACAACAGCTCCCAAGGTAAAAAAAAAAAAATGGAACCAATGATATCTTAGGTGTCTTCCCTTAAGGCTAGAATTCAAGCGTCCATATTGTCGTCGATGCAACATGACCGTCTACATATTCTGATCAATTCGCAAATGAATCAAAGGCGGAAGACAATGACCTACCACAAGACAAGTAACAGATACATTTCAAAGCGCGCACTCTTTTTTCTATGTTTCTCTTAACCCTTTAAAAACTGGACCCAAACCCAGTCTGACCCAGCCAACCACCCCCAGGTTGCATCCACTCTGTAAATTGATCCAAAATGGGGAACAGTAACCAAGAAGGCCCCAGGAGGTTGAAGCCTGAGAAAAAATCCAATATTAGATCTGTGGCATTCTTCTGAACATGACCATGAAAAGTACAGCCCCACTTGACCCAGAGATGCACAGGCAGTTTCAGCTACATCTATGCTTTCGGGATTAGAGACGGCCCACCATGCAAAACACATGTATCCCTTGCGCATATAAAAGAGTCTCTGTTTGGATCAGGGCAATTTCAGCCGATTGAAACACGACCAATACACAGCCTGTTGTTCCACCTGACCGAGATATCCATGTTGCAGAGATGATGCATTATGAGAGGAGAGGAACCAGTATTCATCCCAGTGCTTATCATTCCCTGCACGCCTCGACAGAAATGAGAAGAGGAATTTTTACCCATCACGTCACTCACCGCACACTTTGAAGCAGACAGGTTGGACGTCAAGCATCACACCTCCAATCCTATAAAATGGTTGGGGGGGAGGATTTCAAAGACCTGTAGAACACATGCGTCTGCTCAGAACAGAATGTTTAGCTTTGCAACAGCTTTTGCAACAGTTACAGCTTAAGCGTCCTGTGATGTGAACTTGTCAGGACTGGTTTCCAGCTGTATCCAGATGTTTTACTGCTCAGCAAACAATTTACCAAGTGTCATTTTCTTGTCCCGTACATGTATCTCAGTGAAATCAGGTCCAAGTGACAGATACCGAGGTCGCCATCAATTTCTACCTATGAACTACAAATGACGTTTAGGGGAAGTGCACCCTCTCTGGTTTTATTAAAGGAGGGAAGTTCTTTTAGAAGTTGCTTCAGAGGAAACAAGTGCAGAAAGTACCAAACTTAGAAGCTGAACAGGTAAACCAAGCGATGATCAAACACTCCAGAAACATGTTTTCGATCGGGTGTTTTCTGCGGCCAATGGAACTGACCCAATTGCCAATTCCTGGAGTGTGAAGGCGGCTTGATTCAACCAAAACTGTCATCTGCATGCTGAGAAATATACGACCATATTGTGTCTTCCAACTTAACAACATACCAAAAACCCAAGATGCTGGTTTTACATGTAACCTCAATTTTAAGTAGATTGAACTCTAATTTCACCTCGGTAAGGACATTAAAGTTATCCATCAAACATAAAGCAGGAGTTATAATCAGTTCAAAATGCATGTAAATGCCCTAAGCAAAGCAATCATGATAACATGAGGCCCTCATGGCCAAATTCAAGTTGGAAGGTGTTGATTTTTGCAAGTTGAAAGCGAGCAAATTGCTGCTTTAAATTCTCATTGGCATTTGTCTTTGTGCTGATAAAGAACTCACCTTCATACAAAAATTTTGACTGCTGTTTTCTGTGGGGCAGTGACAAAATGATCACGTTTTAAAATGGACCACACTACTACAAACAATTCCTTTCAAGAATCTGTAAAAATAAATTCCCTTTTGCTTTGTTTCCTTGAAGCTTAGCACTCCTCACATCGACAAGCTCCGCCCCACCCCCCAGAACAGACTACAGAATGGATAATCTGATTTCAACTTGCTCTGGATCCCTAAATCCACGCTCAAACAAACTCACAGTCACAGCGTGAGCGAGTTTACCTGCATCAACAAGGAGCTGCTCAGGCAGACTCATGCATGGTATTTATTTTCAACTCCCCTTGAAGAAACAAGCAATCTGCTGTTTATTTAGTATTCTCCACAAAAAGAAATGTCAAGGGCACTCCTGTTTTGTTTTGAAACGGAAAAGAACGCTCACGCAACATAAACAACAAAGGGTATACTCCCCAGCTGGAAAATATGTCCCCCCCTGCAGCCTGATACCACACTGGGGATATTTATCTTATCACAGCGCTCCTCCACTGAGATATACATGGACGATGTTCCCTCATTGAAAGACGTACCCAAATCACGTTATAATCCCATTCGGAAGATACTGTCCTCTCCCCAAGGAGCTCAAGAAGGTATCTCCTTTGGGAGACATTCTCATGGCATGTTTATTAAATACCCAACCTTGGCCCTTTTCTCACACCCCAATCAAGGGAGTACAACCCCTCTAAAACCTACCTGCTTATCATCTACTGTGACTCCACTGATTCCATTCCCTCCTCTTCCTCTCCATCCCCTTCCCCTTCCTCCCCCTTGGGGACCTCTGCAGGAGGCTCGTACGCCTTCTCACTCGGGGTGACCACAACTCCATCCCACACAGACATCTCGGTTGCTATGGCTGCAGACAGAAAAGTAGGGAGACATATAATATGACTGTGCGCACGTCCCCGGCTAATCCCGATTCCCGGGCACGGTTTGCTCCGAGCTTCCTCTAAATGCTCCACTCAAATGTTGATACAACAGCAGGCAGACGACTCTTTTTGACACAACTACATATGTTTTTTGAGCTCAACCTTGCCCTCATCAAGCCTGACTTCCTTGCACCCAGTTGAATTGCAACAGAACCAAACAAGAGCAAACCATAATGCCTGCCGAACATGACAAAATCCACTGGAGTTTGGCCACTGCTGGACATTGTGGTACTTCAGCATGACTTAGAATACTTTTTTAAAAAATATATCTGTTGGGTTGTATGTATGAATTCGTAGATAACCACCTTCCTGAATTGTTACACAATTTTGTTCAATCTAATGGATAAATACATGAAAAGAGTACTCAGTAAAACTGCGTAGGCCTATATATGCCACATCAGAACAAGTATTTTGTAATACACTAGTTCATTTGAACCAAAAAAAACCTGGAACTTCCACTGTCTATAACTAATTGCCTTTAAAGTAATACATTCAAAAATAAACCAAAAACATGCCCACAAAATTCAAAGAAATACCAAATTTATTATTTTTAAAAGCTGGCTCGGCCATTCTACGTCGTTTAACTGTTTTACATTATTCCATTATTGTTAATAATTAGTTTCTGTTTGTCTCATTCTTTACTTTGACTGTTTTATTTGTAATTATCGCAAGCTTTGGCTCTTAGGGTGATGCCTCCAAAGCATGGAAAGAAATGTTGCCAAAGTTAGTCATTTCCAACACATCCATTTCATAAAGGAAGAACACCACGCTTTTGCAAGTCCACCTTATTGTCAAAAACTCTTATTACTGGATAGAATTTTTTTCTCCATCACATCAGATACATGCACACCTGTCACTGTCAACTATGACATGACAATGTGCGGTGCTGGTGTCATTTGTCATCATTTATGGACAGCCTTCTGTCCATTCAACAGGCTAACCATTACCAGTGGTGCATGGTCAGCTCACCCCCTCCTGCCCACTCATCACTGCACTGAGAATGCCATAAAATGCAGCAACTGACAACAGGGGCAAGTACCAGCACCTCCAAGGTCATGGCAACTGTAGCTGGATTTTTTTCATCTTGTTTTCTAAAAAACAACGAATGCCATAGGCATACACTGGTTTTTATCATTGTGCTATATGAAAGACCCCATTCTTCTACGCATTTTTCTTTTTCTCTCTTTCCGATTCCATTATCTCCTTAAGCGCACTGTACATCTTTCGGTCATTAGAAACGATCTACACGTTCTTTTAACCATGTATCATTTCATTTGACATGTAAAGTCCTGAGACTGGTCACATGTTGAACCAAAGTTTCAGGCAACAGTTGCTGAGGCTTTAAACATATTCTACTTTATTGACAGTTACTGCCTCACTTTGAATTGCGGTATCTTTGATGCTTATATTAACACCATGTCAGAAACATAATCTGGCACATGGGTTGCCCAATGTTCCATGTAAATGTCTACATCAGATGCTATACAATTAACACACACACTTAAAGCACATGTACCTGTGAATTGGTGAGGATATATACATGTACATATGCAACAGGTTGCAGGTGGGTACCAAGAGGAAACTAACTGGCTAGCTTCATTTTCATGTACGGTAGTCCAAGTAGTTTCAGTATACATAGCTAGCAGGAAACCAGTTGGCTCCAGCCGAGGTTTCATTCTTACATTTGGCAGCCTATACACTGAGAAAAAGCTGCACAGTGTGACATGGCTCGAACTCAAGTCCAAAGAATAGCTGAACAGAGTTTGGCACTGTGTGAGTTTCATCTAGCAATAATTTGCAGCTGTGCAAATGCAAATATTTGCATTTACCTTTAAGACACTGGTGAATCATGGGAATTTCTTTTTATCAGGCTACCGCACACAATAAATAGGCCTGTTTGGAATTTGATCATTCACCAATTTACACATCCCCATGCTGACCAAACAGAGACCTTTAACACTTGTGGGGGCATACCTACCGTGTTACACTAATGCAAGTATACTCAGGAACCTAATGCACATTTGTGCTGATAGTAAATTTACTCGTTTTCCGCTTGACTGCGACACCCAATCTAAATTACAGCATACAACCCCTTTACCTGTTTCTTCTCCTTCTCTTTCTCTCTTCTCTCAGGCCCAGCGGCACTAAGCCACTACTCCACTGATCAAGCCCCAGGGCCTGCCCCGCTGTTACACAATTGCCCCTTTGACCTAGCCACAACCTACATCACATTTACAGTTTTGCCCCTTTTCCATACCCTTTCCCTGGGAAGGATGTAGGTGCCCTATGCAGCTTGTCCATTGATGCCCTAGCAGTGAAAATTACATCACTGCTGGAAACCTGACACTCAATTGCCTCTAACATGAAATGTAAGAAGCAGGGCTGTGATACATGTATCGCACACTACGAATAATTCATATATTGAAATTCAAGATTGGGTGTCCATTTAAAAAAAAGTGGTGAAGTTAACCTAAAGATCCGATCACGATCATGATCTTAGACAAATGCAACTTATTCAAAATTTGGCAGCCAGAATGGTTATGAAAATATTATGATCACATTACATCTGTTTTGCTAGCTTTACATTGGTTGCCAATAAAGCAGAGGTGTGAATTTAAACTTTTGTGCTTGGTTTTCAAAATTTTGAATGGTAAAGCTCCGGTGTACCTGAAAGATCTTGTTAACATTCAACAAGTAACTAATTGAGAGTCATGCTCAAGGTCAGCCAGCAAAATGCAGCTCCACCAACCAGTGGAAAGAGTTGCCATTTTCTACAGTGATCGGGCTTTTTCGCTTTGCGCACCTCGATTATGGAATAATAATCTGCCTGTTTCAGTTTCAATCATATGATAAATTTAAAAGGTGTCTCAAAACCTTCCTTTTTAATGAGTATTCTAACTAATTTTAATATTTAGATATGATTGTGTATGTTTTTATTTTATTGTTTCAATATCTTTATTGTACTGCACTTTCAGATACTTGGTACAAAAAGCATTTTTAAAATAACCGTGTGGTGTTACCCCACCAAGTGCATGTACACACACTGTTGCAGTATACAGCTTTGAAGTCGATTGTGCACGCCCTATACTGGGAATTCAGTCCTACAGTGCTTCTCAACATAGTAGACATCAAAACAATGAAAAATGGATAGGTCCCTTCATCATTGGGGAGAGGAAAGCCAGAGAGCATGCTGACACTGAACTTGTGCGAATGGGTGTTCATATTTGTGCATATCCCACTTACCTTTTTTTTTTAAACATCATTTCTTTATTTAAGCCATAAGCTATGGCCGTGTCCGAAACGGGCTTCCAGAGCTACGGCTAGGCCTATTGTCTACGCGTCTCCACGCATTTCCGATGGAGCGAAGACCTAGACCTAGCTCTAGACAAGAGATTCGGATGCAGCCTTAGTTAAATTATAATTTATGTTACCGCCATAAAAAGTCATATCTATTTATTTCTTACTGTTTCCTGTCTAACCAGTTGGAGAGCCCCTCGATAGAAACCATGTTTCTTTTGGGTAATCCAGCGGGAGCTGGTTAAATACTTTTTATTTGTCTTTTGTATGTCTTGTGTATTCTCTCTCTCAACTGTAAACTTTGTTATTGTATCCTGTGAAATGTTGATCCCGAAAAATGAAATAAATGAAATGAAACGTCGATCTATGCAAACATGGGATGGAAGGTATACCAACAATCATAGGCCTACACTGTACATGTCGTTTCATGATACATCCTGGTGCTGTGGCGATGATAGAACTTGCACTGCTCCTGGGCAGCAAAATATATGTATCATACACCATAACATGAACTCCAGTCATGGCAGTCATGCCAGCTGTTTGATATATACACATGCATTGAACGTCTGTATTCTTTCACACATGTCATCCACTTACAGTATCTGAGCATCTCATCTTTCACATGTGTGGTCCACCTGCTGCATTTGAACATTTCACCTTATGGTTTTTCACACAGGGCAACTTCATCAAACTTTCACAACTGTTTACTCTTTACCTTACTTTTCATTGTGGGAGTCTATTTTTAATTCTTCATTTTTTTCATGACCGGGAAATGGTTATCAACGAATTCATTCTCTGGGGCCAGTTATTATTTGTCCCATTGAATTACCCACACTATGAATGTTAACATCCTCGGACCTATTAGCAGGATAACCCTGCATTTGTTTCGAGATATTAAAAACAAGTACAGCATGCTGAAAACTAGAAAGATAACAGAATCACAGCTGGCTAGAGGTTTTAAGAGAATCTATATGATGTCAAACGTATACCAGCTGTTAATCAAAATTGTAACTGATGAGGGAACGATTCATCAGACAAAAGAATACTATACTATATATTTTTATATGTACATGTACTGTTTACCGAAAATGGGTCACTTGGGAGACATTCCCATAGGAACGTGCATAAACTTTATTGTCCCATAATTAAATATTCCCTAATCTGATCTGAACCAAACTTTGTATGTTTTCAATTTAGACCATAATCTATCATCTCTCAAAATTTGGATGGTAAAATTCGGCCTCCTTCTGGTAGTTGGAGCATTAGGGAGACATTGAAATGTCTCCCTAATGACCAATGTCTCCCTAAGGTTGAAAAATTTACCACAAAATGTCCCCCTAGTGACCAATTTGTAATACTGTATAGTGAATACACATATACACTATACTATACATATTCGGGTCTAGTGCGAGAGCATCTGTAATTAAATTTCGCTGGGTGAACTTGACTAGAAAGATAGTGTGAAGATGACTTGTTGAGTCAGAGTGAGTGGCCACAGTGGTACGTTCGACAGCCAATCCCAATTTGTCTGGACACTCCAGAATGAACTTCAGTGGGCTTTTTTTTTCATCACGGCCAGCAACACCCCAGCCCAAAGCAGACGCACGACCCACAAAGATCCGACAGGGCCGGATAACAGCTCTGCAAACACCAGGTTTCTTGCAATATCCCCAAGACGCGAGTGACTGTACCACCTCTACAGATTTATTATTATGTTTCTCCTGTCAGTCAATACTGTAGCAAAGACCTTCTGAAAGGAGTATTGTCACCCGTTAGATGTTCGCAGTTGGATTTGCGTGTGTGTGTGTGAGTGCATCCAGAGTGTCTTGACGGAATAAAGCTATAACATGCCAGTACTGACAAAAGGAGGGAATGAACGGCGAGGAAACGGTGGTATTGATTTTGTTTTCAAATCAAATTGTTTAAATGTGATTAAACTGGTTACTCAGGAAGAGAATTTCTTGGCCAAAGGTGTTTTGGGTCCCTCCATTTCAAAGAGTGTCAAAAAAAATATGTATGGCAAGAGTTAAAAACCAAGAGCACAATCAGGATTCCACTATGAAAGCAAACTGCCACAAAGGACTGGCACGGAGTGTCCAGAAACCAGCAGTTCACTGTCCTTACGTCTCCTGACACAAGATCAACTCATTTATAAAATATTCATATGCATAACCAGTGCAGAGGCAGATCCAGCATTCAAAAAAAAAGGGGAGGGGAAGGCAAGCAGGAAGGGGGGAGGGACTCCCTCAATGGAAGTGAACCCAAGAGCAAAGTGTATTTCAAGTTATAGTTTCTGTTTTGAAAGTGTAGAGAAAAAAACCAGTTGAGAACCAATGAAATTCACTACATGTCCTTGAATTCAACAATGTGTACACCCATACACTCATTAGGGCCCTTCATGATCAGTCTGGTGCCAGAAGGGCTACTACCTTAAATAAAAGACCTTTAAATAAATGAAATAAGTAAGTAGATGTAATTCACACACATAAAACTTGCATAAAATACACGGTACCTGCAATACAACACAATGTCAGCTCTTAATTCTGAATATATCTAACTCCAGCTAAATAAATTTTCATGACATTTGTAATTTGAGATACTCTTTGAGACTACTAGGAAAAAGCAACGGTGCAGCAGACATGGCAGTAGAGCGAGCAAGGAAGGGCAGTTGGCACAAGGTGTGCATGTTGGCCTAAAAGCTTGGACTTGGACTTTTATGAATATTTATTTCAGTTTGTTGTGTTTTTTGTGGGACAGAGGATTCACTCCAGTAATGTACACTGCATTATGCAAGTCACTGCTGAAATGCAAAGGAGAATGTACTTCCTTCACAATTACAATGACGGCCGGTTTGTTTGAGTAGGATCGGACGCCAAGAAAGTTTGTCCGTGACATCCATCAAGCTACAGACCCACTCGAATCTTGTCAGTCTCCACACACAGTGAGATCAGTCACCTTTGCACCGGCAAGGGTAGATGGTTGGTCTTCAGAGAAGACCCCAATGACACAGTAACACTGGCTGTTATTCAAAAATTGTCCATCTCACCCCACCTGTCAGAATCCCACAAGCTGTACTATCAATAACCAATATGCTGCTCCTTATCTGATTGATAGTTGGACCGAAATGGTGCCTAATTCCTTTTATATACTGTAATTCATTCCATGTCATTTCCCCATGGCGCCGCCAATGTATTCCTGGGAACCCACTCACATCCTGACATTAGTGTGGCGCATGCGACTGGCCATGATTGCTCCCTTCAACCAACGGTGTTGTGCTGACACTTGAGTCAGAGAGTGTGGGGGCCCCCAAAATATCACATTATTCATTCACAATTCTATAGGCTCCCTCTATCATCACTTCTTGCCCAAGGCCACCGGCAAAACCTTTAAAGTTCAAAGCCATTAGTGTCAATGGGCATCTCCCATTTAGTCCTCGCCTTACATCAATTTGTGAAATTAAATCATAAGAGTTTGCCTTTCTGCAGTATGTGCCTGACCTGCAAGCAAGGTCCAAGTCATTCACGGCCGGATGAGAATAAAAGGGCTGTACATGTACACACCCTCACGCAAATGCTTTGACCTTTATTTTTAGCCGTGTAGACAAATGCTTAATGGCAAATTGCTAGCCGTAAAGTAACATTTCTTTACTCCATTGATTTTAAAGGATGGTACCTGTACACGTATCCACTTCAGCTCACAAAGGTCAGAAATATCAGACAAGTTGTGGAAAGACCAGTGAATACTTCAAATCCCTATGCAATAGATAATTTGATGTCATGATGCATTCGCAGTAAAAATTTTCCGAAAAACCTCTTTAAAGGACAAATTATCTGTACCATCTAGCTGTATCCCTATCTGTACCAAGGTGCGATATCGTGTATTTTACAGCATAGGGTCAAGTACTTTTCCAATACTGTCACGATACCACAATTAAGAATCATTTCAGATGAGATACACGTACTTTATCTGTTTTCTCACATGTGACGGTTGAGTCGTTTGAAGCACTTTTAGAGACAGCGCTAGTGATTATTACAATAATGGTTACAGAGACAGAGCCACTTACGTTATTAAGATAATCTTGTATAGGGGATCCTTTTCCCGGGGACGAGAGTGAAATTTGGGCAAGTTCATCACAACGGACATTCCGCGGGTTCATGAGCACTCTTAATCACTTACATATTCTCCGTATGGACCAACCAGGACACAGGCCGCATGCCTGTAGATTTACGGTGGCTGCCCAAGTAAAGGCTAAAGCCTTCGGGTGTTGTTTTAAACAACCAGCCCATGGTAATTATTCTGATTAATCCATTCCACGCACAGAAAACCCAAACAGGTGACAGGCAGTACACTCTCCTAGACAAATGCGAACAGACAAAGGTGGCTACAGATCCAAAGTTTTTTTTTTGGGGGGGAGCTCATTTTTGGGGGGGTAAACTTTTACTTTTCAAGTAAACTTTTCATGGCCTTTCTGAGAGACGAGGCTATATAATGCATGCTTTTGGCAGGATGGGAATTGAAATAGACCCCCAAAAAGCAATCCCTTCTCATTACAAAAATTGGCTCCACTTACAGAGGGTCATAGCCCCTACTGCAGTCCCCCCTCCCCCACTAGATCCACCATTTTGCAAACAGACATAGGCACGTACTGCGTGTGGCCGGCAGAAAGATTGCTACTCCACTGAATACAATCCTTTCACCACTCCTGTCGGCCAGTCCTGAGTTTTAAGTCAATCTTCTGTTCTGATGGGTTGACACGGCCAGATTATTGCAAAACTGGCTTTGACGTGAGTAGATAATATGTCCACGAGGAACATAAGATAACAAGTCTGCTGTGCATGTGCATTCAGTGTTATTGGGTACGATAAATAACACCTCTAATATGGCTGCCATGTGTAAAGGCGCTATAACTCCATGTACCTTACATTGCGTACGGTATAATTATTCTCTTATACTCAGTGTTCTTTCTTATGAATTACTGTGTCAGTTGATCCGTCCACTTTTATCATAATATGGAAAAGCATGGTCAAATTGCACAGTCAAAACCACATGTTCTGTGTGCCACACACCTAGGTGTAAAGCACATAGTATCTTTAAAGCTTCACATATTGTACTCTCGAGCAATCTCTGATATTCTAAAATCCAAGGTGCCAACTTTTTGGCCTTTTTTTTTCTCCTCAGAATTTGACCTGTTCCGAGTGCAGGCTTATCATGCAATATGCATGAAGGGTACTGCATTTGCACACAGCAGCAATCCTTCCATAGATCCATCGGAATCTAATCCCCCTATCGATTGGAGCTGAGCCTGTCGAGTTGAAGAGGTAATCCTGAGACACTTTTCCGGGTACTCCATCTAAAAAAAAAAAAAAAAAAGCGGGGAGAAGCTCTGCACGCAAACTACAGCCAGTCACCTCAGCCCATCTCAGCACTACATTTGATTGCTTTGGCAACTGGAGGGGGAGGTGTTGGAATGTGCATTCCTAGTCATGTATCATAAAAGACAGACACTATCATGGGAATTATTGCCTTTACCAACCTCTGTGGGTGAATTTTTTTTCTCCCACCCTAGACTTAAGAACATAACTAAGTTTGCATATGTAAATGCACTTGACGCACTGTGGTCATCCAACTTTATCACATTTTATGTGAAAGAATATGTGTCAAAGCAACAAAAAAGTTCCTTTTAAGATGGGGCATTTCTTCTCGTCTTTTCTAGGGGAAGGGGAATTTTTTTTCCTGAGGCCATCACTGACAAATTCAAAACCCAATGCAGTCTGGGCCAAACGCACTGGATCTGAACTTGTACAATTTTTCCACACAACATCTGGGCAGGGGACTTATTTTAGATAGATAACACTTCCCGAGCTTAACGTGTTTGGGTTCTACGAAGTTCTGACTTTCAAGGTGTTGAGCTAGATGATGCATGAGGTAGGCAATAACACTTTCACTCACATGTGTGCATAGAGAGAAGAAGATACCTTTTTTTTTTTATCTGAAAAGTTGCCCTGGATTTATATGTCATGAAACTACCGAAGGCCAGGACAAACATAGGTCGTGTTGTAGTAATACACGAACCGTAGGAATTGGGGCGGGCAAATCTCATCCAAAGCTCTATGTGTCAACAGTGCTTAAGTTTGACAAGGTGCTACTTGCTTTTCAATGAAATCAAGTGTCGGCTGATGGAAGAAATAATTGGCATCCAAACCATCCACGGAGATTCTCAATGCTGCTCTAAAGCAATTACTACGGCAACCGCTACCCAGCTCATTAACCACAAAGCTGTGTAAACCTACATACATGTGTTGGTGGTGCTTGTGTCTTTTTATTTTGAAGATCTGTTTCTGTCATTTGTTCCCCAGCACGCTGGAAAAATCATTCTAACACAAAGGCATTCATCCATGGATCACTACTTCTTTGGGCACTCATAACCGACTGGCAGGTGTTCAAAATCACACAACTGCCCGCATTTACACTTTAAATTGCTTTGAACTCTGAAATGGAAAATGGTTCATGCCTTTTCCAGAAATATTCAGGTCATTTCAAGGACATGGAGGGGGGGGGGAAATTCCAAGCAATTCTGGACAACAGGCTCTGTGATCCTCAGGAACGCTCACTTTAATTTCCTCTCGTTTGTAGCCCCCCCCCCTCGCACCCTGAGCAGAAGTCTATTGAGGCTTTGGGACATGACTAGCCAATCCTCACGGCGGTGGAGCATAACAGTAAGGATTAACGAGATATGAATCATTAAATAAAACGGGGATCAGCTGAGATAATAAAACACTCAAGACACAAAGGACAGGTTGCATGAGGGAGAGGTGTTGAAAGAGAGGGAGGAGACTGGTTTGGCATGCACACTATGGATATTATGGCTTGCCAAATACGCAATTACTTCACAGTTAACTTTGGTGGCATTCACATCCATTAAACTGCAATTAAGAGTTAGGAAGGTGCCTTGGGCCCCTACGAAGCTCAAAATGGTTGATAAGGCTCACCTCAGAGGCACCTCCAGGATACGCTTAAATCCCTTCCGCTTTATATTTCATTCCTGATATTAGGGCATTTTTGTACGATACTTCGACTCCGCGCATGTTAAAAAATGAACGATAAAGCCACCTAAATAAAGCTGGTTCGTAAGTTGGAGAAAAGTTCTTTTACCAGCAATATAGTTTCATTTACTCAGTGTTAAGTGACTTTTAGCCGACTATCCATATGTGAAATTTGGGAACAACCAATTATACGGAAAAATCATTGCAAAATTTAGCAATTTATCCAAACTGAATAGGTAGATGTTTTTGTAGAACTTGGTGGAGTACTTGTACATAGTAAATTAGCGAAGTAACAGTCACTGACACATTGACATTTTGTTAGCTTACACTCGTGAACATTTTAAGCTTATGTAGTTTGGAAACGTTGTAGAACAACCAAATATGAAGCAGTGCTTATGTTGAAGAGGTACAGTACATGTACGTACATGCTATACATCAATTTCTGAGAATACAAAGCTCTAAGACTTTGACGTTCATGTGCATACTGGCCCTAAATGGGCAAAGGGTCACTTTTTGTCAAGTCTGCTAATTTTCATTCTCATCAACATGATACTAGTAGGGAATATTTTTTTAATGCTTTTTGTGGGTATTAATGTATCTTATTTAAGTCCAACCCACAGTCAATATAAAACAATAAGACCCGCTCCAAAAAAAAAAGTTCTTGCGACAACTGTGGCAAACCAAATCATTTCAGCTAACATGGTATCAGAAGAGTGACCATGATCAAATCTGTTTGCTGCCAAGTAGGACTTGATTTTAGCAATTATTTGGAATTAATGGCATCACTGTTTAATACAGATTGAAGTTTCTGAGGAAATGCCTATTGCCTACTATGCACAGAAACGGGAAGCCCCTGCTCTCCACAAATATCCCACACTGTTAAGCCTCCTTACTCGTTAATTTGGTTGGAATATTTTGAAAAACCAACCAGATGGTAAAAATTCCACATGTATTCCAGTACCCGGAACCCAACAATGCGGTGAATTGTCTCAATAGCAATTATATTGGATATTGAAACAAATTTGTGTGGGCAGTTGGTACACAGATCAATACTGGTATCGAAGTGTAGCGATGGAGCCAAATCTAAGCAGACACCATTACTGTCAATAGGATGGCCTCACGGTGATGGCTGCTCATTCCTCTGTGGTCTGTAGCCAACTGCCCTACTGCTTCCTAGGGCCTTGCTCTTCCCACAAAAAGAAAAAAAAAAGGAAAATGAGGTGCGAATGCTATCTTTCATTCAATGAATAAAGTACCAGGATTTGGCCATAGTTTTTCTCTCCTCACCCTTATTGGCAAAGATCGCTGAAGAGGCTACACAGGACTAGCCAACTGTGGGCTAAAACTTTGGATACAAAATGGCCGCCATAAGACAGGAACATGCATGTAAAACAGACTGCATGTATCATGGAACATCAGAGCTCTCCTGTTTCAACATTCCAGGATGATATAAGCCAACCTCTAGCAGTAAAGCCCTTGTATTCCAAAAGCTAGGTGTCCTGAGCAGTGCTTATAACCAATGTAGGAGACATTTCGATCTCCGAAGTGGAAGCTGGGAAACCCCTGGGTATATTTTCATGGGTGGTGATAAAGGGATGTGTATTTTGCAGGGGACACAGGTACTATAGGACAATGTCCCCCCATAATTTTGTTGTTGAGGAGCATGGCCGTTAAATGTCAAAACCTCCTTTATCGCATGATTGATATACTTCAAGGTTGATAACAATAATGATAATAACAATATTGTAACATGATGTTTAACATAATATTTGCTTAATGCTTTTAGGGACGGCCCATGACACTGACACCATCCCGTAGGATCTGACTCGATGGAACTGCTGGGAAGGGGGCAGAGATGAGCTCAAGTCTACACTGACATGCTGCTGTGGGATGTGGTCTCAGTGACATATGAAAGCTGAGGATCCTGGTGCTGGATAGGAAAGAGTGGAAGGTGGCGACCAAATCCAGAGATATGTAGGACAGGCTACACCTTCATGCTGCATCGCAGTGCTTTACAATGAAATGCATTCCTGGTAATGGTTCATTGTTACATGTACGTGAAAAACCTTGGGCACGCTCACTAGTGCGATACGTACGGTGCGTCGATATTGGCACACCCTCCACCTTTATTGTTAGTTGTATACACACATAAGCAAAGTATTGTGCAGTTGGACTCCCATTACTACGGATCTCCAATTACACGTGAACGTCAAGTTGCCACAGTGTTACTTTCCTCACCTCTGTGACCCTTGTTTCCAATTCCATTCCAGCCTGTAGACTGGGCCTGGGTTGTCGTCTCTACCTGGTTTGCCAGAACATTTGTCTGGAGTTTCCTCCTACCTCTAACACTGAACATTGCTTCACTGTCGTTGTCTCCAATAGGCCCTTCAGAGAACAGTTTATAATGGACAGGGCTTTTAAATCAATCGTATTCTGATCTTCAAGGGAAGGAACCATTTCAGAAGTACCTTTTCTGGTTTCATAGCATTTTTAACAGTTAAACAGTATTTTTCAGATGTGACTTTGAGATAATTAATTATCCCCTACCAAAAGAACCAAACTTTTAACCTCCTTCAGTTCCAAAAGTACAAGAAGTTCAGGATTTCTATGTGACAGAGAACTCTTGTATAAGATTTTTGCTGGTAGTATTCAAAGGCCATTCCTGAAGCAGTAAAATATCCCTAATATCCTGATGATTCCGTTTGCTTCCCAATAAATGGAACGTATTCATGCCTCCTCCACTTTTCCTTCCAAACCATCCCTCTACCCCCGCTCACTTTTAACTTGAAAGTCAGAGTACAACATACACGTGTGTACACGTACCAGAGTAAGCAAGTCTCCATTTCGTGACAACAAATATTTACCCACGGGGACCTGATCAGAGTACCGCCAAAAGACCGAAGAATGAAGCCTCCCCCCCCCGAATGTTATCACCTTTCATCTTGGCATGTACATGTACTCCTTTGACTTCAGATATGTACCGCTACGTTACTCTTCTGCTCATCCAACCTTGCTCCAATCTGTAATCAGCACTCTCCATTTGTCGCGGACCGCATCGTTAACAGGATTTTCCAAAATTACCTCCGCCAGTAATTACCCCGGGCTGAATCCAATCAACTCCAGACAAATGACATTTCACTTCTTAATTTGACTACTTTTGCTTTTTTTTCCCTCCTTTTTTTGGGGAGGGGGGGAGGGAGAATGGGTTTGTGTGCATGGAAATCATTTAAAGTAATAATGACATGTCCATGTAACTCAATGTACCAATCAGTGCACAGACCACTTCCATTTCTTTCAATCATCAAGCCTAATTCGGTATCCAATTCTCAAGTCTAATAGTCTTTATCAGGCTTGGATTTCTTTTGTGGAGGTCAGGGCACATTCACAGGACAGATGTCTTACTAAGAGGCAGCATGATTCACAAAACCCGCAAATACGTGCACATCAGTTCTGAGCAACTGAACCACACAATGCTGAGTGCTGTGTGCGATACTGACACAGCTTTTTAAGAATTTATTTCAAAAGCTCAGAGATGGTGGGCTTTGCTGGATATTTTGGCCTCTCTGTTTGAGTAACAATTTCAAGATATGAATACATGAAGGTAGCTTGCTATAGACAGTAGCTGTAGCTGTCAATGACACATGAATGTTAAAGGGATGCGATGGTAGGAAAGGGCAGCTTGCAAGTATGCACAGCTAAAATTTTACATGAAAACAAAAAAAAACACAAGCAGAACTTTCTCTTTCCAAACTGTGCACTTTTTCCCCTTCCACAGCTACTCCTGACAGCTAAAAGCATTCTCAGCTCAACCACTCCACAGTTGAGGAATTCTTTCAGCTCACTAAGAATGCTTGTGAAAGAAGTTTGTTCACTGACTGGCTACTACACGTACATGATATGCACATGTACTGCATCAACAAGGAAAAACCAAATTAAAAAAACAGGAAACCAATCATATAAAAACGACCCAATATTCTGGTAAAACCTTGATGCAGAAGCAATGGTACATGTACCACTGACAGCGTTAGTCCACGACCGCATTTAGGATTCTCTCATGAACTTGGAAAATCTGCATTCTGGCATATATGTAAAAACTCACACAGACCTTGTAATGCACTTTGAGACTGCCAGGCCACGAAGTGACTTCAAGGATTCCAGTTTAAAAAGTGACCATAAAATGGGCTCTTCAATGCAAGTTTGATTGACCATCTTTACAGTGAACTGTCATCATGCCAAGCTGGATGGAGTAATTACACTGTAAAAATCACTTCACTAGGAGTTTTAACGACTTTTGAAACGAGCTCTGAATGCATGCAACATAGGGTCTGAGGGCATTTTATGGCCTCAAGACACTCATTTTGGGCTATCGGTACCTTTCAAAAACACAAGCTTCCCCGCTTTTTTTAGCCCATCTCTCCCTACCATGAAACAATTTCGATGAAAGGCTACTGCTAGTAAAACTCTCCAAACACTCGGTGTGAGTATGTGGGCCATACTTCCCCTGAACATGATCACACTGGCTTTTTTGACCCATCCAGTCTGCCGGATTCTTAATTAGACAGTGATGCTGGACTGGTTTAGGCTTGCTCTTTCCAACACAGCAACCTCATCCATCTTGCTCAGATAAGGGGGGCCATCCTCTCGGTATTTATTGGTCTCCCGGCTGGGAAGCATTAACGGAAAGGAGCGGAGGGAAAGATAGGGTTGGGAAAGGGGGGCCCAATTAGAACAGTAAATGACACCATGCCACATAAACGAAGACAGCCATACGGTAGCAACAGAGAACAATGAGGCTGACAACTTGAGTGACATAAGGGAAGATACTTTGCCTCACCAAAACATGCTTTGAATAGTTCCTGGGTATGTGCCTCACTAAATATTGATTCTATAAGCATTTATCGCTACGGTTTGGCATTTTTGGGCTGGCTGGCTGGCATGGTGTGATCCTTCATTTTCACAATGAGGTTGAGAAGCTGGGGCATGACACACTAAATAAGAAAATGTTAATTCAGCGCAAGCCATGTGGTTTTCCATTTTTTTTCCACGAAAAAAAGCTGGTTCCTAAATTCTATAACATACATACAGCAATCAGTGAGTCATGTTCAAAAATCAGAAAATTTGAGCTCTATTTTCAATTAGTAAATAATCAGTCCAACAAGCATCATGCATCTGCAATGAAGATCAGACTGCTGTAAACTGACACTGCTACATGTGCCTCTGCACGGGCAGCATGCACTGTAGAGCAGAGGGGGGGAGTCAGGTTGGCAAGGTAGTTCTTTCCTCGCCTTCCACCTCTGTGGTCCTGGGTTCGATTCCCGGCCCAGTCCACATGTGGATTGGGTTTTCAGTCCCTACCTGACTCTGTGAGTTTTAACCAGAATATTCCTCTGGGATTTTCTTCCCACCTCTAAAACTGTAACTGCTTCTTACTGTCTCCCCTTTACTGAAGTTGGTGAATGTGGGTCGTTGGGCGGCTGCCCGAGGCGCCCCTGTATGCCATCGGCTCAACCATGCTTAAATGTATTCATTGTTCCATGCTTAATGTCTTCATTGTACAGAGCATTTGAACATATCTATATGAAATTTGCGCTTTATAAATGAATAAATTATATTATAATTACAGCTCCAAAATACCGGTATCCTGAAACTGTCTGGATCAACATCTGGCAACAGCAAGCACTAAAACCCTTTTCGGGCCGCACAAGGGTTTGTAAGAATAACAGCTGCCATGCAACCTGTCCTGGTAGTTATGACCTTGAAGCAGGAGCTAAAAGGCACTGGTTACATTTACAAGTTCATTGGCCTTCCAGCCGTGTTGGGACTCCAGGGTATGACTGACACGAACAAGGACAAGGTAACTTTCCATATATTTTGTGCTATGTCCATATCCCTGTAATTTTACTCTTTGCAGTGCCTTTTATCACGAGCAGTAAGTATCCTCAGCTGTCAGCACTGAATAATGCAAGTGGGCAAATCTCCAGTTCCACAATGCACTGAGAATGACAGCACAGCCTGGTAAATCATCCGATGAGTGCAGGCACAAGAGGGCGCTTTTGAAGTCTCCTGGGATGTGGGTAAGCAGTGGTACATACCCTGCTATATTAAACCCCATATATCCTCTCCTCTCCTTTCCCTTTTAAACAAAAACACAGAAATCCTTTCAACAAACACATTTCCAGACAAATCTCATATTTCAATTCTTTTCAAAACAGAATCTAAAAGCAGACTTGAGCAATGACAGTATTCTCCACAAAGCGTGTTCACAACATGGCCATCAAAGAGAAAACTACCGGGTATATAGTAAACTATAGTCCACCTGTACTGACTGAACAACCGACAGAATGTTTTGATAAACTCACATCTGCACAAGCACATGAAATTTAACACCCAGTTCAGTGAGATGCATTCTCTTCATTTTTAACAACTGCTAGCTTAATTAAATTTTCCATAAGGGAAAATGATATTGCAAAACATGCTGAACATATCTGTAATCAGTGCAATTAATCAGTTATGGTGTGAGGTACACTGTAGGCTTATACCACGTCTGGTACACAGCGTACCACATGAAAGACAGCAGCTGCACCACTCAAGGTAGTTATACCTGACCTGGCTTGTTGTTTGAGGCCAATTAACTTTGCACCAATTCCACAGTTTGGCACTAATGTACGAGTGGTGAAACTAATCAGCAGATAATCTTGTCCCAACTGATCAAGCACTGCATGCTCGATGGTTTCCGTGATCTTGAGGACGAAAATAAAATTCACACCCTTGTATGAGTTTGACTCGAATCTACAACCTCTGGGGTCCATGGACATACAGTGACTCTGGTGCCGGCTGCTGCACTGGGCTTAAAACAGCCCCGGCACTTGGAAGCAGGATGTTGTGGGTTCGAATCCCACCAGAGCAAGCTTGTGTATTCCACCCCTGCAAGCTTTCAGAAAGAAAATATTCCGCACAACAATGGCCAAGGGTGAACCAACTACATGTAGTCAGATTTACATCTCCACCAAATCAATTTCCATCAACATGGGTTAATAAGTCTTCCTTGGTTAAAAAAAAAGTACAGGGATGAATGCAGGATAGATGCCAAGATGCTTCCAAACACAACACAGACCCTTTGGCCAGTTTTACAGAAAGTAAAAACTCTGCCTTCTCCAACAATGGAACTTGTTGGTTCCTCGCTCTCTAACCTACTTTAGAGATTCCATTACATTAGCTCTCTCATTCAATTCAGCGGGAGAAACCTTTCCTCACTTTCTCTCTGCGTCCATAAAGCTGCAGTTCAAATCCAAGCACACTACTCTCAGCAGTGAAGGGGGGGCTGGAGAACACAACCTTGACCATTCTCATCAAGGTAAAGGAATGTTTACCCACTTCCGATGGACAAAAGAAAATGTCTCTTGAATAGTTGAATAGAAAAAAGAGTAACTTTGTTTTTTTTCAGCAACATACATGTACATGTAACTATACATGCAAGTCATTCACACTGTGAGGAAAGCTGGCATTAATGCCCAGATCTTCTTCCTCGAAAAAAAATTGCACTGTCAAAGATCGTAGTCTTGCTGGTTAAGTTGAAAATATAAACTCACGCATCATCTTCCTCTCTGGTAAACCTTGTAGAGCATAAGTGCAAAGCTGGGTAAACAGTAGATTTTTTTGGTTGCCAGCAGCTTCCTTTTCTCCTGCTCACCCCCTTTGAAAAACTTTTGTTAAGCTCCTTAATTTTACAGACATCAGCAGGAGTCTAAACATCCATCCACTGTCTTGAAAAAAGTTTGCTGTGAAAAAGAAACGAGAAACAATATGGCAGCCTCCTATTGAGACACAGCTATGTGGGGAAAAAACTGACTTTCTTCTGCTCACTGCATTATGACTTATCGCCATATGAAGAGCATGGCCATACATGTACATACAGTATACATGCATTTACTACTTAGATATGAGGCCCAGACTTACATGTGTCTGCATGATTTTAAAGATCCAGGCTGCATCAGTCACTGTGACCAGTCTGCTGCACTTGGATATCATGCTTCCTGTGCTAAACAACTGTCACATGTAGGTAGTCCGAATTCTTTTACATGTACATGTAGGCCTATTCACTTTGCACACTACTTTTATCAAAGGAACTGCCTGTGTTTGAAAAACTGCACTGTTGATGTGGCATGAGGCACGTACTGGCTTCACCTGCTGAAAATGGCGACAAAACTCCTGCCAATACTTATCCGCAGCATTTCATGTTAGGGGAGAGAGGTCCAAGAGAACGATGTGAAAACATCGCTGTGCTACTCTGAGGACAGAAGACCGAGACGCATTGATTGAATTGATCTGCTACATATGTACGCTAAGTGCAAGTTGCTCCGGAGAAATTTGTGAGTGAAAAGCAATGAAATTAGGCTCTTTGGCTGTACGGAAGCATACAATGCACACCGGCGAGTCCAGCTGCCCTACTCTTTCAGAATGCTGAATGAAAAATGGAATTTGGGGTGTCTTTGTCACCACCACAGTGAGGAGCTATTGAGCGGGCCCAGAGGGAAGTTAATAACTGCATGACAAGGTAACAAACACTGCTCACAGAAATATAATTCACTTACACAGAGGAGGAAAGAGGACACTAGACTTCTTTGAAAGACTGAGAACATGGTTGAGGCCACAACAATTCTTCTGGAATTTGAACTTTTGGAATTTGGCTCTTGTTCAAATACCCATCAGTTTAAATGACACACAGGTATTACGTCCGCAAAAAACACAAGTTAACTTATAAATCACACAAACTAAGACTCCCTCCTAGCTCTACCGCGAAGGGGGGACCCACAGGCTAAACACTGGAAACACAAATACACCCAGGGATGGTAATCATGTAACATTCCAGCTGACAGATCATAACAGTCAAAAACACATCTCATGTAACAGGGAGTCTTAATTGATTGAGGTTTGCTACAGTAGCTGACTAATTACCCCCCCTCCCAGCACAGCTTGCGCCTGTGTAAGCAATGTGTCATGCAGACGCCTAATTAATTGACAAGACAGACCTGTTTGAATGATTAGTCTGAGCAGTGTCCTGGACAATTTAAACCTCCTTCTCCCCCCCAAAAAAAATCTCCCCCTATGATGGAAATAAACAGGATATCATCTTAAGGCGCCTTTTTGTGGGAATATCCCTTGATTGTGTAAACTGAAACAAGATGTGAAAAACACCTCCACTCTCTGATTGAAATTATCCATCACACACGCATCCAATTTGGCATAACTCCCCAACAGGACTGTTCACTTGGCAGACAATAATCTGGTCTGAGTGCATGCCTGGACAACATTGGCTTATCTGCTGTCCACTGGTATTACATCCAAGTAAACCATCCCGGAATAAGTTAGGTTTAGCATCCAATGAATGACTGTCTTCTCCAACAGGTTTAAAGGGGATAAACTGCTCAGACTTTACAGTGGCAAAGGAGATTAAACACTGACAGGAAAGCTACAGGGCATGGAAATACTTCAGGGGAAGTCTGAAACAAGTTTAATGATATTTTGGCAAAATTCTGTTCAAAGATTATAATCAATTACAAGTGTGTGAATTTATGCACACATGAAAATGTGCAAAGTAGAAACAATCAAGGGTCCAATTTTGTTCATCTTTTCCAAACCCCAGTTTACCCAGTAGAGCTTCAACTGCTTCCCCAAAACCAGCATGTCTCTCTAATATCCCTGGATTAATTGCACTGAAGCTACATGTTCTAAAGAGGAAAGATGGTGATAAAAATCCAATACACAGGAATTTCAACAAAAACCAAAAGGGTTCATACCTATATGCAACCCTCACCAATCAAGCAGAGTTTTCTGAATAGGGTCTTCGAGACTTATGGCTTTGTACCCGAGTGGTGCTTCTTTTGATATGATCCAGTATCGCGAGAATCAATTTTCTTTATTTTCTCCCAACCTTAAGGTTTTTTCACCTCCATCCTCTTTTTTGGAAAAAAAATTATTTTCAGATTTCAAACGGATGTTGGACAGGCCTATACGGCACCTAGCACACCACACAGGAAGGGCATACCATACTGTATGTGTAACTCCAACCAACTTTCAACTTTACATGTTTACATGCACATACATGTTTGTAAGGCTAATTAGTTTTGGTGACTGAGGAGTGGGTCAATCTTGCATACACACATGTATTTTATACAACAGGAAACCTTGAGCAACAAAGTTGTCCTTGTGGCTGGGGTGCGTGACTCCCAATCACAGGCTTGGGGGTTCCAATCCAGTGAGCCGGTTTACATGCTGTGACTCTGTGCAAGGCACTCTTTACACTTGCCTGTCTCCAGCAAGAGCAAAAATGAGGGTCTGGGATGCGTAGAGACAACACACGCACCAACACTAGCTCGTGACTGGTTTTGCCCACTGAACAGGGCAATAATGAGCCAGTTTGGTTTTAAAAAAAGCAATGTCATCTGAAAACAAAGCAAGTGCAAGTCCACCTTGGGCTGCACTGACTGGACAGACCTTGCACGTGCATCCAAATGACCTTGGATTGCTTCATTTAGAGCATGTGCTATTGGAATACCAAACTGACTCAATGTTAAAGGAACCTTGTAAGAGGGTTTTTAGTTGTTCCCAATCTCAATTGGGAACAGCTATTATTTTCGTTGAAGTAATTTTTTTTTCATTTTTTTTCTTTTTCTGCTTTTTCACTCTACAAGGTACTTTGGCAATTATTTTAAGTCCGATCAATTTCAAACTTAGTATAGTAATTAACCATCATCATAAGATGTGCCCCGAAACTTTTTGTAATCATGGCGTCATCAGGGGTCACGTGATCTCAATTCGAAAGTTCATTCTTTACAGTCTAATAACTATTAAACTATTTGACTGATTTAACTCAAATTTGGTATGCACATAGTCAGGGATGTGTTATAGATGAAAATTGATATCTTGACCTCATGTGACCTCTACATCCGGTTTGACCAGAAGTTGTATTTGAAAACAAAAATCATCATATCTCGTGACTTATAACATCTAATCAGATCAATAATTTACAGTACTGTTGAAGTCTATGGACAGATAATTGTATCACAATATTATTAAAATACTTTTTGTTTTCTGGTTATGATGTCATCAGTATTTTTTCTTTTTAGACTAACAACTGGAAAACTATTGGCCCGATTGAAGTCAAATTTGGTAAGTGGGACTTGTTATAAATGAAAATGGATATTTTGCCCTCATGTGACCTCTAAAACCAACTCGGAATGCAGTCAGGTGACCTCAACTTCCTGTTTGATCGGAAGTTGTATTTCAACACACAAATCATCATATCTCATGAACTATATGTTCAATTGCAGTGATAATTTGTTTTCCGTTATACATGCCACTTTGGCAATTATATTTAATCCAATTAATTGCAACCTTATGATACTCACTGAGAGTCATCAAAAGACAATAAAAAACATTTTTGGAACAGCAATGTGTTTGTTCACAAACACATTTTCTCTAGTTATGACTTGAATACATGTACATGCACACTGTAGCATCGCTTTATTTACATGTTATGATGACCTTCCTGCTTCTCCGATGCAGTAATAAAAGGTAAAGATTTGGCTTTTTGGATTTTGTGCTAATGAAGATTTCCATATTTATGAGCCAAAGCATGATGTCATTTATGGCAGAACAGGAGTGTCTCCATAGCTTGTGTATAATATAATTCCCACTTTTCTCAGTGGTACATGTACATGTTCTTGGAGCAGGTTCCACTTCACACTTGGTTTTCAAGTTAAATAACTTTTTGGATGATTCTAGTGGCCAATATTTCCATTAAAAATTGTTGGTGGATGATTTTGAAGGTTTGATTATTGGACCGTTCTTATGCTCTTCTGACAACATCAAAATAGCCCCTTCATGCAAACACTGATAAAAAGTTTTCGGGCAGCCACTGCATGTTTCCCTGAAGTGTAAAGTGCTTTAAGATCGTCGATATGGTGGGCAAGCAACTTATAATAGCATTACAGTTATCATTAGGTGACCTGGCTCAGACTGCATCATCTATCAGTTGTGCACAATTTCTACAGCATCAGCTTTGTACATAATGCACATAGCATGAACAAATAGCCTGCACCCTGAGGTATGCATTGACTCTGATGTTACAATAAAATCAGTTATCAATTACAAGCAATTTTGCTTTTTGTAAAAATGCCCTACGGTATGGTATTTCTTTCACCTCTGTCTCATGAACAAACGAGGGTGGTTGCTATTTTCGACAAATAACAGTTGGCTGCATCAAAACTTGTTCTTGTACAATTACAGAATAGCCTGCTGAATCACCTTGTGTTTGTGACAAATAGTACATAAAATTACCTCTTCCATATGACAGCCAGGAGAAAATCAATTTACTTGGTATTTCCCTGTTGGTTAGTGTACCCTTTGATATTTAAAATTACACCGCCTATACAATATTTTTTTTTCTTCCCCTGAAAATCAAGAGTTCATCCTCTTCTTGGATAAACACTGCCCAAAAGGAATGCCCCTCAGGGCCCACAAGTCATACAAGAAGTTCGCTTGATTTATACAGGAATTCCGAAAACTGCTCTTCAGAGTGACATGGAATGCCACACAGAATCTCTGGAGAGCTCAGCCCAAGTGTATTTTTAAAAAATTTGAGCATGCCAGGCATCAAAAATAGTTGAGGTACATATTTAACTGTCAATTCGAAAAAATATAAATATATGTGGACTTGAATGAATGTGGGATGGCTCTAGCACTGTGCAGAGAGCTTTATGGCCAGGCTTTCCATACATCATCATTTCTCTGCCCCCAGGAGTCATAAATTTGTCTGTGAGCTTGTCTAGCCTGACAATTCTATGTAGTGGTCTGCTGCCAGGCCCTTTGATGTTGGCCATTGGGGAACACCAAAGGCCTATTGGGAATATCAGTAGCAGTCAGTGATAGAGCAAGGAACAGATGTGCAGTAAATGTTGTTGGCCTCGTTGTGTGTACAGTGGAATGCTGCTGTAATGAACAATGCCATACCTAAAAATCGGGTATACCAAACACTCTCCCTTGGTTCCCAAATTTTCTGTGTACTTTTACCAAACATTACAAATTTGTTTTAAATCAAAGAAACATATTTAGAATCGATGATAACGACTGAAAGTTTGGGAAAAATCGCACTCATGGTGGAACAACACGGCCTTGGCCAACGAGTATCGTGCACAGTCAGTACACCTATCGTTCATGGGCAATGTACAATGCAGTGCATGTATGTACAGGTACACGTAATGTGTGTGGGTCTACAGGCGGCCATGTAGACCGGCTGCTGAGTATGTGTATGCAGCACTGCCGACTCTAGTGCAGAAAACTGGTTATCACTGGTAACCGCTATACATGTACATACAGTATACATGTAAGTGTAGTACTATAAAATAGCTCACAACAAAACATACCTCACAACAAAACAAAGAAACAAACAAACAAACAAACACAGACCAACCACGTGCACTCACAGTCAAGGACTCAGTGCCTTCGCTGGCCAATTGATATGGTCACATCATACCTATGACTTAAGACCTGAATGAAACAAGTTTTGAACTCCTGCTGATACTTACAGGCATTGCCGTCTGTTCCTAGGATCTGCTTGTATCCACCATGGCTCAGCACTCGCAGCAATGTCTGGGCTGTGTAGGCCACTTGATCCTGAAAACGTAGGAGATTCACACAAAAGCCTCCTGAGTGACGACAGAAGAAACTACTTTTGGAAGGGACAAACTAACTTCACAATCATCCCAAAATAAACAGCATGGAGCCACCCAGCCCACTTTTTATTCAGTCAAAGACCCTTGACTTGAGTGGGCTTCATAAAAGTTTCGATGATGTGCTGGGGTGGAGGGGTACATGTAGCCTACATGTGAGTATGTATGTGCATGTAGAATGGCCCTCTGCAACTTATTCAGTTTAGATGGTACATGTAGCCTACATGTGAGTATGTATGTGCATGTAGAATGGCCCTCTGCAACTTATTCAGTTTAGATGGTACATGTAGCCTACATGTGAGTATGTATGTGCATGTAGAATGGCCCTCTGCAACTTATTCAGTTTAGATGGTACATGTAGCCTACATGTGAGTATGTATGTGCATGTAGAATGGCCCTCTGCAACTTATTCAGTTTAGATGGTACATGTAGCCTACATGTGAGTATGTATGTGCATGTAGAATGGCCCTCTGCAACTTATTCAGTTTAGATGGTACATGTAGCCTACATGTGAGTATGTATGTGCATGTAGAATGGCCCTCTGCAACTTATTCAGTTTAGATGGTACATGTATATATACTTGATGATATCAAAAGTCAACTTGTGTTCCCAATGGTGCACACAGTGCGAGAACATGTGGGCAAGTAACGCTCATCAATTTGTGGTTTTCTTTTGTTTCTGCAGCGTCTCAATTTGTACTACCAAAAGTGTGATTGGCTAAAAGTTTGTCAATTCAGGGAGTCAAGTTGGCATAGTGGTTCTTTGCTCGCCTTCCACCTCTGCAGCCCAGGTTTCGATTCCCAGCTCAGTCCACATGTGGATTGAGTTTTCAGTCCCTACCTGCTTTTGTGGGTTTTACCCAGAATATGCCTCTAGGGTTTTCCTCCCACCTCTGAAACTGTGACTGCTCCTCAATGTCTCCTCGCTACAGGTTTCTTCAGGCTTGCGAGCTACAGTGCCAAGGACACTCAGTTGAGGAATTCTTGGTGTCATTACCAGAAATTAAAAAATAAATCGAACTGAAATTGACAAAGACTGGTGGAAATGGTAGAGGACTGCAACCCCACGTACACATAGCTTTGATCTTGTCAAAACAGAGCGCATGATAATGGACCTGTTCCAATGTACCAAGCTTACAGCCCTCTGTGGACACCCCCCGCAAAAAAAAAGAAGCTTGAGAGAACATTTAGTAATATCCCTCAACATTTTTAAGGCTTGAGACTATTTAAGCCAATCTTGTTCCCTCCTGCCTTTTTTATACCTACATGGGGCATGTCCTCCCTCCCCACCATCCCATCACCCAATCCCCTTCCCCTACTTGAAATTTCAAAATGTCCACAACCAATATGTACAAGCCAGGTTATTTGCCTTTAGTGCCCCCTTGAAAAAAAAAAGCGTGGGTGCCCTCAGAAATGTCACCCTAGTTACGCCACTGCTTTCCCTGCAACTTTGACATCTTCCAATAATGTTTAATGTTGCCACTTGCCACTCTTGGGAGCAAAAAGTACACTAGGAACATCTTGAAAGAGGTTTATGTAATGTTACATGTATCAAAGCGACTGAGTCGGGCTCATTTCAGTTGAACATTGAAGGAATGCACTATAAACCGAAAACTAACATCAGGTTTCAACCAGCACAGCACAATCCAGTGAGGGAGTTATGTTAACTGTTGGGGACTACTCCATTCAACTGGTTCCGCACTGTGTGGATGTTTGCTTTGACAAAAAGCACCCGAGTACCGATGGAGATCTTGGCAGGAGCCCTACTGATGAGAACAGCCTTCACTCCTCTTGGCTGGCCCGAAAATTCAATTTATCCCTCCCGGTCTGCCGGTGGTAGTCTTTCGATCAAAATTCCACTCCACCAAGCATCCCACCAATTGACACATGGGCAAATTAATGAAAAATTCGTACAAATCATTAAACAAAATTGCCGGGGCAGGCCTGTTACTGGAAAGTGCACGACCCTTAATGAGCTAAAGGCCGCAGTGTCTCTGAGAGTGGTGTCTGTCCAGTGCACGTGTGTGCACAAGATCAAACTTTAAGTCAAATAAACTGCCGGATGAATCAAATCCGTGCGCTGCAAATATCCACATTCTTGTAAATATTTTGAGGAGATTTGTCACTCGTCGGATACTAAATGAGCAACATTCAGGGGGGGGAGGACTGAGACACTATCTCTGAGTGTCAGCTCTCGTGCATGTGTGTGGTATTTGGAATCAGTGAGAGAAGAGGCAAGAGGAGGCGGGAAATGGCTGACAGCCGGACTCACTTCAAAAAATTAATTGCAATATGATTCTGCTGTGCTTTTTCCCCTGACATTTGAAGAGAGACAGCCGGGCGACAGGGATGGACATCAAGGGAGCATCATGACTTGTAGCATCAGGTTCAGGCTTTACAATACCCAACGGGAGAAATGGTAGATGTTTCATCAACCCCAAACAATACCACCATGTGAACTTGGAGGCGACAGGGATGAGGGGAGGAAAAAAATTCACCGCCGTGTTGCTCGTGCAGGTATTCCTTAGGATTATTCAACAAGGCACGACAAGAAGTTTACCCTAACATACCGGTGACAATACCCATGCCTCCAAACTCTATGAGAATATCAAAGAACTCCCTTTGTATTCAGAACACTCCAACTGTTACACGGTGTGCGATTTTGATTTGAGTCCTCTGTCAGGGGTGATTTAGTAATATTGTGAGTCCCTCCTTTTACTTTGTAATACGTTGTATGTCATTTTCTCGATGCATTCTTTGTAAGTGCACCTTGTGTCTCGTTTAACATAATTTTTAAATTTTTGTTGGCTATTCTTGGCCATTTTGGTGCTTTTTTTTCCATTTTAGACTGATGTTGACTTTACATCTTCCTGACCAAGTGTGATGTCATCTCAGGACAAAAACCAACGTAACAGCTGGGTAATTCCAGAAATTAGGGGTCCCTTTTTTGTGTCCCTGTCACATCTGACATATGACTTTGTAAGTTCAGACCACATTTTCTAATTTCCAAGAGTGAGGAATTAATGCAAATTTCCTGCCAAACAAATAGTGATAGTTTGAAATCAATACAGGCTATTCACAAAAGTGCGCCTCCAAGAGTTTGTAACGCATTGGCCAATCACAACGCTCAAACTTTGTCGATCCTTTCCAAACGTGCATTGGGTCGACAAATTTTGCGCACTGTGATTGACCAACGCGTTGTAAACTCTTGGAGGCGCACTATTGTGAAACACCCAAATTCCAGCGATTTTTCCATGTCAAATAACAAAGGTCAGATGTAACAGGGACACAAAAAGGTCACACTTTTGGACCCCTAATTTTTGGAATTACCCAGCTACCAGTGTTTCAACACAAAAATTTGCCAGAAGTTTGGAGATTTTGCTGTCTTAAAGTTTCCCTTCATTGACGTCACAAGCCAGTGAGCAGTTTTCTCACAAATGTTTATGATGAGCAAATGTTTCAATGTTTCTGGGTGTACTATTCTGCAAGATTAACCAAAAACGGGCATCAAATAGTTTCAAGTGTAGCAAAGAGGAAAAAAATTCACACAACATATATTTCCCCATTGAGGAAAATTCATTTCACAGATCTTTCAAAGTACACATTCCACACTTTGACATAAGGAACGTCTCTGCAAATCATGAATCCAAAATACAGCACTATGAAGATATTTCATTAACTGTGACCGACCATCTCGCTCTCCCACAAGAACACCACAAACAACTAATCTCAACACAAAGTGCAAGTGAAACCCACGACACACACTTTAGTTCTGTCAGTGCTTTCATGGTTAACTGGCACACGGTGAGTTTCAAACCGGTTGGGGATTTGAGGATGGCTGACGTTTGTGGAGCTACATTTCAACCATCATTGATAAGAAGTTCTTATGAGAACTTTTTAAGCGAGTGACAGAAAACGGCCCCGGTCGAACCAGCCCACTTTGACACCATGGGTTGCCAGTTAATATTCACACATATAAAGATTCACATTCCTCCAAGCAGTGTACAAAAGTGCAACGTTGAACTTCAGCCAACGCTCCAGAATACTCTGAAATTAATTTTTTGAAGGCACTTTGGCAAATGCACATGGGGCCACTTAATGGTCATTTTCGGTTGTGCGTACAAATGAGATTGATTCCTTGCCTCCAGACCAGTAAAAATGGCTTTTCATTTCCAGCTGTGATCTGGCTCCGGCAATGACACCTCTACAGACAACAAGGGAAGGAAAACTCAATTCCTTTTGATTACATCCAGTAGCAATATTCTAGAAAAAAAAAATTAATCAGAAAGTTCTAGGGGTAGTGTTCGGTGGTTTATTATCATGGGCATAAATCTTGCAGAGGAATGGAGGCCATATCCCTCCCCGCACTTCTTGACTTGGGAGGATGGGACATTTAATCACACCACATTCTGGTGGTGAGACACAGAAGAGGTACTTTTATCTTTCAAACAGCAAAACTGAGAACAAGCATAAACTTTAAAAGAACACTTGTCACACAGAAGCCAAGGCACATATTAAGTATGAAGTCTAACTAACACATGAGAGTATATGTAAGATGAAGCTCTTCATGCACAGTTCATGCATGTACATGTACCTTAAGTGTCTCACCTGGTGTACCTTGGTGTCAATCCCTCTCCCCTTCTGCTTCCCTCCCCCCCCCCCCATTTACTCTTGGAGAACAAGAATCCTCTACTTCTGAGAGTGGTATGTACAAACAAAGGAGGATCTCCATTTCTGGTTCCAAACATGGAGCCGAAACTTTCAATTCTGGCACAAAGTCACCTACATGTCAGCCTACAATGTACATGTGAGCCTACGCGCATGTACATGTATAATTGTCAATGACAGAATCTCTTTGCAACAGCATGGGTGCATTAAATGGGTCAACCTATAAAATTTTTGTCCAAAGTGTGACATTTTTCTGTCCCTGTTACCTCTGACATGTATACCATCTAACAAGTTTGACAAGGGATGTATTACTTAAAATTATCAGGTGTCTGAACGGGGATGAACAAAAAAACCCTGAAAATATTTTGTGATGAAATTAATCATGGGGAGATTACTGCGAGCACGGAGTGCAAAGCCTTTACGGCGTGGAGTCCAGGGCCCACTTAAGGGCCGCGGAAAATTTTGGATTCTAGATGGCTGTGGTGCAATCTGAGGCAATTCATGGGCCCTTTGCCTCTAATATTGAAGCAAAATCTTCTCAATTATAAGGGCATTTCTCATTTTATTTTTTTTTTTTTTAAATTACTCTGATTTTGTTTTACTAATTAATTGAACTTGTAAAACCTGCGATGTAGTTCGTTCTCCTTTCACAAGCTTACTTAACATTGATACAGCACCAATTTACCACTACAGTGGAATGTCACTGTACCGAACACCGCTATACCGAACATTCAGCTGTACCAAACATCGTCCTTGCCTCCCAATATTTTGTGCACAAAACCTACCGAACATTATGTAGTTGCAAATCAACCGAGATTCGCCACAGCATGCATCAGAGATCGTTCCTGAGCAGTAGCTTCATGACTTTTAGGATAAACTAAATATCAATTTTGTAACTCAAGATTTAATAAAAACAAAAAATATTTAACATATACATTTCTAAAAACCTCAAATGTGAATGCAACGGCTACCCATCACAAAAACAGCAAATCATGGAATCACAAGAGGGTGCACTTTGGTTAGACAAGAGAGGGCACTATTCAACATGGCAACGAAACGTTCAGCAGTTAATTTCGCTATACCGAACGACCGCTGTACCGAACATTTAGTGTGGACCCCGTCGAGTTTGTTATAGCGGCATTTCACTGTATTCCCCCCCCCATAGTACTTGACCTTTATCTACCAGAAGAAGAGTCCCCACTTTTCTTTTTTTTTAACATCCGTGCCATTTCATTTTTACATCAAGCCCTTCCAAGTTTGAAGAGTGATGTCTTGCTTGCACACAGGGTTTCCCACCACATTGGAGTACACGTTGAATGGAACCTTCTTTTAATTAAAGTGCCAAGTTTCTCATGTGCTTTCCAATGCTTTGTCCATTGGGTTGGAAACACTGCTGATGTACAGGTAGGGGCCTACACTACATTACGAACTAAAGTTAACGTCTCAAGTGTCATTCCTTTTAAAACGTCATTTACTTCAACAGAATTTCTTGCGACAAACCCCGGTGTGAAGGGAAAAATCCCAGAGCGTTGCACTTCTGTCAAGGGGCTCATGAATATGGAATGAAAAAGAGGGCGCACCATCTGGGCTGATGTCAAAGGTTAGACAGCCCACATGGCAGCAAAATGCTTCTGCAACGTCACCAGGAAAAATTGACAGACGTCACAAAATCATCGCATATATATTTTGGACCGGGGTTAATGGAAACGTACAGTACTTGATGAAAATGTGATAGGCACGGTCACCGGTGTTCCAGATAACAGTCATGTCTCATTTCATTTCATCAGACATTGTGAATTAACTCAATGCTACTCACTTCAGGGAATAAGATTCCCCCACTGTGATCTAATGGCTCACATTTGGTAGAACCTGCCGTATCCCTTTTCCCCCCAGGTGCTAATGTGCCTTCATTCTGAACACTCAAGGTCTCAGTCCTGGAAACAGTGAAAACTTTGCTTCAAGACCGCACATCTTGCTGCAGAGGCGGTTCCGATAATCCTATTAGAGCTTCTGCTTTTAACAGCGTGCTCTGACAAAATGGGATGTACTTGGTTAATCTATTGTATTTGGCATGCAGATTGATCGGAGTTGGGATGAGGAAGAGAGACTCCAATGACACATTACCAAGCAACTGAAACATAAATCGCAGGTCTACTGTACCCCATCAGTGAGACTATTATGCAGAAAACGTTACGCAGGAAATTTACCTCTCTAGCAGTATACACAAAAGACAACCCCCCCGCTAAAAAAAAAAAAACGTGGCAGGGAAATTAAGAAACCACACAACATGCTTTGCAGATTGATCACAAGATGATAAATTTGATCCCGCAGGGGCGAAAAAAGAGCCAACACGTTTGTGAGGCTGTCAGCTCAAACGTGATTCATGGACGCCGTGCGACACTCAGGAGAGATGCAATCTTTTCACACAATCTGACTGTAAACTGTGATCTCTTCACAGGCCCAGGGAGAGTGAGTGGGGGGGGTTAATGGGGACAACCCTATTCTGAAATGTTTATCAATCAGTAACGACGGGGAATGCAGCAGAGAGGGGAAGATCGTATCTGAGGGGGGAAAAGTCCTCTTCAAAAGTTGTCCCAGATTAATGGAAGTTCATGCTTTCACCTTTTTTACCAACGTGAAAAAAAGCGTAATTTATGACAAGGTCATTTCCTGACATGTTAAATGATGACTCCATGTACTGGTATCATAATTACATGTACCTTCAACATGATTTTTGCACTATGACGTATTTCAATCAGTTGATAGTCACTCCGTATGCATGCACCTGTCCCGTTTTCAGCATCACTTACCCCTTTCTTTGGTCCATCGGAGCTATCCGCACCCTTTTACGGGTCGTGCAGCCCTTTTCAGTTCTATTGATGTGGCTATTTTTTTTCCATATCTGTTCTTCCAAAAAAAGTGGCTGGCATTGCCCTCTTCAAAAGGCACAAACAAATTTACCACCTGCACACTACATGGATGATAATGCACTACTCAAAAAAGTTAAGGACAATAGGCTTTTTTATATGAGATATTTTAATACTGAAAATGTGCATTTGATGTTTTGACATATTTCTTTACATGTTTCATTCCAGTGAGAACACCATCTAGACAAACAAATAATGAAAGAACTAGATCTCACTCACTGCTTGGAAAAAATTACAAGTTAAGAAAAAGTGGTCCTTAACTTTTTTTGAGTAGCATATATCCATCTTCTTTTATATGGACAAAAGAATGAATCAGTGGGGTAATCTTTCATGGAGTGGACTTGAAGGTTCTGGACAGGTGATGTTTCCACAAACATGCCTAAAAAAAAACGGGTAAAGAGGTCTACATGTACTTGCTTGTGCTGTGTTGGCATGTGGGCACAAAGGTACATGTAGAATTTGTGCATGTACATGAATCCTTGACAGGGTGGATGTTCATTCTACAAGACAGGATAACGAGTGTATGATTTCAGCAGGACTCCATTAATCAAGCAGGAGTATTGGAAATGCTCCTGATCCATCACTGTTGCTGGCTTTTACAATGGGATTGATTACGTTTGAAACCTAATTAACCTGTTTTGTGTTGAGCACGGACTGCGACCTACAATGTAGTTGGCGTAAGGTTCACTGAATGTTAAATGTTCACTATAACACTTGCAGTCCCACAGGGTTGGAAACATCAGGCACGCCATCTACACATAGATTAGCAGCTGTACAGCTTTGAACATCCTAATACTCAACCACTCTATCATGTGTCGTAAATCCTCCAGGCGCGGTGGGGCGGTATTATTTTCAGCCAAAAATACCACCTTTCCAAATGACAAGATGCCACAGTCACAGTCCTAACACGAAGTTGGACTTGACTGAGGCTGACCCTTGGTGATCATTTGTTGCAGATTTGTGCAACGTCTCTTATCCATCATTGCCTTTTTGAAAACGCACATTTTTGGCAGAGCAGTATTTACTACAATGTCTGGTTGTAGCCATTGGCTACTGGCAGGCTACACATTATGCTCAACCTCCGCAGACTACATGTACATTGCAGTTCAAGTCTGTGCTTGTGTGTGTGAGGTTTTCAAGTAATGTAACATGACGTGCAAAAGACATTTCAGGAAGTGTACCACGTCTGTGGAGGTGCGTGCATATTCAAATCTATGTATTTCTATTGGCAATTTTATGTACACCAGAGGGTTGAGAGACTTCGAAGCCATGCGCATTTCCGTGCACATCCGCGTAAACCGAACGCTGACCGCCCAATATCATGTAGTGTGTACATGTACACTACTCAGCACAAAAGAAGACTACATAATGGAGCGTTAGAAGATGTTGCATGGACTGGCATGTCCACAGAGTGTTTTCCCTTCACTGAAAATAGTTTCAGAGGCATTTTGGGTCAGGGCTACCGTATCTATGGAAAAATGAAGAAGAATAAGTCCAGGAAACCATCACCAACAATCCAGGTAAAAAGTGTTATCACTGTAGGAGGAAAAGAAGAATTTTCCTCCATGTTTTCTTACCCACAGGAGAACATAGGAATGTCCATACTAGGTATGTGAAGCAAACATGTACATGTACGGTCTGAGAGAACAGACTTAATGGGAATGACTCAAGCACAGGGCTCATGTAGCAATGTATACAGCATTTGCCACAATGTGCTTAACCCCCTTCGTGACGGATGACAGTCAAAGCCGCCGTAAAATTGAGATCCTCAGCCCGCTTTTCGGCTATTATTCTCGGCCCACGCTCGAGCGAACACAGTGAAAGGAGGCAGACCCTGGCTCTTGTATATATGGTGATTGGCCTTTGTGTGTAGCCCAGAAACGAAAAGACCAAATTTGCATCATTATCACCAGCTTCACAACAGTCCCCACTTTGAAAAGAGGGAATGTGGAAGTGTGAGTAGAGCCGCATGCCACCGAACAATCAGCCTTTTCAACGTATAATTCAAAGCGTGCAGAGCACACAGGGCCACAAACCGAGAATTTGCGGTTTGGCAGGTGGCCTTCGTGGCCAAGAGAGGCTGGAATTCTCGAAGACAGCTTTCAGAAAAAAGCTCCCTTCGTCAAGGGGTTAATAAAGGGTAGCTGCAATCAATTTTTGTTACTACAAACCCCCAAAATGCACCTTTGTATCTCAGTAAACCTTACATGTATTTTCAACTTTTGTTCCACTCTTTCAAAAGGTATTTTACTGTCTTTTTGGTTTTTAATCTTATGAGTATTAAATGAGTATTCATGAGCAAAACTGTGATGTCATCCCAGGAAGAAAGTCTCAATAAAACATTGGTTTGTACCACAGAGATACATGTAAATATAAAATGTAAAGCACTGACTTGTGTACAAAGTGATGCCAGCTGGGCGCATCCATGTTTGTGCACAAACCTATGGGAAACTCAAAATTTTGTACGGCTATTTGCATATCAGCGCCTGTGTTCTAAAACAATGCCAACAAAGCCGATATGCAAACAACGTGAATGCACAATCAGTAATGAGCATTTCAATTTGCTCTACACTAAAAAAAAAAAGAGAAGAAAAAAAGCAAACGCGTATGCGCTGCACATAAATTTGGCTGTGACGTTTTTTTAGTCAGATTTTATGGATTCCCGATGTGCAGGACAGCTGCTGCTTCAGAGCCATCAACTCACTTCACAATGACTGAATTAAGGAAAAGACTTTTTAATTTAGCTGAACTTACTCATTGAAAGAAAGCCATCGAAAGACATGCATACGAAATCGGATGACCTTGCTCGAATGTTAGGGAAACATTCCTTTGAAAATAATCAGCTATGGATGTAAATAAACATGTGCCATATATGACATTGCTCTGTACGTTTGCAACTTATTAAAAAGATGCCCTGACGTTCGCATATTTTGTACTTGCGTGTTGCATTTAAAATACATTATTCAATATTCATGTTACCTGATTTTGAATGTTCTACAAGCATGCACATGGACTCAAAATGTCCACGCCCAGGACAGCATCAAAGTTTTTCCACACAGAGTGTGAGAAGTTAGCGCTCTAGTTCTATATAGTGCTCCGTGGTTTACACAGAAAGTGTTGCATTTTTGTCGATGCTTTAGATTCAATTTTGTCTTCTTTGCCAGCTCCTTGTTGTCTACGACCACAACAATGAACAAGCGCATCAATCCCATTCTCAGAACAGTTTTCAGTAAGCAACTTCTGGGTTCACAATGTGAACAAAAAACCCTGTGTACTGAGCAATGTCTTCCCTAGATGACATCACAGCAACGGCGCCCTCAGTTGTCCAGGAAAGCATGGATAATTTTAAAAGCTTTTTAAAAAGCGCACTTTTCAACGCATCTAACCAAATGTGAATGTAAAAGAGTTTTCACACATTGAAGAAGAGTACAGAGTTGCAGAAATATTGTGTCTGAGAAAAATTCATTACACTTACCATTTAAACATCCTTCGTGATATAATGCAGGAAATCATCTGACATGGTTACATGTAAGAAAGGAAGTTCTCCTCACATCATGGGTATTTCAATAATATATCAAAAAGTAAATTATCACTGAATTGGATTTTGTAATGAGGGGCAACTGTCACATAACTTCATGTACCTCCAACTCCAGTATAAACAGCCAGCAGTACTACAAAATTATGAAGCACTTCCAATCATAAGAAAAACATTTTATCATCCACAGAGCACAGTTTTACAAGACCAGTGGATGGAAACGGCTCAGTTTTACAATGGTAAACAGTTCGCAGAAAACCTGTGTAAAAGTCGAAGATTTTTTTTCTCCTTTTTAAATTCATTTTGTTCTTTCAGCACACGTGGGTAAAGAGCAGGGAAACAATCAGTGTTTACAATGAAACCTACGCATGAGGACAGCTTTAAAAAAGAATACATGCAATGTGAACGTGTGTAAAGGCTGATGACCCCCTACAGCTAATGTAAGCGTAAGGTTTATTACCCATCAATATCCAATTAGATTGGGGGGAAGGGCTTGAAAGATTTTAAGGTACACTGCAGATGAGAAAACCTTGGGACAGGCAGACACTGCTCTTTGACTGTGATGCACCTGAGGTTGTTCAAGTTCATTGACATTGACAGACAAGCACAAAGTATGGAGAAGTCTCAAGCCTTACAATGACAACGGACTTTGAGCTGTTGGAGAAAGTACCAAGGCAGATGAGGAACTTGGCCATGTTGAACTCCGCTGTAGAAAGCCCAGCAAAGAAAATTGGCTGACAAATCAGAAATCTGACAAACAATTCGGTACATACATGTACGTGTAGGTGTTGACAAGTTTGGGATAACCTAGCATTTGTGGAATTGATTCTAAATCCTTTTGAGGGATGTGATTTCCAGATAACTTCACAATGAAACTGCATTTTACTATTGAGCTACATGTACATGTACTGCTAACGTACTTGCAGGTCTATGGGGAAGGGGACTCCATTCTAGTTATGAGATACCGGAACACTATGCCAACTTGAACACTTTTAAAAATTCCACCAATGATAAGATGAATGTTCTTGCATCTAGTGGGTTAGTAGAGGATACGGAGGTGCATGTATACACCTCCAACTGAAGTACAATTGCTATTCCAACACACTGTATGGTAACTGCACAAAGCAACATCACTTCCAACTAATAAACAAATTATCAAAATTTGCAGGGAAGGTTGCATAAAGGTCATTAGCCAGTCCTTGAATGTCCCTGCATAGTTCAGGGACAGAATCTGGGTCTGCTTATCCACTCTGGAGAGCCAATTATTGGAACTAATGGCACACCTTAACAGCAACTGATTACACAGTGATCCCATAATGGGGTACAAAGCCTCTGAAGCAGTCAACAGCTCCACCTTATTAGGGCCTTTGTTTCCCTTCTATACTGTACCACCACACCAGTACTGCTGCTGCAATAAAACTCTGGGGGAGACGAGCTCGCTGGCGTCAAGCGGCTAGCTCAGCCTCAGACAGGCAGGCATCAGAGCGCAGAGCTTTCACAACCATGCAACTTCACACGAAATGCAATTGGGTGTCTGCCAACTAGCCTGTGGACATGACCCTGGTCGGACTCTGAATTGTGAAATGAGTGCAAGTGGCTAATTAGGCATAGCTACCTTAATGAAGCAGCATGACTGCCGTCATCCATCATCATACGTAACACAAATGCATTCCCCAGAATCTTGACTGTTATTAAAACTACACAAAGCCTTTTTTTTTCCAATTGATCATGGGTTTATCGTCAATGCAGGGTTTCTTGCAGCATTTGAAAAACCAATTCTAATTGGGTGCAAATCCCTTAAGCTTGACCGAGTCTAAAGTGCTAAAATGTTTGATCTGTAACCCTCCCTCCTATTCATATTCAAATCTGAGATACGGATCTGCGTTTTAGGTTTCTTAATCTAAAATTTTTATACTTCAATTCAAACAGGAATGCCAGATTTTAAATCTCTTTTGCTCCCTGTTACCGGCATGTAGAAACAAGTATAACATCCCCTTAACATGCACGTACATGTAGGCCAACATGTAATTACACAAAGTTGCTGAGGTGTCAGAACTTTACAATACTCATGCCCAGATCAAACAGCACACAGCAGAGATTAAGCAAGTGTCCATCAAATGGAATTTACAAACGCATGGTGAAATACCAACGACACAAGTACTCTTTAAATGTCCAGAAATCTCTCCTGCCTACATCATTCCATAACAAATAACTTCATCCAAAGTTCACCCAATGCTAAAATTTGCAGGCTGGATTTTATACGCCTCTATGCCAATTCAACAAAATAGCGGAAGTAAACTTCTTCTCCAGTGCCCAACACACACACATTTAACATACCACTTCAGCAGTTCCATCTTATAAACCAGAGACATTCCAGCCCAGAGTGGCAGAGTGTTATTTCATATAACACCGACCTGCCCAACTGAGCAGAACAGCATTCCCTGGGGATGGATCAGAGTAATAACCCTCCCTGGCAGGACAAACTCGTCAATTTTCAGACCATCTCGGCCTGATGCAGGTGCAGCCAGCAGTATGCACCAGATCAGCCCACCTTCCCCGGGCTGATTCATCAACCCCTTCTCATGCAATGAAGTTTAATAACAATTTAATTACTCCGGGGCAATTGAGGCTCCTTAGGAAGTATTAAGTTTCCTTCCCACCCTCTCTGCTCTTTCCTACATTGTTGTTATATCCATGCTCTCACTTCAGATGCAGAGATGGAAAGAGATGGAGTAGATGTGAGGTCAATGACCCATCAGACATTGACCTGTCCATGGAGCTGGCCTCTACAAATAATCTAAACAGGAATTAGACCTTCTCTTTTCGTTTGCTATATTACTCATAATTATGTCCATAGTCTGATCAATTACACAATCTTGGCCTAAGAGATAGGATTGTGCTGGGGCAAGTGGAAATAACAGGCTTAAAAAGGAAGGAGAAGGAAGCAGTATTGAGGGAAAATATCCTTATTAATCAGGGGTCGGATGGTAGGTCAATCAAAGGCCATAAAAGAGTGAAAGGTCAAGGCAATCAAGTGATGCAGACTTGCTATACAGCTTTTCATGAAAGTGTCTTCAGCTGCATTCGCATTGGACTAAAAGGTGTGAAAAGCTTGAGTGCTTGTTAACGTTCCACAGCAGCTACTCACAGCACACGGAAAGTCCCCTGGTCACTTAAAACCTGCCATGACATGTCCTCTCAGAATCTCACAAGAGGCCCTCTTAGTGAAATACGACATTTTTCAAAATTTTGTACGTCAAACATGTATGCACAGTGACTGTCTGGGCGCATGCGCAGGAAACAACAGAGGTCATGTGGGTATGTCCTGCCCATTCACATGACCAAAACTAAGGGAAGAAATATGTGCCTGGCCGGTCTTAAACATGCCAGCTCAAGAGAATGGATGCCCCAGCAACAGGTGAGGGCATTATCCGCATTTACTCTCCTTAAATTAGTTTACGACCAATCAAGCACATATTTATTCTCATTCATAAATACCGTTTTAGTCAGAGTCAAAAGAAGTCAGTATACGCCAAATTTCAAGAGATTTTGTTGAAGAATGTTTACTTTCATTTTTCTGAACACCCCCCGTCCATTTTATGAATTTTCCTCATGCAAGTAGTCAAGAAGAATCTCCTTATATGGACTTGGCGTGCACGAGGCGAGTTCTGTGTGCCACGGCACACAAAGTCTCTCAACCAATAGGAATGGATCAGAATTTCTCGTATCCAGGTGCCAGCACGTTTTTACCAAGCGGCCATTATCAAATCACAGCAGGCATTATCAAATGTGACCCGCTCAGTAAAAATGAGTCACAAGTCTCTGGAGCTACATGTGCATGTACTTTGGAATTTTACTTTGTATTAGATTGAGGAATTTGAGCTCTTTCTTTTGATGTGTCACTCAGTTTGGTATGATGAAAATGGACATTGAGTAGATGTCAAAATGTTGAGGATTCCTATTGCTTAAACACTGTGCAAGATTCTTTCAAAGGCCTTTAACTCAAAAGTGGCTCTGGAGACATGCGGCTCATTTTCACAGAGCAGGTCACAAATGTTAACACGCTGTCACAGTGTGCATTGTTGAATAGGGAAACTGTCTAAGGTACGGTATTTATGAATAAAGTTTTACGTTACAGCTGGCATTCACAAGGGACTTTTCAACAACTTAAGCCAATGTAATTCTTCTGCAACCCGGTCGTTAACCAACGTGCGACTCTTGACAGTTTCTGCATTCAACGTTTGTAATTTTGTCAAATTTTATATATACTGTACCTGTTGGTCCAGGAGGAGTGAGCAGTGTGCCCTCATTCCGTTACCTTCACAGGGGTCAATGATGCCCATGGATCGGGGCAGGAAGAAGCCAGAGGCTAGTAAGGACAGGCATCGGCGGAAGGCCAAGTTGATGGCCAATGGCTTCCTGGGTGGGTTGTTCATGATGGCATAGTGGGACTGTCAGCATACAGATGGAAGAATAGGGAAAAATCCTTGAGAAGAGGCTACAGACAAGAATGTCATTCAAGATAATGATCTGTCCTCAATAACCAATCAGTTTCCTGGGATATTTAGTCAACAATGAAAGAATTAGCTGGTACATGTCATTTAATTGATTAACAGTGCTAACGTATGCAACTCTTGCATACATGTACGTTAAAGCATACATAGCAGTCCCCTAAAATACTCTTCTTGCAGATGCAAATATCCTGCGGTGTATTGTGTTAAAGTGAAAATTTCAAGACAGTCGGCCTGCACACAGTGAATGGGATGTATCTAATCTAGATGTCTTTTAGCTGCCTATGGACGCATAGTTCCAGTAGTGGAAAAAGTCCACACTGCGTATTGAATGTTCCTCACAGCTTCAATATTGGTCAGAAATAACAGCATACTGGCAAGCATGCGTCATCAGTGAAATGAATTATCCTCACCAAGACAGTGCTACACCACATTCCAGTACTTTTTAAGCATCAATTTTACTACAAAAATATTGAGCTGGATAGGCGGCAATGAAGCTGAGGACACTAACACTGACTGGTAAACACAAAAATGGTGAATAAAAAAATGAATGGTTAACTTCAGACTGTTACAGATGTATACATTTTTTTTAAGACGAACGTGCTTGAAAAGAGCTCAGCAAAGTACGTTCCAAGTTATAAAGCTGTGAGAGTCTGACGTCTTGCATTTATTTTGTAATCTTACTACTGGGCATTTACCATCCAGCTTCACAGTTCCCAACGACCATGATATGAGCTGGCTAGTTCAACTGAATACACTTCAACACATGAATCTGCCTTATTCTGACTGAGCATCTTTCTGGGGCTTCATGCTTAAAAAAAAATTTCTCTCAGAAAAAAAGTTGTGGTCACAAAATGGCCTGGGGTTCCCAGACCAGATGACTGATTTTCTGCATGTGCTCCAAAACCATCAGCCTCCAGATATGCTCATCAATCACCTCGGGCAAGATATGAAATTGCCTGGCTGACTGACCCTACCACTTGGCCTCTCAGGATGGCCTGGCCCTAGAAGATTTACACACTGTTGACCCCATCCAGGGAGAAAAGGAGGGTTATAAAAAATCATTGACCATTCAATGGCTGGCTTCCTGTCTCTGCATTCTGTAGCACATCCAAACCTAGTCATCTGTCCTTGTCCATGTGACCCCCCCATAAGTTCATACATATGCACTGTTTTTTTTGGGGGGGCAGGTCTTGGAGAGGGGTTGAACAATGACACAGTCTGGCTGGTTTGGAAAATAAAGTGATGATGTATCTGTATATGTACGGTGTTAAATCATTCAGTGTGCCATAAGCACTCTGCCGGGGCTTCTTTAATTTCCTGTGGGTCTGAGTTTAATATTTGATCTCATTTTAATTCCAGCTACATACTCTGTACTAAAATTCTGCGTCTCTCCAACCCGTTGAAAAAGATAAACCTGACAAAAAGCTGTAAATACTTAAGCCGTGTCTCTACTGGACTTTTTTTTCCCCAAGGCACCCTCATTTGCCAAGAAAAGCATGTAAAATTTGAGGTGCACTTTCAATAAAATTAACCAACAAGAGATGTTCACTAGTTTTCAACCACTCACAGGAGCAGAGAGTTCCACCAAATTTGAATCTGAGTAAAAAAACAGCAGGGACCTTTTAACCCTTACAGTCTTGAGCACCCAGCTCAGTGAACTCAGTGGACTCAGTAAACCCAGTGGACTCAGTGAACTCTGTGACAGTTCTGTGGAACCGAGAGTTGCATTCTAAAATGTACTGCTCTCATTCATACTGAGATGGTATTTAAACTCTGGAGCTAGAGTTTCAATGGAGCTTGTTTCTAAGCGAAGGTTCCCCTGTCACCCTATCCCATGTGCTTTACTTACAACACAGGCTGCAAATATAGATGTGTTGCATCAGACAGATTTTGTTTCTATTGAAGTGACTGACAGA
This sequence comes from Acanthaster planci, assembly GCF_054643075.1. NCBI lineage: Eukaryota > Metazoa > Echinodermata > Asteroidea > Valvatida > Acanthasteridae > Acanthaster > Acanthaster planci. Next base: position 13,557,238 of record NC_141784.1, read on the forward strand.
GATCCCTTAATTTCCTCATTGGAGTTGAACCAGTTGGCTCAGGGAATGTGCTGTTTTGTGTCTTTGGGAAGTTTACAAGAATCGGTTTTCGATATTCAACAAAAATTACAAGTACATTGTTTTGAATGTTAAGTAAATAAAAAAAATAATGAAATGATGACAGACAATTCAAAAGTAAGAATTTGCAGAATAAGGTAAAAGGCTGCGTGTCATGATTATAGCAAGGCCAACTGGGCTCAATTGATAAAGAAGCAGTGGGGCTCGGTTGTAAAAGAAACCCCCACTGAGCTCAAAATCGAGCCTGTCCCACAAATTTTAGGGGTTAGGATTGGGGCTGGCTAGCTCCACAGGTGGAGCCCAGTTGTGTTTAAAGGGCAACAGTGTGTCAGGAGGAGCTAGCCAGCTCTGGGAGTTTTCTCCAACTGAACAACGCCAAAGGTTACTACTTACAAGGAGATCAATAATCCAGGGGTTGAGAGGCTCCAATCCCTCAAAGCGAGTCCTCATGTACTTCAGTACCCGGATTAGCACCTTGATGCTGCATCATGAAAATAATGTGACGAGGGGAAAAAAGCTGTTGTTAATACTAAAAGATTACAGAGTCCCACTCAGCTGAGTTGAGCCCCTTGTGCTGCAGATGAGCACATTTTAAAGAAGAGCTCTACAACTTAAAACCAAAAATGTGAATGACTGAAGAAACTGTTACATCAAGATGCAGTGGAATTCAAGAGAACCTTTAATCTGGAGAAATCTCCACAAATATCCATATTTAGCCATAGCCAATAATTTGGTTTATCTATATTTTGTTCAAAAAGGTCTAAATAAAAGTCTGTAAGTAATGTTTTGCAGTACTACTATGGACCAAGCATTATCAGGATGTGTAGCACTCACACGAAAAAGGTAGTGTTTAGCCCAATAGATATATCATTGTTGTGATCATGTACACTGTAGGTCAATTACCTTTTATTTTGTCACTTGACTGAATGATCTGCCTGAATGACTGATTTGCCTTGTAATGACACCTTTCAAAGATATCAATCTAAATAACAGCAGTATGCATGATTTGCAAAACATATGTGCTCCAGGTGCATCACTTAGAGCTAGACTAAATCAAAGTCAATGCTCTGCATATACTGCAACAGTTTGATTTGATATCAGAGATCCATCTCGTGTTTCATCAAGATTCTGAAAAAATTATATATAAATCAGTGGTTTTGAAGGACTGCTTGAAACATCAATTTCAATCAGTCACACTAATGCCCACAAGGGCAAGTCTTGTTTCATCAAAGCAACCGCAAAGGAATTCTGTTCACTCTGCATTTGTTCTCCATTGAGCACAGAACACTGACTTACAACAGGGTCTAACAAACATTCCAAAGCATGGCATGACATATTAGCTACCAGTTTAGAAATCGCCCAATGTGACATCACTTTTGTAACTCAACACCACTTTTGATTTTGACTTCTGACCAAGAGACAAGTTACTAGTGTGTCCACTTGGAACAAAAGTACCTTCAGAACGGAGAACATTATGCCAAACAGAACTAAGAATGAGTAAATGTACATGTATAAATGCATGTAATGTACAAACATATACAAACTAAGAGTCATTCAACTCAGAAAACAAAATCATGGCATTCCACAGACAGAGTAAAGGGGAAGTCTAAATACTAATGGTCACATACCTACCTAGTGTACATGTACCTAGTGTGGACATTCCTTATTTTTTTTAATGAGTTAAAACTCGGTGAAAATACTCAATTTTCTTGTAATATAAACAATCTTCTAAGCCAGATTTTGTCTGTGGTTTCCTGACTGTTCCTCTTTCTTTTTCTATGGATAATCCTACCTTAACAAGCCTCTAAAACTGTTCTCCAGAAAGGCGGTAAACCTGTGTGGACTGGGCCTAGTCCTCACAAGGTTCACACAACCTACATTATGGGAACCTATTTTATTTTATGGTCCATAGTAGGTATGTAAGGTCCATAATTAGCATTTTGTGTAAATGTTGACATTAACACTTCATTTGAAACAAGACTGACTATGTTGAAAGAAATAGTTGCACTCTCTTCTCCAAGTGAGAAAAACTGAAGAGGCCATTTCTGGTTTGGTGATGCCTTAAACCTATCAATGGAGAAGTACATGTACGCTGAACATAAAAATACTTCTGCATGCAGTACATTGACCAGGGAGTACTAGTCCAACCCCAATCACCCACACCCCAAAACCAGACCAAAAATACCCATGAGCCACAGATAAAAGATGGCCTCAAAATGTTTGACAAGAGTTTTGGCAGTAAATAGCACCCTCTGATGTTGGACGGTATCCAGTTTCTACCACCAACCTGAAAATGTCAGGATGTCAAAATCTGTTGTCAAGATGTGTATACTGCAGCACAAATGCCTGACTACACTAGCGATGTTTTGGCTTGCTTAGAACTAGTGAAACATGATCTGTACAACTGACACTGAACTGAATGTGAATTAGTGGCAATGTTGCCAAATCCTTGCAAAGGCTGAAAAAAAACCACCTAAAACCCCATTCCACTCGGCCCACATTCATTACTAGAATAACAAGGTGTATCGGAATTCTCGGTGAGTTTCAAAACCCAGGAATAATAAACAAGTAAAAACAATAATGCGCACATCAACAAACAATGTTTCAGACTGAAGTCCAGACAAATGCGGCACATTTGTGTGACAAGAGACAAGTGTTTATGTAAACTCCCCATGTTGAAACATTGGGCAGACCATGTTCACCCCAGATGTAGCTGTCACTTTACACCTCGGATCAGTCAACAACAAATTCTGGGGATCAGCAAGCCCATCAGTCATAATGGCTTAGGCAGGCTCTCCAGAGAGGTGTCTATGCTTGTTCACATCTGTTCAGGGTTGAACCTTATGATTAGATTACATCGCTGTCATGTGACTTCTTCCAGGATGCACATGAACATGAGCTGGATTTCTTCAATGCGTTAATTGGACCTAAGGGGGACATCAGTCCCCGGCAGTCACAGATTCTTTCCAACCATAACATTCTTTCCCGGACATGTAGGGAGCAATTATCATTCTTCCATGTATGTAGCCAGATATGTCCCACTAGGTGAATGATCTGCTCAAGTGCTGAAAGACCAAGGAGGGAACTAGTTTTACAGTGGATGCACAAACTGCCTTCGTGAAGTGATGCAAATTAGGGGAACATCATTTCTATCTCCGCAATGGGTTGAAATACATTAACTTTATTAAGACTGGCTCTTACGACATCAAAACCAAACATGAAACATTACATTTAACATCCCCACTACTCACACTTGACATATGATTACAACTATTACCGTAATTTTTGGAATATAGGCCCCCAAAAAGTTACGGCAAACATTCAACAAATCTGCACCCTTCACATCAATTCTCTGCTATTTTCAATGTGACTGCCTCTGATAGTTGTCATGGAAACACATATGAGTATGTCTTATCATGGACACAGTCTGTTGTCTGCATCGAGATTAGTCTAAAATGACAATGACAAGAATTCATGCCACAAAAGTAGCCAAGTGCACGTTCACAACCAGCGAAAAATAACAGTCTTAGGGGTAATTCCAGACATGAGGTGTCCAAAAGTGTGACATTTTTGTGTCCCTATTACACCTGACCTTTGTTATTTGACATGGATATATCACCGGAATTAATTTCAAATTATTACTATTTGTTTGGCAGGTGATATACATTAATTCATCACTCTGGGATTTGGAAAATGTAATCTGAACTTACAAAATCATATGTCAGACGTGACAGGGACGCAAAAAAAAATGGACCCCTAATTTCTGGAATTACCCTTCTGAAAAGTCTTCTGAAAACAGCAATATGATGTACAAGGCTGTGCCAAATATTCAAATACTTGAATTTTTGCGCAAGTTTTGAACATTCTTTTTTTTTTTTTTAATGTAGTTTAAAAAGCAAGCATTTGGGGGGAGAATCAATGAACTAACAATAGAAAATTTCAATTATTTGGTTTCAAAATTGCATTCTAAAGTTGTATTTCAAAGGTCTTCCACGTAAACTTAGCAAGGCCACAAGTTTCCTTTCCTACCAGTTTCACTTTATGGTAGTGTGTGATATCACTGGGACTAAAACAATTCATCACCAATTAGGACTGACTGATTCCAAGCCGCCTCCTCCCTTCAGCTATGGGACGGACCCCCTATCCTGGAACTCAACAAAGTGGACCATCACAAAAACATGCACGTACACTGTATTTTTCTTCTGGATTGGTATACCTATTATCAAAGATTCAATCCGTTAGAAGATCAAATATTCAATTTTTTGGATGGACTTGGCCTTTTTGCTGCACAAAAACAGTGCGCCACAGAGTCTTTTTTTTTTTTTTCAGTGCTTTTCATTGCACAAAGGACTCGTCAGCATCCCCATGGCTAAACAAAGATTCCACGGTTTCATTGTGAGGAAGTTGACATTTCGCAGTGTGGAGAGGTGTCCATGTTATTTGGCTGCGGCTGCGGCTACACCTACATGTACCTATAGGGTGGAAAAATGCCAGCTCTGCTAGCGGCTTCGCCAGATTTCCCCTTGACAGATGTGGAAGTGGCCCAGCAACTCCTGGTAATAAGGAGTTTTTGGTAAGACATGCACACTGTAGATGCATTTGTGTGGTACCACATGTACACAGTGAAAACCAGTTGATTTAACCAGTTGTGGAAGATATTATTCCACAACGAACTGGCCCTAAACATAACATTATTTTCGGCTGGATATACTAACTACTTAAGACACAAGATACACAGTTCTTTACAAAGTTGGGCCTTACAAATGCTGACTCCAGATAGTCATGTGTTCGAGATCCGTACAATGCTTATTACAGTATCAATGCTCTTTGAAACTCTGAGACAATGTTGCTATTAAAAGAGCTATTTTGCTTCAATGCCTGGCTGCTTGAGGGCTCCCTTTTGTAGTGTGGTGCCATACACAGATGCGTTCAAGCCTCTGACAGTGTGTACAAACTCAGCAGAAATCACTCAGGTGTGGGGATGAGTAAAGGTGTCACCTAGTAAAATATACAAAATTTGCCACAAGTGTCCCCTATGGAATGGGCACCAGCAACCCTGCATGGAGTGGTTCTGTGCTGAATTATGTAAATTACATGTATGACGGTAAAGTTTAAAGTGGTCTCTAGGAGGCAAACATGGTCGCAGGAAGCAGTATGGCAGGTATGAGAATAACTGTACCAGTTGTATGGGTTTGTTTCTTTTTGTCCAATACAAGGTACATGTAAATGTATGGGCCAATTTAATTGAAAGAACAAAACAGATATCAACAAAAAACTGTTCTCGAGTGTCCAAATGGTGATATTATGATCCTGATTTGTAATCTAGAATGTACCACACAATGCCCCTGTACATAATTATTCATCATGGGAGAAAACTGGTAGTCATTTCTGTCATTTCTAAACCACAATTATTAACATGCTGTTTCAATTTTTTTATGTACTGTTCATTAGCATTTGGCAATGAGAAAACCAACCAACAAGGCAACAACATGGTTTCTTTCTTCCTTACACGAGTGGATTCTTCAATGACTGCATTATGACAGGTTTCAGCACTTTTTATGCACATCAGAGAAGCAGATGGCGATAAATCCATGTACGTGTAAGTGTTCCAAATGTCAATGGTGTTGTTACTTTGCACATACAAATAAACCTGAATTGAATTGAATGGAATGGAAGTGAATACATGTATGTCCCATAACTGTTAATTTATCCAAGCACAAGTAAAATTCTCTCTTAGTCTATCCAGGCATAACCAAAAAGTGACATATGGGTAATTCCAGAAATTAGGGGTCCATTTTTTTACGTCCCTGTCACATCTGACATATGACTTTGTAAGATCAGAACACATTTTCTAATTTCCAAAAGTACTGAATGAACATAAACTACCTGCCAAGCAAGTAGTAATACATGTAGCTTGAAATCAATTCCCGTGATATTTCCATGTCAACTAACAAAGGTCAGATGTAACAAGGGACACAAATGTCACACTTTTGGACCCCTAATTTCGGGAATTACCCATATTTATTATACTTGTAGTCATGCTCCAACGTATTGTATAAAATAATTGTGAAGAACATCTTGTTATCTGTTATTACAGCAAATTTATAACATTCTGGTGTTCAGGGAGGGGTATGTCCCCTGGGCAAGTCCCCTGGGCAAGTGCACTGTGATCACATGCAGTGGTGGGATGGATTTGCTCAAATCCTGGATCTGCATGTACCTCTGACTGAGATGTGCCTGACCGACGCTGATAGTGCTGGTGATATGAAGCTACGTAACACCAATGAAAGCACACAAATTCACTTTATAAAACAAACAAGGTCTGAGATTTGATCAAGTTACGGTAGGTTTTGACATTTAAGCATGTGCTGTCAACGTTTATGAGAAATTCACCGAAAAGTTAATTCTCAATCTCTTTCCATACATTTGATAATCTTCAATATCTAGTTAGTCTCCGGCAGAAGTAACCACCATTTCTTCTTAAACACCAAGACTCAATTACAAAGTTACAAGGCAAATACTTGATGCAAGGGGAGGGGGAGGACCTTGTCAACTTGGTGCATGCAGAACCTGCTAAAGAGAGACAGCGGTAATTTGTACCAAGTATTATTAGAGAGCCCACACAATCTTTGGGGAATGTGCTTATTTCCCCAGTCAAAGTCAATTTCTCATCCAGTGGAAACTGATTATAGAGTCAGCAGCCTTTCCTCTTGGTTCAATGACCACTTACATGTCTACTATCATGACTATCAAGCACAATGTTGCACTTCTCTCTCATTGTTACAAATGCGCAAAATGGTTTCTGCACCTGGTCACATCCACTTTTTGAATTTTCATTGAGAACATGCATACATGTACATTGGAACATGGTTAATTGGACATTCAAACATAATTAACATGAGCTAAAAGGGACTTTCCAAAAAACACCTTGTGTCACACGTGTTGATGTTTATCCATGACATCATGCACAAATAAGCGTTGTTATATAATATGACAATGTACTAAAACAATTAATCCCCGAAGACAACTTAAAGCTGGAAAATTCTGGCAAATCTTGGTGCCAGAAAAGTTGCATTTAAAACCCTCCTTTGGTTTTACAACACTGACAAATATGCACAAGTGCCCACAATCACTCTCTTGCATATTTCTGCAGTGCACAACACGACACAGCTGTGCTTCTTTGAGGTGTTTACCAAGTGACCCAAAGAGTGACTTCAGCATCCTGTAGTCAAAAATGTCAACTCAGAACCCATACACACGTATTTCCTCACAGATTACAACTCTAAATAAAGTCATGGCCAAAAGTTTACACACACTTAAACAGAATACAGTTGACATCCATTTACATGTGAACCCTTTTTCTCTCATCATCATCCTTTCCATTCCTGTAACAATTTTGACCACATCTCCCTGCTATTATCATCAAAGGTATCTGAAACTTTTCAACTTTGGATGACTTCGTTCACAATTATTTTCATGCATCATGTGACAAACACTAGTGGTTCTAATTTGGCTGAACTCTCGTATTAACACCTGTCGAGAAGAATATGTTAAATTTCCTTCAGAGCACTGTAAAAAGCTGACTGTACAGTTACTTATCCTGCAAGATTAACTGAAGTCATACAGGTTAGCCACTTGCTGCCGGGTGGTTTGTAAAATGCAGTGCACATAATCAGGACTTTTTCAAGATTTTCAGTGTTCAGAATTCTTCAAAAATTCATCATTTCAATTAATGGATGTTTACACCCACATGAAGTACTGTCTGGTGGCCACTGTAGCCTGACAGACAAAATCTATTGACGCCCGAGTACTTCAGCCAGGCCTGCAGCCTTGTAAAAAGAGCCCAGATTGTGCGGTGTTATGTAACTTTCTTTTGTTCACGAACCTGGCACAGTGCCCAGCTGACCTCTTTTCAATAGGGGCATGAAAAGCGTGCAGCGGTGCTGTGTGGCTCATCGCTGCGGTGGTAGAGCGCTTTTGTTTTGGTAATCCGCCCACATTAAATGCTCAAAACTCTGGTATACTGTTTCAAAACAAGGCTGGATTTTCTCCAATATTGAGAGTGAAAAAATGCCCAGCAGCCTGGTCTTTTGTTCCTAGAATGTTTTTTTTGTTACAAGGCCCTGTTTCCTTTGTCCGATTTTGGAGACCACGGTCACGCGTATAAACACACAGTGTCCGAAACCGGGCTCCCCCGCAGGAAGTGGTTAAAGGCAATGCAATCAAGTATTAGACATTAGAGTCTGCTGTACACGTATGTCAAACTTTGAATCCACTATGTGTATTTTTATCACATCATAAGTGAAACTGTGAATAGAATGCGGTAGCAAACAATGACAAGGTGCATGATCTTTTTATCTGTAATCCAGATTATGATTGTGGCTGCCGACAGTTAATATACATGTAAGTTAATACGAAGTGTGGTATCCATCTGCCATATCACGATGTTTACAAGGATTAAGCAAGGCATTTATGGGCTTCTTTTCATCATCAAGGTCTCCATTTCATGTCAAGATCAAATTCCAAGTAACAGGGGGATGAGACACAGACCATTCTCAAATAAACGGGAGGCCATGACTAAATGAAATCAAAGTCAACCGTCTCTAAAACTTGACAGAAAGAGTCAAGTTAGGCTTTTCCATTACCACATTCTTTGCTATTTTCAACAGTTTTACATTAGTTACGTGTACCGGTAAAGTGTCCACTATGTCGGAGAATAAATCTAATTACTGCTTCAAGCTGTATGCTGTAATTTGATTTGGAAAAGAAATGGATATCTCAGCAAAAATATTCAAGATGCCTACAATGGCCTTGTTTGATATTTGCAGAATACCACACAAAGAAAAAGGGGACATCATTTAACTTACATTAACTGTCTGCAGCCAAAATAAAACTGTAGTTTGCAGTAAACAAAAAAAAAGCTATCTTTTCAATCTTTTCTACTGAAGGGAATTGCATGTGACAGTTCATCATATACAGTTGACTCTCATTAATACGAGGGCCTTGGGACTTACTAAATTAGCTCATATTATCCGGACCTCGTCTTACGCGAAAGCTGCCATCCTGCTTGACGTGTGTATCACCAATCAACCATAGGTAAAGCGTACATGTGTACAAGTACATGTACATGTATGCAGCTGCCATCCTGCTTGACGTGTGTATCACCAATCAACCATAGGTAAAGTGTACATGTGTACAAGTACATGTACATGTATGCATAACTTTTCGTTTAAAGGCATGTACGTTTTGTTATATGAATTTGAATTTAAAAGGTTTATGAAAGTGAGATGTATATGTACAGTTGAATGAATAAAGACTTGTAATAAAGAATGATTACAAAATGTAAGAACGGAGGAGCGGACTTTCCACCAGTCATGTTGATTCAGAGCGATGCCGTATCACACATCCCTGGCCCTGCACACCGTCATGAGATCCACATACACGCACGTAACGTTAGTACATTAATATTTTAGTTGGTAACCAACATCAGAGCTGCACTTGTTGCACATAAAAATGGAAGGAAACCAGCTATTGGTGGTGTGGACAGTAGAGGACGAATATCGGATTTTACTTTGGAAAGGCGTGTGGGCTTGGTGAAAAATTATTAGTAAGGGATGCACTTTTTTCATCAGAACTTATGGAGGTTATTTTCTTAACCTTTTTTGGACTAAAAACCTCAGTTTAGTCACAATTTTCTTGAATTGAGAATTATAGAAATTTCAAAATCGGATGGGGCGATGTTTTCATGTTACGATTGGGAACGGGTAGCAATTTTTTGACGGTGGGTGGGCAGTTTTTTGGGTCAGGTGTTTGGTTACCGAACACAATTTTTATTAGTTTCCGGGGTGACTTTGGTCTTGGAGAACTTTTGGGGGCGGGGGAATCAAACGAAAGATTACTTCTGTTCACCACTGTCCTGAATATCGTAGCATTTTTGGCAGTACTTCCTTGTGTTCAGGCAGCATGAGAGCCGCCACAAAGAATTTCTATGTTGGGTAGGCCTACGGGAACCGCAAATGCCAACTGTTCATCTCTCTTGTAGCATCGGACACGAACAGCTTGATTCAGTGAGGGAAACTGCAGTGCTGTACTACTGTACACTAATAAATTACAGAAGCACCTTTCAAAATTGAATGGACTGGCTGATTGACAAGTTGCCTTTAAAGACGCTTGTGCTAAATAGACAGAAAACAATAGATTTGCACTCAGCCGGTGGGCAAAAAATGCTTGCCTTAACCAAAATCTTGTAACGCCCGAGCTCATATTATGCATTTGTTCCCTCATAGGAATGTACACAATTCAGTCGGGACTGGCAAAATATGCTTGTCTTATCCGAGCTCATATTACCGAGAGTCGACTGTAATTAAACGCATTTTCCTTTTATACATTGCTTTGGACCCCTCATGTAAGATCATGCAGTCTGCCCTTACAGATGCACTGTATACATGTGCCCTAGTAAAAAAACTCAGATTTCAAAGAGTAGGTGCAGATATTACTTTTCCCTTCAGATCTTTTGAGAGGGTCAAAATAACTCTCCTTTTTATGATGTTCAGGACCATTCACATAAGCTTATGCCCCAGTGTTCGTAGCATATACATGTACTATGTCCTTTACACAGACGCATACATGTACCAAGTTTCACTCCAATCTGTCTCTTGTAAAACTAAGATTTCAAAGGATGGGTGCTGAAATCACCTATCCATATTCAGGTCTTTCAAAAAACAACTCACCTTTTCAGGATTGAAACAGTTTATGGGGGGGAGAGTTCACGATTGAACACTTTGAGTTTTCTCTGAGAGTGCTAATGGAAGTGTAGGAGACACAGAAATTCCTTTTCAGCACAGATTGAGGAGCTTTTCCAAATCCTCCCATCCCACAGTTACCCTGGCACTTCAGAAACACCGCCAACATTCTGTACACAGGTATACCGTCGCAGGACTGATGGCAGCAGATGGAGCCATTATCTGTCTGCTCGCTCACCCATGACAACTCGGGTTCACTGCACCAAGCAGCTGCAGCCAATGCTGACATCCTACCAAAGGACTTACCAACTAAGAAGACGAGAATGGGCAAGTTGACTAGCCAAACCTCGGGCTGTCATTACGGAGTAAATTGAAAAACCTTGCAAACAGTGACAGACGGAGTGAGTGGAGAGAGGAAATTAATGCAATTAATCCATCACACATCAAACTGACAAGGCTCAATGGGAAAAGTTGCAGTAAAAAGCCCTGGAGCGAGATTCTCAATTATAGCTGCAGGCGCGCAAGTTTGTCGGCCCCAAATTAATATTTTACAATGTGAAGGTTGCAGCCCAGCAGAATACTTTGTCTGTGGTCTGACCCAGGCCCCTATGTTGAACACTTGCCCATTCACATCAGGCCGTCTTTCACCAACAGAGAGATCAATGCTTGAGCCAGCAAGAGATCTGCCAATGAAAGAGGGTCCGAGCTCCGCTTCAGACTTACCATACTATTAACCACAGGGTTTGCTAGACTGATTCCTGACGTGGCACATTAAGTGGTTTTTCTTAATAGGACTGCAGTAAACCTTTTTCTTTTGTGGTAGGGGCTATTAGCCAAAGGTAGTCATGTTTCTTTGATCTTAAAACTGATAAGGCAAAATTAAATTACTTTTACTGTGCATCAAGTCCTGCGTACCTTTATTAGCACAACAGAGAATAACTCAGCGATGAACAACTGAGGGCGCTCTATACATAACACGGCACTCACTGCAGACAGCGATGACACAAGAACATAATCAAATCCAAACATTTTGACAGGACGGCTATTTTATTCCTCACCTTGAGTGCTGGGCGTTCTCTTCGAACCATCGGGCGTGCCTCACCGCTGCCAGGGATGACTTCATGACCTTCAAGGGTACTGCACATACATGTATACAGACAACAAACTCATTATCTTGCTATGTCATCAAGATGATATTTTTCAGGGTTTGGCAATGACGGCACGGTACCTGGGAATGTGATAAGCTATACATGTAACAAGATATTTTATTTCCCTGTTAATCTGCCCTCTTTCCAATCATCAGGTATTGTGCATGTTGTCCATTACAGCTTAAAAAAAAAGGGACACTGTTTCGTGCAAAGCTTCTTCAAAGCCCCGAAATCTGTAACGTACATATCATGTGTCGAGGCAGACCAAGGACATGTACAGTGTAGCTCTTTGCACAATTTGCATCCTGAATAAACAGAGAGGATACTTTTGGCAATGAAATTCCCTGCGACCAACATATTGGCCGGCATATGGCATGGAGTAAGAACATTTAACTGTCATCTGATAATTCCAAATATCATTTGGACAGTCTTCACATGGACACTACAATGCTTGGGCACATGCAGCACAATCCAGGCATGAAACTGGCCCAAAGCCCAAAATGTCCCACCAAACTATAGGTGTGTGTAATATTTGCCTGGCTACAGTCTTTAGTGTACATACAATTTTACTCATCTGGATGACCTGTTTAATATTCACCGATCATAGGAAGATCAATAATGGGAAGGAAAATGGAACTGACTTTCATTTTAGTAAGAAGCAAATTTTAGTGAGGAGTAAATATTTTTCCACTTCACAGAGGTGAGGTACAATTTCATGCTCATGTTCATGACTGCAAGTTTTGAAACAAGTACAACTCTGTACACCTACTCACTCACGGAGTCTTCTAATCCCCACTACAGGCGTAATTTGACGACCAAAATTAGAACCCATTACTGCGGTGGCACAACACTCATGGACAGGTGGTACACGCGTGTTACATGCCTCTTTGACCAACAGGGTGTCGTGATTTGCTGAAAGCACACTCGCGTCAAGCTGAAGAACGTGCTTATGAGTGCAGTGCCACCGCAGTTTTGGTGTGTAATCCGATTAGTCCATATTTTCCCTCCAACCATCACCATCACTGGCACTTTTATCTTTACTGCTTTCTTTCCTTTTTTGTATTTCTGAGAGATTACTCTCATTTCAGTTTTCGCCCATTTTTGCAGCAGCCACACTGACTTGGCCCTTTGTAAAGCATTGTGTGACAAAAGGGCTTTTAATGGCAAAGGTCAAGCCTTAACCTTTCATCCAGCCAGAAGAAGGTGCCTAGTAATGTTGGCCTATGTGTTTTTATTGTAGAAATGCTACATGTAATGATTATTAATTATGGTTTATTATCATCACGGTTCAGCAGCTCCAAAGCTGAATTGCACAGCAATTTACAATGAATTAGATTAAATGTACATCGAATGACAGGTGGAAGAGGTTAAACTATGCTCATAATCATATGTACCCGGTAAGCTCTACTGTTGCCATCTGATTTGTTCTGACTTCTTTCCAAAGTTGCTGTTTTAACTTTTGTGCAAAAAATCTGGAAAAGTGGGAATTTTCGAGAAAATTCAAAACGTGGACAAAGTGGGAGGGGGGGTGTCCAGTGTCGGCCTAGTTCTCTTTTGTTGTCAGCGAGAAGAATGCTTGTGTGTGCGACCATGAAGGCTGAGTTATGCAATTCTCAAAACCTTCAGCTCCGTTGAAAACCTTTTAAGGATTTGGGATGAGAAATGTAAGGGACCTTTCTTTACCGCCCAATTCCTCGTAGGTGGCGAGCCTGAGATGCGCTCTTAACTGGTACTCACAATGCATGGCTGGGTCTATCTTCTTGAGGTTTGGTGGGATGGTCGTCACCATTATCTTGACGGTGGCCTCCGAGCTACTGATCTCGCATCCTGCTTCGTTAGTCAACATCGTTAAGACTTCGTTGGGCTCTTTCTCTTTGACGCTCTCCACAACCTTGTTACCGAGCTTGATCACTGCTTCAGCTGGTGGGTTGATAGATAAAAATGACAAGGGCAACGTTACAGAGGTGTGGTTCCGACAATTACTGACTCAGATCTGCTCAAACAAATTTCTGTAAAATGCCTTGGCATACTAAATGAGGGAAAATAAACTTTCAGCTTAATACGGTATCTCTGATAGTTTTCTTGTGATGGTCTCTGAAATTTGGGGCACTTTGGCACTTTTTGACACCCACTAATACTTACTCTTTTGTTGTGGTGGCATAGCATCTTTGAAGGCCTAACCAGAATATATCTTTTGCCACTAAAGGTGGAAAGCTGAGAATTCTCGCTTATTCTTGCCTATACATTTACTTTCAGATTCTGCAGTGAGACATCAATTAGCCTATCATATCAAGAAGTGTGGAACCCATGAAATTATACTGGTTCATGATGAACAATTACCTGACCCCTCCCCCTTCCTCATTCAGGCCACTGTTTGACCCTGTGGGCACAGGTTGGGGAGCATGGGCTTTTGAGTCCGCCAAGTTACTCATTTTCACCATTATTTCAAAAGCAAGAAGAACTTTGATTAAATATGAGACCTCACTGGAGACTGAAAGATTAATGAAGTCTTTCATAATCCAAAGAGAAGATCTGAGAAAAAAAACATGGCTCAGCTTGACATGAAGCTTGGAATCCTTTTTACAAGGTTACATGTAGAGCTGTACACGTAGGTATGTACATGCAAGTTGGTACAAAAATTCATGCATGCCATTTTTTTCCCTGCAAAGTGACACATTTCAGAGGAATCACAAGAGTTCCTGACAAAAATACCTTCAATTTTTGAGTTAAATTCAAATCAAAATGAAAAAGCACACTGAATTTCTGGGGTACTACTTTTGGTGAAGATAACGAATGGTCTATTACAGGTAATTCAGTCTTCAGACACATATTAAGCCTTACCATTGTTAATTTATGTCAAGGTTAGTTGGAATGTCAGGACTAAATGTGCTGAATTGGTTCAGAATTTTTTCCAAGGCCGGAAATTCAGACTAATTTAATTTGTACCATCAGCAAGAAAATCAGATGACATGATTTCCCTGCAATGGGGACATTTCTATTAGCGCATGTACCGTACCGGTACCCAGGCAGGTCTACATGGACATCTACGTCAAGTTCCTGTAGGATCACATACATTAACCTGGAAATTGACAACCATTTTTTCTCTACTTCTGACCATACACTCTCCTACGCAAAGATGCATTCTCAACACAGTTGTCCTATCAGCCAAAATCAGTCATGTGACGTGACATGTCTATAGGTGTAGTGTACAGGGCAAGGCAGAAGGAATTTTGGACTGTTTTTGATCGAGACAGCAAAAAGAGGGTTTTAAAACACAGGTTCATGTATAAAATAATGTCCGAGACTATATCAAGTGCTGGAAAAGAAATTTGCATTTTGGGAAACAAAATTAGGCAATCTTTGACTGGGCATTGCATATTAAATGAAGTGGGGCTACGGCCCCAATGTACTACACAGTCTTCGTGTACACATGTACGTGTACAGTAGTTGCGCCCAGTTTGTAAGACATTGCCTTTGGAATACCTTCAAACTTGACTTGCATGAGTACTATTGCAGGATCTACTATAGTTCAGTGTATTTATGTAAATTTCCATAAGACCCCCAAACAGTCCTTAAATAGCTCAGCTGACCAGTTTAAAAAGGTTTTTGTCTTTTTTGTTTGAAAGCCTACAGCCAATCTTGAAAGTTCTCTCGCAAGAAAAGCAGCAGTTATGCAACACATGTACGGCTAAAATAAACCTGAACTGTACATTTTTCAAATCAATTTAGATTACACTGGTATGATCAATGACAGGCTTGGGGAAAACCAAATAAAAGCATGAAGGCTTGAAATATCACTTCTATGCATTAATTTGTTGCCAAAAAAAATGAATCTCTTATAGTAATCTTCACAATCTCTTATAGTAATCTTCACAAGAAGGCCAGTAATGATGTTGGGCTATGAGTGTGTAAGGTATGCTGAAAATTGTTGTGAAAGTCATCAGACTTATGCACTGCATAACTTTCATCAAATGAGCTATGATTTATCGTAGCACTTCAATGTCTGCAATAAATGTGACATAAATAGGGTCTGAAGAGAAAAACTGGCTGATGTGCCTGAATGTGTGTTACAATGCTGCAGCTGCCGCATGTGTACCATACCTAAGAATAATGAAACTGCAGGGTGAAACCACAACATAGCCCATAGATTTCCATTGTCTACCTACAAAAATGTGCAGAAACACCACTCAACAGCAATTTCCTATTTGTCTGAATATTCTGCAGGTACTGTACCGCAAAGGGCTTCATATACGGTCATTGTCACATAAAAAAAGGACACGAGGAGACAAACATCTGTTGGGTTCTCCAGTTGGCCAAAGATGAGTGGAAGTATATCATCAAAAATAATAAACGCAGTAACTTGATCTCAGAAGGGCTTTCATTTCATTAAGATCAACCATGACAAGGGACAACCCTCTGGCAAACGACTTCACAATGTATGCTCGCTTCTAGGGAAATTCTGCTTTCAAATGAACCGGAATTTTCTTTCAAGAAAAAGTGCAAAAAAGTGCACGACCCGGCGGGATTAATGCAGTGTGACAGCACATTTGATACATCGTGTAATAAATTCCAGGAAGCTGGAGTAATGAGGAGATTGGTCATGATGAGGAAATCCTGTAAGCATTTCCATCAAAGTTGTTCATCAGCAGCTGAAATGAGGCGCCACTCCAAGAACTCCACCCACCCACCCTCCCTCCCCCTAGCACAGCAGACACAACAGTGAATTAAAACAGCTTCAGTGCAGACAAATTATGAATACAGGGTGACAGCGTGACGGGTCATTTGTTTGGCTGCCACCAGTGTTAGTGTGATTTTTTCAAATAATGAAAATCACATTTTTAAAATTCAAATCAGATTTTTTATTTAGAAAGGATCTTTAATTGGAGGTACATACATGTATAAAGCAGCCCAAATGTCTGTTCCAAATTAAGAAAATCCAGCTGTATGTGCATTATTTCTTTTACTGGTAATTCCAGAAATTAGAAGTCCAAAAATGTGACATTTTCGTGTCCCTGTTACATCTGACCTTGTTATTTGACATGGAAATATCACCGGAATTGATTTCAAACTATTACTATTTGTTTGGAAGGAAATTTGCATTAATTCATCACTCTTGGAAATTAGAAAATGTGTTCTGAACTTGCAAAATCATATGTCAGATGTGACAGGGACGCAAAAAAAACCCTCTAATTTCTGGAATTACCCTCAAGAGAAATTCTTTTTAAAAGAAACTAAGAGATTTTAATCAAGCAGTCTGATTAAAATCCCATACAGGCAATTAATAATTACCTTCGACTTCACATACGACATGTACATAAGCCCACATAGAATACATATTGCACGGTACCTGATTAAATTTGCACCTGTATAGTGGACGGATTACAAGTACCCAGGGTACAATACCTCGTTTCAAACCATGCTCTAAATTTTGTCCAAAGTAGAGGTCACAGGATTTACTAAGGAGCTAAAAATGAATGAACCAGTGAGTAACAAACTACCATCAACACATGTGCAATGTCCATTCATGAACTAAATACTACATATAGCAGGACATGAACTTCATAAGGCTCCAAAGCAGTCTCAACAAAACAAAATAAAACAAAAAAATGAAAGTTAATGAAACCATATTCTACTTGTATTTGATTGCATAGTAGTCTGATATTTTACTGTGTTTAACATAGAACTGGTCACTTTTATTCACGTGAAATTAAATCATGATTATAAATCAATATCCAAAACACTGATTTGAATATTGTGTGCCATTTGTCATCAAATATGGCTATCTGATTTAAATATAAACAAACAGCTTGAATTGAATCAAAATCTCTGCCAACCAAGATTGCTTGTTATACGTGTGCACTGTGCACCAGTAATTCTTACTTAAGGGCTTAGAGAAGTTTATGTGTCATTTAAAATGTGGAAAACTTGTTTGCTCATTCCAAACAAGCGGCAAGGAAGCACTTTTCACAATTCCACTTTGGGCCTTGCTGACATAGGTGCTGCAACATAACAGTGTTATGGCAATGAGCGTTCTTCTGGTCTTTTTCAAGAGTAAGACGATATTGCTTTGAGGGAGATGAAAGGATGGGTGCTGGCACTTTACCTCTTCAGACGTCTACAAATCTCTGCTCAGGACACGGCAGCTGATATGTTAGTATAAATGAAGACATGTTGCTGCGACAGAGCCATGCAAGAGACGACATCAACAGTTTATGACTACTCAAGCGCAAGATACGTGTAGCAACATTACACGTACAGATCCGACTCCTTGCTCCAGAGGACAAGAGAGTGCTCAAAAGAGACAAGTCATCGAATAAAATCATTTGGTTTTGAAATCAAACCTAACCTTTTCAAGTGCCAAAGATAAACTGGGATTTGCTGAACTGAACACAAAGGTACAGATGGCTACAGAAATTCAGTTCCACTTCAATTTGTGCTATTGGCCGGTGGTTCCACAGACTGGAACGTGGAGAGACAAAAGGTACTCAGAATTTTGGTAGCAACACTCTGTTTTAACACTGGGCGCTGTTTGGGCCATGTAGGGAAATCTAAGCTTCATCTACATCTTGGGCATAAGGTTTTAATTTGTTGAATTTCCCCATTGAGTTGAGACCCTTAACCACTTTTGCAAGGCACTGTTGTTGGCAGGAAAACTTGACCCAGGAAATGAGCAAGATACAGCAGCCAACTTTTGAAATAGAACCAAATACCGCAAACACTGGAATACAAGAGTCATTACATTTCTTACTTCCAACCACATTAATTGAAATGAGTTGCTGTAACATAACAAATGGCTTCGTCCTCGTACACAGGTCAAGTTAACCACTTGCTACTGGGAGGATTTTTTTTAGCGAGACAAGATGCCGGGTCCTTTTCAAGATTTTTCATCTTCAAAGTTCTTCAAAAATTCATCATTTCATTTAAAGGCCCTTTGTACCCACATGATAGACTCTTTGGGCGCTAATCTAAAGCTGACAAGTAACCTTCATTGACTCCTGAATATTTCAGCCAGGCCTGCAGCCTTGGAAAAAGGGCCCAGATTGTGCGGTGTTACGTAAGATTCTTTTGTTCCCGAAACCCGCACAGTGCACTGCTGACCTCTTTTCAATAGGGGCCAGATTAGCATGCAGTGGTGCTGTATGGCTCATCGCTGCGGTGGTGGAGAGCTTTTGTTCCCAGTGGTAATCCGCTCACTCTAAATGCCTCAAATGGTGGTATACTGTTTCAAAACAAGGCTGGATTATCTCCACTATTGAGAGCGAAAAAATGCCCAGCAGCTCAGTCTTTTGTGCTGAGCATAGTCTTTTGTCATAATGCCCAACTCTTTTGTCCAAGTTCCAGGCTCCCGGCTCTGCATATAAAGCCTATGTGCTCGAAAATGGGTCGCCCGGCAGGAAGTGGTTGAAGTTCAACACACAGTCCAGTTTAACTGGCTTCAAGATGTTGCATGTGTGTGCAAAACAAATGGGGAAGGGTTGGACATGTATACGCATCTGCCGGCAGTGACTCGGGGCATGCATGGTGATTTGACCTGTCAGCTACCCCTGTGCAGAATGCAGACCGACCACGATCATGTTTACCCCTCATCCGAATATGAACTGGTTCAGCTCAGTGCAGCTCTCTTTTTCTGCTACCTAAAAACTGATTTCTCTCATAAGAAGGTGGGTTTAGAAAAGTTTCATTTAATTCCCACAGTGAACATCTGAAACTGCCAATAGGGCACAAGTTGAAGCTTCAGACATCGGAGGATGCTGAGACTTGAAAAAAGCCCTCAACCTCGATCTCCGAGAGTGCGTCAATATTGGAACACTCAACACTTGCTACACTGGCTTTGGTGAATATCCAATGCTGTATCCCACAACCGTGCCGACTGCTGATTATCTTGCACAATATGTTGCAAAGGAAACATAAAGCATTGTGGGTAGCATGCCATCATGGTCCATAAATGTACCAGCAGTTTCTTGTGGATATTCCAGGCAATCATCCATTTTCAGTGCACTTACATTATAGTTGAAGCTGTGGATGTCAGTCAACGACCAACTGATAATTACTGATTAATGATTCATCCATAGTCAAATCAAACTGAACTTGAAAATTAGGACAACAGAAATGATTAAGACCACTTTTAATCTTCTCATTCTGGTAACTAAGGTGGTTAGGGAAAGTGCAGTGCTTTTCAGTGAGTTCCTTCATTGTTCTTACTTGTTGGTAGTGTCTTGAGGATGACAACCAAGTCAGCGACAGGACTTCCGTTCATCATCGTCCCCTTCTTGTGTGAGCCCACCTGACGCACCTGCTCAACAACCTACGCAAGAATATAATCCGTCTCAGTTACGAGCACACAATACTACATATTGTAGGCTGGGGACCCAACGTGCAGAAGTTCAATTGAAAGCTACAACTGAAATCTATGCATGGAATAACAGCCAGACTTTCTGTTTCTTGTTCATTCTTCTCGAATAAAGTGAAAAGGCCTATTCTGTAGAAAATAGCTGCAGGACAAATGGACAATGCATTTTCTACACAGTGAGGATTTTTAGGCATCATTTCAAAATTCTTATCGAGTAGGTGTCAGACAGAACGGTCCGACTGATACATTTATTATCGGTTGGCTATCAGGTTAAATGTTCTCAAGTGGCCAATTCTAATTGATAGATGCCTTTTTACTGCATTACTTCCAAGGCTATGTGGTTTAAGTGGAGCAACACCCCCCTCTGTTGTTCACTCAACACAAGTCACTGTTATCGGTCGGCTGGCCCTGTCCTATAGTCAACTGGTAGGAATTTTGAAATGATGCCTTTGAAATCTGTCTTCTGGAAATGCGGCATTATTTGAATCAATGATAAAACCCTTCCATGAGTGTATCTTAAGTGCTGCAGGGAGTTTCAACGTCATCCTCAGGTTTGAAATCCCAACTACCCTATCATGCATCTCCAGTGGGGAATTATGGCAAGTCACACGTCAAATCATCAACCTGCTAGACTGATCAGGTCACGAGTGCAACCTGCCAGCTGACTTAGGAATCATGAGTACTGATAAGGAATTGTCTTTGTCAGAGTGACCTGACCAAACAGACTCGGAAGACTAGGGAATGACTACCAACCATTTATGAGGGATGTCCTATAAACACACAGGGTTTTCCTGTTGCAAGAGCATGTTTAAATGCTGTTCGTTCTGGCAAATTCTGTAGAAGCGCCAGGTGACGTGTCTACTCGTCCCTATGCTTGAGTGATTCCTATTGAGTTTGTACACACACCAAGGCTTAGATCTTGTCCTTGGAGGTTGAGCGAGTTAAGCCCTCAAGCGGCTCTGAGCCATGACCGGGCATTGTAACAAATACTACTCGGCAACACAGTCTGTTTCAAAGAAAGTGATGAAGCCGTGAGAAATGTCCCATAAATCTGGAACAAATGACCACTGGGCTATTATTTGTAAACCCCAACTTGCTGAAGGACTGTGGTTGTGGTATCTTGTTATTTTGAAAAGGTCAGTATTTTCGGCTGGAAATAACACTGGGCCTGGGACACATCGGTTGACAAATAGTACAGCTGGTAAGTGTTCAAAGTTCAATCTGGCAGACAAGCATCAAGACACCTGATCAGGATGATTTCGGAATGACCAGTTTACAAACTACCACTAAACAAATAGCATTAGAAATCTCCTCTTTGTTGAGGCATGTGCTTGATGAAGCAATGAATTGAGAAATCCAGGCACGTAACGAGAAGACAGGAAAAATCAAGAGATTATGCACAGTGTTTGTAAGTTTGCCGTGACTCATGTGGTCAGTTTGGAGAACTTGAATACCTGGAATCACTCTTCTTAGGATGACCTGCCCAACTGGATAATCTGTCCAACTGGACAATTTGCCTAACTGGATGATCTGTCTATTTGCATTATTTGCCCAACTGCATGACCTGTCCAACTGCACTATTTGCTCAACTGGATGATCTGCTTACTGGACCATTTGCCCAACTGGATAAGCTGTTCATTGGACCATCTGTCCAATTGGACCATTGGCCCAACTGGATAATCTGTTCATTGGACCATTTGCCCAACTGGATAATCTGTCCAATTGGACTATTTGCCCAACTGGATGATCTGTCCAATTTGGACCATTTGCCCAACTGGATGAACAATCCAATTGTTCTTACCACGTCAAAACCTGAAGGTGGAGCTACAATGATATTATCCAATACGGTATTGATCTTTGTGACAAGGCTCAGCACTGATGACTGCTCCAGAGGGGTAGGGGATAGTTCCCCATTCTTCTTAATCAGCTCCTATGATAGAACGAAGGAGGACCCAATGACAAGTGATGAACAGGTTGTTGGAACTGTGGTGTCAAGTTGAAACACCCAGTTTATTTGGATACTACTGCAGTATAATAATCAATCTCAGAATCTGTAATAGGACAGGTCCAATGTAATGCCACGGTAATGCATTAGACAGTAAAGAATCACTCACAGGGTTTTCAATGTAACTAGAAGTTATCATAAAATCAGTTCAGATTTTAACAAATATTGTCAAAAGCATGTACCAAGTTGCAGCATGACTGGACTGACAGTTCAATGCATGTGGGACAATGAGTCTCAAGCATGCCCAAGAGACAGCGCAATTTTCCGAGCAACACAGGCTCCTTTGGTAGGAGCTGCAATTGGCTGGCTCACAAACGACTATGAAATGCGTGTTGCAGTCACGCCGCTACCAACAAACTGATCACTCCCCACCAACACGGTTCTTTGTAAACCAATGAGGGGGTGATTCCGCTCGAGGCAGATTAAGAAGCTTCTTGAAAGTTCTGATTATTTGACACCTGATGGCGTCAACACAACCATTACTAATTACAGCCATCTTTGACTTGGCTAAATTCAATCAATACATGGTCATATATGATCATATTGTAATATACGTCAACATGGTCGTATGTGGTCATAATTATGGTCATATTGTGACCACATACTGGTCACATAGCAGTGAATTTAGTCCCTGCGATGTGAATTGATTGAAAAATAGGGGGAAAAAGTTTTTTCAAGTGGTCTAGAAAAATGTCCACATCGACCTGAAACTTGTATTCTTCTGTGGCCTGAATATCATCGTCCATGCCACCATTAACCCAATAAAAGAGCGTTCTTTCTGACAAGCAATCCCAGCCAGATTTCACATGGATGACACTACATGATATTCGTATATTGTAAACTCACATCAAAGAGTGGCTGATCATCAGGAACGGGTTTCACTCTCTGGAAGGCTGCCTCGCACTTAAAAGGGGGAGAACGAACAAAGGAAAGATCGTGTTATCTCAACAATTGTTTTTTTTAATAACTTGTTTTAACGTGTTGTGTCTTTTTAGCCAAGATTATGTTACCTTTGTTTTATTTTTTTTTGTTATGATTGCTACAAGACATATTCATTTGCATTGGGGAGATTAATTTTAAAAAACTGACGCATATGCTTGACACTGGATGCTTGCAAAGCTGTTATGAAACACTTAACAAATCCCTGACGCAAAACATCTTGTAATAGTTAGCAGTAACGCTGCTACATCTGACTCGAACCAGCCAGCCGACCCCGACATGCTCAGTGGTTGAATAGTTAAGACATCTACACTAGTAAGCAGGAGGTTGGGGGTTCAATTCCCACCCGAGTAAGCTTGTGAATTTGTTTGCAACTTCTCGGACAAACACTGGGTATCCAGTGTTATAAACATATCCATTGGTGTAAAGGCAAAACCTGTTATTAAACATGTGTGCCACTGATTCTGTGTTTATGCGACTGAACAATTTCAGTCCGCTTGCTACTCGTTACCATTTTATTAAACCAGAAATAATAGCAATCATAAAGGTTCAAGGAATAATGGCTACCTCAGGTGTTTATAAAGAAGACCAATGGCCACTGTGCACTGACAAACGAGGGCAAAGTTACACGTTACATGACTGCACCAAAAGCAGAAAAGCAACATGGCGGCCAATAGGTCCAATTCTACAAAAGTTATGAGTGCACCTGGAAAGTGAAAGCATCAGTCAATGACAGCATCAGTCACAGTAATGCAGATGTGATTCTGAAATGGCGCTTGTATTGCATGCACTCTTAGAGATTACACTCTGTCACTGCGGTGAACTTACCTGAATCATGTCAAAAGGCACATGGGGAATGAAAGGTGCACGCCACCTGTAATTTGTACAGAAACAACGGTAGGGTGTAGGGTAATAGCAGTACATGATTCGTGGGGTTCCTCGTCTCTCAAATAAACCTTGTTTTCACGTTCTTTTGGATTGTCAACAGGGTTTGTGGCACTCTCCATTGAAGCTTTGACATTTGATGCCAACAGCACATGTAGCCAAACAGCCCTTTTACTTTAGCTCTTCGAATTAGCTACATTCAGGCAACTGCAAAATTTTTATATATCGCTGGATTCTGTCAGATTCAGCCAGGTACCTGACCACTTTCATGCCAAGATTTTGCCACAGTAGACAAGCCCCAAGCACATTATTTTGGGGTTGAAAGCATGATTTATGAGGGGAAGAAAACACACCCACAAATACCAACTTCTGTCCGAGTCTTTGTACAATAATTGTATTTTTTTACTGCATACATGTATACATGTACCATATAATTCTCAACTTAACTCTCTCCGTAATTTTCATTTCAACAATATGAAGCCCCATCATGGAGCAAACGTATGCCCTGTGCAGCAGCCAAGTTCAAGTCCCCAAACTCACAGTGAACCTACATGTGACTAACAGCCCATTCCCACTTGATCCACCAATTGGGGGATCTGATCCACCTTTTGCCAAATTGCCGGATCAGATCCCCCAATTGGTGGATCAGATCCGCCAATTGTGTGTAGTGGGAAGGCTAACTGTTATAAGGTGGATCAGGATCAGATCCACCTATCTTGATCCTCCTCTGGAGCAGGATACAGATCTCCCAATTGGTGGGTCAGATCCCCAAATTGGTGGATCAGATCCGCCAATTGTGTGTAGTGGGAAGGCTAACTGTTATAAGGTGGATCAGGATCAGATCCACCTATCTTGATCCTCCTCTGGAGCAGGATAGAGATCCCCCAATTGGTGGGTCAGATCCCCCAATTGGTGGATCAGATCCGCCAATTGTGTGTAGTGGGAAGGCTAACTGTCATAAGCTGGATCAGGATCAGATCCACCTATCTTGATCCTCCTCTGGAGCAGGATACAGATCCCCCAATTGGTGGGTCAGATCCCCCAATTGGTGAATCAGATCCGCCAATTGTGTGTAGTGGGAAGGCTAACTGTTATAAGGTGGATCAGGATCAGATCCACCTTTCTTGATCCTCCTCTGGAGCAGGATACAGATCCCCCAATTGGTGGGTCAGATCCCCCAATTGGTGGATCAGATCCGCCAATTGTGTGTAGTGGGAAGGCTAACTGTTATAAGGTGGATCAGGATCAGATCCACCTTTCTTGATCCTCCTCTGGAGCAGGATACAAATCTCCCAACTGGTGGATCAGATCCTGCAATTGGTGGATCATGATCACATGGGAACGCAAAAGGTGGATCTGATCTGGCAATTTGACCTGTCAACATCTATCTGTGCATGAGTGGCGTGAAATTTTTGCGGTCTGATCAACAAAGAAATATGTTTTTTGGCGTGTAGCACATGTGAAATTTTTAACGTGCACAACATGCACAATAAACAACTGCTGAACTACGGGCTAGCAAAATGTGTCACCAGGCATGTACAATGCATGCATGCTGCGATGTGCCTTGCCCTTTCACAATTTTCGTTGCGCATTCATCCGTTTCTTAACCCTTTTCATTTGTGTAATTTCACTTGCTTTCCATCAAAGACTAATTCCGTGTTAGCGTAAAGCCCGAGGCATGTGACAGAGTGTCAAAAACGGAAGCAAAGTTTGAAGAGATAACGTACTAGGCTGAACATTCGGTCCGATTCAAGGTCCTCACGTCAGTAGAACTCCGCACCCAAAACACCGCAGGGTCACAGGCATGCCGCCCCAGCACGCCACACTACCACAGAGAGCGCACTCAGCAAACTAGCACATGCGCAACACCGAACTCAGTGACCTTTCGGGCTCGACATTTCCGTCCGAAAAGGTGGATCAAGCGCTAGTGGGAACGCGACTTGCAGTTTCATTGTGGTAAGATAACGATCACATCAAAATGCTGGATCAAGATCCACCTTTTCCCAATTCAAGTGGGAACGCGCTATTAAGGGTTACCAAGCTCAAGAGGTGATCATCCGATTACTCCATCA
The DNA here is from genome assembly GCF_054643075.1 of Acanthaster planci. Taxonomy (NCBI): domain Eukaryota; kingdom Metazoa; phylum Echinodermata; class Asteroidea; order Valvatida; family Acanthasteridae; genus Acanthaster; species Acanthaster planci. The sequence goes on from NC_141784.1 coordinate 13,583,436, forward strand.
CTGACTGCTGCATACCTCACAGCCAATAGAAATGTAGCGATTCACAGTAAAGCAATCATCACACGGCTCGTAATACCAAATCGGTGCAAGTGTGTAGCTCAATAGTGGATAAGGTCGACATCATGCGGCTTGTTAAATACTTGAATAAGTACAACACAGTAATTGTGCATGACTCTCAGTCATCAAACCTTGCCCACATTTCCACAAATCTTGAGCTCTCTTTTCAAATGAAAGAGTTACGTTCATGTACATGTACTCTGTAGATGATGTTGACATCAATTTTCAGTGGCACATGTAAGTGTGTACTTACGGTCCATGTGGCTTAAATCCCCCACGACCTCTTCTGCCTTGTTCCTTGCTCCTGCAAAAGAAGTAGGGAGAAAAATGTATCGAGTATGTGTGAAAGTGTTTGGTGTCAAGCGCAAGGGGAGGAATTCTCTTGGCAAATGATGCTGTTGCACTCTTGGTACGGTCTCAACTACAGCCAACTATGGTCAGCGAATTTCTATGGGAAATGTTTCCAACCTTCTTCAGGTTTTAGCAGCTCACACCTGACAGAATTCATTTAAAATTAAATGCCATTCAAATATTTGGGGGAAAGTTTAGAGACAAACGGGGGATGGCTGACAACAAGATTCAATCCCCGCATCCAAAAATGGTCGAGCCGATGTTGTTAGTGGCCGAGATGATTGGTGGGTGGGCCTATGGCCCATCGACCTCATGCATGCACAATGTGATGCACACCAAGTGTAAGGTGCGATCGATGTCATGTAGTGAATGAAAGATTGGTGAATAAAACCTCTGACTTTTTTCATGAAATAGTCAGTCTCATGGTCTAAAAATCCCTATTTGCTAATTTTCAAGAGCCATAGAATTCAAACACAGGTAGCATTACAACCTTATGTACAGTAACACTGCTAGAAGGCACCAGGAGGCAGTCCGTCTCTTTAGCATCAGAGTCATTCCATGAAGTTGGGGCACAATTTGTGACGGTGTCCATTGTTACATGGGTTCCATAAAAATGATCAGCTATTTCCCTGCATGTGGATTTCAAATTATACATCTTGCAAGGCTGAATACAAAGGTGTGTGTTACTTTTACAGAGTAGATGACCTACTCTACAGGTCATGACAGGTGGTAAAAGTTACCCATGTAACAAGGACACTGTCACAAATTGTACCCCAACCTCATGGAATGACCTATTAACAGGCGCCAACACACAAGTAGCGTCAACAAAGTATCAACAACTTGAAAATATCCTCTAAAGATTTAGAAGTGGCTTTATGATATTTTAGAGACTCTAACATCTGTCACTGTGTAAGAGAGACAGCAAATTTGCTTCCAGATTCTCACAGGAAAACTTTTTCGTGATGTATGGGGGCTGCCATCTTTCTTTTCTCTGCCGTCCACAAGAAAACAAGATGTTGGCCTGTCGGGCTGGAAGAGCAGGCCCAACTTTGTCACTCAAAGTTCCGCACTAATATATCATTTCAGATAAATATGATGGGGCCTACATGAAATATGATACGTAGAGGCACACATCACAACTTGGACACTGTCCCTAAATTCAGCAAAGTCCCTTTATTTGGAGACAAAACCTGTCCCCCAAAAGAGAAAAGTCACCTTAAAAGGGGACTTTTTCTTCTAAGTGCAGGGCTCAAATTTCAACTTTTTGGGGGCACTGCCATTTTGGCCTCAAGAAATGGGACATGTTGAGGGCACCGCGGCCAGTAACAGGGGCAATAAGGCCAAAATTTCTACAAAGGAAAGGCACTGAGGCCAAGGTGTAAAATATTCTGAAAAACGAGTTATGAAACTGGGAAAACGAAAAATGGTGTTTTACGTGCTTGAGCTATCCTGTTTAAATATTTCATAACCCATGACAAAACATTGTATTACAGGAAGGAAAGGCACATTTTCTGCCAAACAATTTCTTAATTTGGAAATTTAATTCATAAAAAAAGAATTCCAGTCAATTAAACCATAGATTAAACTAAGAACATATTTGGTTTCTATTTTGACACATCTTTTTCGACTGAACAGCGCGAGCTTACCAACCAAATCCCCCAAGCCGTAAAGTTGACCTACCCATCACGTCATGGAATAATGAGTTACGCACGTGTAGTTGAGTCTGCAGCGTGCAGAAACGATCCGAAACAAGGGGGAGGGGACAAAAGACCTAACTGTGGCTGTGGAGGACCGTTTCGGACACGGCCTAAGCCCATGTATGCATATGCATGCAAGCCAGGTTGCTGCACATTATGGCTAGGCTGGCTGGCCCCACCCAGAGTCCCCACATATGTGCCCGCAGTGAATAATCGTCTAATGAACACAGGACGGCAGAACGAAATACATGTACATTTATGTATTGTCAATTGAAGCCAATCGTATCACAGGCAAGCTTCATGTGGTATGTCGCTGCGGCGTGCTGGGTCTGCTAGCTCAGCTGTCCTGGCCATGCATCCATTTGCCCATGTAGCGTGAAGACAATCGTGTACTGGTACACCACAACATGTGAATATGAAGTCGGAAACTCAAAGGAAATATTGGGTATTTTTTCGGGGCACCACTGCCAGGAAGAATGGGACACACAGCCAGCTTTGGCAGTGGACAAACTAGCAATTTTCAGGGTACCGTGGCCAATTTTAAGGGCACCGACCGCCATGGTCACGGTAAAACTTGAGTCCTGCAAGTGGGCTTGGTTCAAAATCATTGTTCATTATCAGGTTTTTCGCTCATATTTTCTGTTCATATGTGTTATTTAAGTTGTTTTTTTCTGAGCTTTGTAACAATGTTACTTTGAAACAATGCCAATGTGGCACTGCATTAACATGGTCGGTATGCAGATCGCTGTGTAATGTGCCAGTCAGTGCTGGGTTCCATCCCCTAATTACTACTAGTACTCGGCCTATGTAAATATAAATCTTTTGCAATAATATGCTTGAATGAATTGTTGACGTTTTGATGACGCCCGTCGACCCTTCATTTGAAGCACAGACGGTCAAGCTGTCCCAACCGTCGAGTTAAGTTGTCAACAGCCGACATGGCTGAGTTGTCCCGTCTCTAGCCCCATTAGTGTGGCATGGACTCTCACTCCCGATTTATCCTTAGCCACACATCCGTATGCGCAATTTCGTGTCAGCGAAATGAACATTTTTGGCGCACCAACTTATAATCGTGGGCGCAATGTCTTTTGCACACAAACATGATTCTGTTCCATGTCAAGACATGTATGTAATAAACGGACTGAGCAATAAGATACTACATGTACAAATGGACTCTTCCAAAACTTTCGCAGCAGTTTAGACGTCTCGACATGGAACAGCCGTTGAGACGATGAGGGGTCAAGTGACGTAATGCTCAACGACCTTATTTTAAAGATGGCGACTGTGAGAGTGGGCCCGTTAGATTGAATGGATGAAGGAAAAAAGACTGCAAAATACCTGAATAACGTGAGTGAAATCATTCAATAAATGGTATTTAGAAAACGGAAAGGTCAAGAATCATGTTAGTGTGCAAAAGAAATTGGGCCCACGATTATAAGTTGGTGCGTCAAAAATGTTCATTTCGCCGACACGAAATTACGCATACGGATGTGTGGCTAAGGATAAATCGGGAGTGAGAGTCCGTGCCACACTAGTGGGGCTATCCCGTCTCGAGTTGGCCGTGGAAAGGCATGAACTATTCTCTGAGCCCCTTCAGGCCTTTTTTTCAGCCTGCCCTGACCATCACGACCTACCTCATATCTAATGCTATTCCTCAGTTTTCAAAGGATTAAAAGATGAAGTCGCCAGAGGGTTCCTCAATTTTGGGGGAAAAAAGTGGACAAGCTTAACTTAGTAGACACTGGGTCTAGTCACGTTGTTACAATCGATGTAACGTTAGTACAGTGCAGCTGCACACACGCTATTTTTGAAGCTCATTTTGCGCATACAAGTGTCTATCTTTTCGGATAGGCTTTCATTTGCAGTTGAAGCATTAAAGTTTAAGGAACTAAATGCCGTAGTTTGGATCTTTATACTGCACAAATAGCGCGAAGTACGGCTAATGACGCGGACAGATGCAAGCAACGAAGTGTTTCTTCAAACATAACGCTGCATTTTATCGCCGACTTTTTGAATGGAAAAAGACAAAAGCAAAGTGAAACGATTTTGAACTTACTACAATCATCAATTAGTATGGACTCAAGTTTGAACGAACCTATCCCGATCTTTTATATCATGGAATATGGAACAGCCTAAGGCAATAAGTGAATTATGGGAGAGCATTATTGTGTTTCCATGGTTAAAACAATACTGTTTTAAGAAAAATTAAAGTCGAAACATTAATGACCCATTTATTTAGAACGTTTGTTTAACTTACTTTTGACATTGTTCCCCGCACGTTGTAGCTTCGACTGCCTTAAAGCTCTCCCATAATTCATTTACTGCCTTTAAGTTAGGCTGTTCCATGTTGCATAAACTCGCAATTTTCTCCCATAAATGCAAACTGGATCTGGTTGCGGAGTACCAATATGCTTATGTATACAAAAGTTGCTTTTCCACGGGATTCACGAGCATCGTGACGTTACCATTAAGATATTCATAATTGAGCTCTTCGAGGGTGGACCCACACCCGTTACAGATCTGGCCTAGTTGGTGGAAGGGATGAGCCTGTTGAACCTTTTTCATATCTGGTGATAACCAGCTGATTTAAACGCATGGAAATTAGGAAAAGCCTACTCGATGTTTGCTCGGAAAAATCGAGCTTAGTTTTACCGATTGAGTCATCTAACCCCGACCCCCTTTTGTCTAAAGGCCTGTAAAAATAAAAAGCGTAAGAGGGCCTGACGTTTCGATCCTAATAGAATCGCTTAAAGGTGAAAGATTTTAGAATGTTGAGATCAGTGTGCTTCTGTATGCCCGGACACTTCGTTTCCGATTAAATTAAGAATCTGAAACCATTACAAGGGCTTACAATTTTGGACGAGAAAGAAGCCAAATGAGGAGAAAAGAAAATTTGACCTGGATGACTTCATCAGGGACATTGAAATTAGGAATGATTGAAACTATCAGTTTTGATAGTAGCCCCCCCCCCCTTACAAAATGACAGCCCCATTCTCTCTTCTTACGTGGCTTAACATGCTTAGGTGGAGTAAGGGAGTAAAGCAAACCCAGCTGCCTTCTTAAAAATAATACTCGTCCCCTTTAAGTACCAAACTTTTTAAAAAGTGCCTTTTACCACCATGGCTCTACATGCCACTTGGATACCATTACAGTATGACTATGAGCGGTGGGCCCCTTACGGACGCATTCCCTAAAATGTTCGGTTGCTTTTCAGCGTCAACCGTAAACAGACCAAAATAATAAACGATTGGCATTAGAATTAACCATGTTCCAGGGCGGCATGCAAGGACAGACGACGCAAATACTATTGGTCGTTGCCAAGTCAAAAAAAGCAAATGGTGTACTCTGAACAGTGCCGCTAGCAGGCCTAATTGGCAATTTTCCTGGTTGAACTAAATTTCACTTGAGTCTACTATTTGTTTCCTATTGGAAAAACAAAACATAGCATGTACCTGGTTAAACCTCCTTTGTATAACTGATTTTCTAAATGTTTGGCGTTGTTTAAAAGTCTTAATTACCCTAAAGGAACATTGACCATCAAGTGGTGAACAAGTTTCAGCTTTCACCATGGCTCAATTATAAATTTTAAATGCTTTGATAAAAGATGTTAAGAAGTATCCGAACAAAAATACTGCATATAAAGTGCGCCCTCATTTGTTACACTGATACTGCGTACCGTACATCTGGGGCTGAGTTCGGGCGGCTTGTTTCCGTATGTTCGCGAACAGCTCGATTTGTTGTTCGTGGGTCGGCCGCTCGAAAGCTGGGAACGAACAACCGGTTATCGCAAGCAACATGCAACATGGCGGTTTCCATGCACGTTATTTGAGAGTTAAGGTTTGGATGGGCTGAATTCTTTTCTTTATAAACAGGAACATTCATTTCTGTGTTACGGAAAATAATTAATGTTAATTTTTCCCATTGTCTACATAATTTAGGAATTAAATCCACTGATTGCATACACTTGTAAGATAAATAGTTTAAACTTCCATGGAACAGAGTTGTGGTACGTAATAATTGAAAATATCTCTGCATATCGCAGAATGAACTAGCGTTAAACGATGTTTTCAGTGTAAGTAGAAAACACTTTCTGCTTTGATTTAACATGATTTCTGACTGTTACATTTTATGGGGAAAGCTAAACCGAATTCAGTCACTATCTATAATCCGTTTGGTCTTGAAAGTATGGAAAGTCAAATGAGGTAAAAAAAAGGGGGGGTATTATTAGAAGTAAGAATGGCAAACAAGATCGACGTTTTGCTCCAAATACGGACCTACTGTGGCACAGGGCTCGATGTATACAGCTTCCCCATGGCAAATCTTACCTGCTTTAGTGGCAGAAACTAGTTGTGAACCAGCGTCACCATAATCATTCCCTCAGTATATATATTTTGTGTTTTATTGCAGCATTTGTGGAAGGCTTAACCAATAACTTGACTGACAAGCTTAAGGTTCGAGCAAAAAAGCCATTCTTTCAAGTGAAATTGCTAAGTAGGGACTAACCCTGAGCAACCACTTTTTCACTAAACGCGATACAGCATACTTTTATACGAAATTGGAATGGACACATTTTGACGTGCTCCGCCCGCCCATGCGCTTTCTGGAAGAAACCGCAAGATGGCGTCCGCTGCCACGCCATCGTTGACAACCCAGTTGTGATCACTCCGTCTCTGAAATGCAATGGTGGGGCGACGCGGCCGGCCTTAAAGAACATCAGTAAAACCGCTCCTACCTCCAGTGTTGCCGTCCTGGGTTTGTTTCTCGTTGTCTGAGATGCCGATCTCATTCAAGACTTCCAGAATAAAGTATAGCCTCTTTTTCAAGGAGTTAACACTTCTAATTCAGTTGAATGCACCATTCAGTTCAAGATCACTTGTTGATTCGTGAAGATGCCCTCAAGTGATTCTGTGACTACCTCAGCCTGGCCGGTCTCATCACCCAGACTTGTCTTGCACCTCATCGAGTTCTTAGCCTCTGTGCCGGACCAGAGCACGTAGTAACCTCAACATGGTCATCAGCAGCAGGCTTCCTCTGTTCACAGCAAACAGTGTCTGAAGTACCTTAAACACTCTTCAGAGCCAACGTGTTTTCGAAAGGGAGATTATGTTCATGCTGCCTTTATGAGTCTTGAATTTTCGATTCAAAATATTCATTACAAACGAGATACATTTTAGGTCCGACCGAAGGGGGGTGACCCAGGCCCGTGCATGAGCTCCCTGGATCTGTCCTCAGCTTCATGCAGCCAAAAGAAATTAGCCCATCCCACAGGAATGTTTTAGAAAGAGAAAATGCATTGTTGAGCAGAGTATTTTCTCCTGTTCAACAGTTGTAGCCCATCATTTAGTACACCGTCTTATCAAATCGCACAAATGCATGTTGTACATTTACCAAACATGCATACAGGGGGATTAGCTCAAGTGGTAGAGCGCTCGCTTAGCATGCGAGAGGTACCGGGATCGATACCCGGATCTTCCAGGGCTTACTTTTTAAAGACCTGCTCCCTCATTAAGTTTTCTTTTTTATCCTTGATCATTTTTCTCTGATCTTCACCACTAAGTTTCTTAAAAATCTCTGCACCTGGCATCCCTCATTTTTATTTTTTTATGAATTGACATTGACTCCTTTTTTAAAAATCTAAACATACAAGTACATGTATATATTCTATCAGTCCTGTCCTTGGTACAGGTATATATATCCAAAAGTGCATATTTCTGCTCACAAACATTGATTGCATGATCACAAGAGGAACAATTTGGGGAAAAATGTTCATGTCACCACCTCTATGAGTGTCCCGTTTATGGTTTCGCTAGGATAAATTCTTTGCACTGTCTTGTTCACTCTGAGATGCATTTGCATTGAAATGCTGCTAACTTCTAGAAATAACTTCAAGCAATTGTTATATTTGCATTACATGTGTATGTACAATATCTAAAAAAATAAGTTTTTCAAATACTTCGCTCAAATAGATCTCTGTCGATAGTGCTGATGTCTGGTTTGGGCTCAGCGGATTGGAAAGCTTCCGGCGGCTCCAAGATATTGGTTCTCGAAGGTGCTTGACAGGTCTTGGTAATGAGACGCACTAGCCCAAGGTAGTTATAGAAGCGGTCAAACTCTCTTAGCGTGTCATTTAAAGTCTGCTGATTTTCTTCAAAGAATAGCAAGCTGTTGGTGGCTGAAGACATCTTCGGTTGAGATGAAATAAAAATTGGTCTTGACTGAATGCAAGCCAGTTCAAAAGTGATGACTCCTCGCCAAATAGACCCGACTTTATCCATTGCCAGGAAGGCTTTGTATTCGGCTCGGTAACGTGGCCGCGAGTGGGCAAGTCCAGATTTCGTTATACACGTCCGTGCTCTGTATACAGCTCTGGACCAGCTCAGAGCTGTTGGTTCAGCCATCTTACTTCGGACACATGCGTTCGTTTGCAGGAAGAAACCCAGCTGCCAGAGTACGTGACTTGCAGAACGGATATACATGTACATTGTACATGTACTCCTTACGTGACTAGTTTTCCCGTAAATTCATCGGTAAACTTTTAAAATGGCCAATAAAAGCTTCTAAGATTAAAAATACTCATTACCAAAACTACAGATGGGGGATTAGCTCAAGTGGTAGAGCGCTCGCTTTGCATGCGAGAGGTACCGGGATCGATACCCGGATCTTCCATATTGATTTTGTCGATGGGCTAACTTTTAAAAATCTGCCCCCCATTATTTTTCGAGAGATTATTTATTTCCGCCCACCACGAGCGTTGATGGGTGTGGGGGCAACATGTCCAAGTTTCTGGGGTCGTTCAGAACCTCACATCGTTCGGGCTTTGCTCTTCGCGCTTGCATTGATTTTTTCCCCCAAGATCTCCAGGCCATCTATCTGCTGTCCATTACACTCTGGAGATCGACTTGTAGGAAATCTCAATACCTGCGCTTACAAAAAGTCTTATTTCAAACTTTGGCAAAAACGGAAATATGTGCGTCAGTGAGATTTGAAACATCAGACTTACTTGGTGGTATATCGCAAGCTTAGTATGGCCAAAATCTGTATTACCCGGTATCAGCTTCAAAATTTGACATAAATTTTTGTAATCATGGATAAATTTAAGACTCCCTTTCTTTTGAAAATCTGTTGGCTCTGATTTGTTTGAAATGAGTTCTTCGTCTTGGTTTTCATGATGCATCTGCATCTAGATATCCTTCGACGGCTCCGAGAAACAGCTGGTCCTCGAATGTGCTATGCAGGTCTTGGTAAGAAGATGGGCTAGCCAAAGGGAGCCGTGGAAGCGGTCAAACTCTCTTGGCATTATGTTACAGATCTGCTTCAGTCTTTGGTGGAAGTCGTATAAGCTATTGGCTAACCAGAAACTTCAAATAACGTTTCGCTAACAGGAAGTGATAACCTCGCGAAGGTCGTGCGCAGTGTAGCCAATCACAGTGCCCTGTTCAGGCGCATGGCAACTGGCGAATGGGCCTACCACCCAATTACAGCTAACCCATTGCCACCTTTAGCCCACAATTCATTTTTCATAGACGCTCATACACACCCAACGTTCACACAGAGCGAGGGGTTGGCTTTATGCTCTTATTGTAAACAGCAAGTCGCGAAGCCTGGTGGGAAGTTTCCGCTTTCTTCTTGTTCAAAATATACAATGAGGATTCGGGGAGAACATATCATGCAGCTGGAAGAAATTTGCCCATCCCAGCGCCCCGTAAGGACACTTGGCAAAGGAATCACCACAGTGTTTTAGGATGATAAAAAAGCAAACTCTAAGAATCCCTATTTCTTGAATTCGTGTGTCCTCTGTTTTTTAATCCCTCTCAAAATCCCGGATATAATAGAGTACAGGTAATTTGTCTGGTCCCTTGTACTTTATTGAAACGTGAGTTGACTGTACTCGTCTTCCAAAGTATACTTGTGTCTTTAATATGTACGGTATACATGTATAAAGGGGGAAGAAATCCCAGATGATGTGACTAAGGGCGGACATACTCCCTCAGTCAAGAAATGTTTCCCGTAACTTTGTCGGTCATCGTTGAGATCGTATAATCAAGCATCTGAGATCAAACACGCACGCAAGCGATACGCGCAGGGGGATTAGCTCAAGTGGTAGAGCGCTCGCTTAGCATGCGAGAGGTACCGGGATCGATACCCGGACCTTCCAGCATTGACCTTTTTTTTCTTTTTAAAACCTTATCTCTCATCAGTTTTTGTTTTCATATTCCCAGATGTAATCACGCTCTGCATTTTGCATTTAGTTTGTCTCGACTGAAATCTGTCATTTTTTTAGAACATCGACTAAATGTTCAATCCTTAAAATCAAATATGTACGTACACTTATATATCTGTCTAAAACGATCGATAAGCGATTATCTGTATCATTAAACACAAATGACTCCTGTAGCAAGTAAGCCCGATACAATGTCCGTAAAATGAAAAGTGGAAATATTTGGTGGAATTGTTGATATAATTGTCACGCATCTGAATGTCCTGCTGCTAGTAACATTCAGCTTATTGACACCACGTGTTGCTAAGTCTCACTTTCAAATAAAGCATGACGACCTTAAAGGAGCTGAAATAGATAACAGTTTTGGTAAAAAGAAAAACCTCTGTTCTGAAAGGATTTCTGGCCACATTACAGACACTAATGATACTCCCTGTATAAATAGTTCTCCTATGGACCATTTCACATTAACAAATTATTGACAAGAAGTGTGGGCGGGCCACTGAAAACGTACAAGGGTGTGATTTTGATTATTTTTCTCTCAGGTTTCCTGTCTTTGTTTATTTTCTTCTTCAGAAAATCCCATTAAATCTTGTTTTCTATTTGTTTCTAATCTAAGCGTGATTTTAGTGCTCTGTACAGAGACTTCGTAATCGTGATTTTTCCTGTGCGCACGAGATTGCCGCATCTAAGCCGGACTCCTTTCGTGCTGTTTTAAAGAAAATAGATTTAATGGGTTTTTCTGAGGAAAAAAGAACAAAGCCAAACCTAGCTAGTCTCAATCTGTGGCCCTATATCACGGCAAACTATTCATTACTCCCAAAGTGGAAAATATTCCTTTAGCGTAGTACTCAACACTAAAGCCAATCATTGTTGTACAGATGTTTTCTGCCAGTACTGTGGTGGCGCCCTTCCATGGCCAGCTCGGAGCTGTTAATTAACACAGAGATGCGACACGAGTGTCTCCGTTGTCGGAACCAACTGATGGATTATGCGTCAGTGCACACGGACAATCAGCAAAACACAAAATGGAAAGCCATTTTGGTTTAATTCTTAAGTTGGCCCAATTCTCTCTATTTTCTTCAGAAACATGCTCTCGTTTGTAGGAAGAATATTATGACTCAGAACGAAGATAAATTCTACACGTATGTAGGCTAATCCTTATTTGACTATTTTCCGTAATTTCATTGATAAACTTGTCCATTGGACAATAAAAATGTTTAGCATTAAAATATACAGTTATTAAAATCAAAGCTGGGGGATTATGTCAAGTGGTAGAGCGCTCGCTTAGCATGCGAGAGGTACCGGGATCGTTACCCGGATCCTTCAGATTAGAAAGTTTTGCTTTTTAAAAATCTGCTCCATTTATTAAGTTAAACTCTCTGGATTCGCCACAAAATATCTCACAAAACCTTTTATTTTTAGAAGTATATACTCGCATCTTTTATCACGAGTTAACTCGTAGGCTGCAAGCAAGGTGTAATTTTGACTGTACGTGTAAGTACATGTACCAAGTTTCGTGGGAATTGTCTGTTCGCGTGGTATTATGTACAGTACGTGTATGTATTAGTACCATTTTGCACTGACCTACACTGCCCCCTGAGGGCGCACTTCCGGAAACTTGGATAGGAAAAATAACGTGCAATAATGTTCGAATTTGCCACCACATTTTCATTTCATTGATAAGTTCTCAGGTAGTTACAATAAACATCATAAAAAGGAAACAAATTAAAAACAGACATTTAAAACAAAAACATGGACATATAATGCACCCATAACACCCTTGGGGAACTGCCGATAAGCAATGATGTGAAATATTTTGTTCTTTTACTTCACCAGCAAAATGGAATCTTGCGAAATATTTAGCAACACATCAATTCATAGAAATTGCCTGACAAGAAAGAGAAATTTTGTGCCGAAAATTGACCCATAAATCCTGAAATTTATAATACATTTCGAGCAATGCAAGATGAACAGGTGCGAAATTGTCTCACGGTAGGTTTGAGGTAAAAAGCGAGATACAAACAGAAAAACAAAATTAGCGGTTGACATTTTGATGGATTAAAGTTAAATGAATCTACATCTACAAAACATTCTAAAGTCCAATCTAACATTTGCCTGACAAGAATTGCATCAAGCAGAGTGAAGGTTTCAGTTCTGCCACTGAAAGGAATCAAATAACACGTGTTTGATGTGGAATCCGACGCATAATCCGGTTGGTAAAAAATGCCAGTTTTTAATTTTGGAATCGGTCGAAAGTGCTTAAAAATCATGCAATTAAATCGAACAAAAAAAACCTCCAAAAAACGCGAGGATTCTCTCTCTTTTGATGATTCGTTGGCTCTGAAAAGAGCCGGTTTGTTTTATTGGTAGCATATGTATGATTGCACACAGTACATGCAGTACCTCACGCTTGCAATAGACCGCATGGTGTAGCTTGGCCCACAGGAAAATTAAAACATTAAAAATGAAATTTAAAAATTAGAAAAAAAAACAAGCAAACAGCGTGAGGATTATCTCTCTTTTGATGATTTGTTGGCTCTGAAAAGAGCCAGTTGGTTTTACTAGTAGCATTCACACGGACACTCTGTTTGCCGTCGACGGAATAAGTCTGCTGCTGATGAACATGCCCAGATTACTAGGTGTGAACTTGGACGGAAGTGGCTGCAGGCTGCCCAGGTTGGTTGGACAGTACTTGATTGTGTGTGCATCATCTCCGCTGATTCCACACAGTGGACAGATGTAAGCCCTTAGCCTAGGACAGACCACCTTGTCAAGGCTGTTCTTGAGAACGTGTGAGGTGTAAACTGCTTCGCTCTCGCCGTTGTTCTTGCAGAAGACGCACCAGGTTGGCTTGGGAACCGCCCAGCGAGCTCGTCGAGATGGACCGCTCTCACGGGACAGCTTGTCGATGGTGAAGGGTTGGAAACCGGTGGTTGGCCCACTGTCGATATTGCTGGTGTCCTTGTTCGGCCAATATGTTTGAGAACCTTCTGGCGGCTCCAAAATACCGGTCCTTGAAGGTGCTTGACAGGTCTTGGTAATGAGACGAGCGAGCCCAAGATAGTCAAAGAAGCGGTCAAATAGTCTTGGCGTAGCAGCGGAGGTCTGCTGACTCTCTTGAAGACATCTTCGGTTGAGATAGTCTTGACAGAATGGTAGCCAAATCAAAGTAATGACTCCTTTCCAAATAGACCCGACATTATCCTGCAAAATCTGAATCAGAATCCTTTGACGGCAACGTTTCAATTAGGTGCGGCTTGATTGATACTCTTTAAAGGCCGGCCGCACAGTGTTTGACACGAGCGGGACAGTCAACAATGACAGGGCTCTGGACGCCATCTTGTGGTTTTGTTTTTGTTTTGTTTTTCGGGAAAGCCCTTCGGAGAAGAACACATCTGTGTTACGGAAAATAATTAATGTTAATTTTTGCAAAACTTCCCATTGTCTACATGGTCTATGGCTTTGGAAGCCATCTCTCTACTTTTTCACAATCACGAAACATTGTGCATCTACTGTAGTACTGTTATTCGCATGTCGCTTCCTAATTCCCCCTTAATGACAAATTAATTACAGGTTTTTATATTGTTACGGGTCAGGACAGGGTAGTGCAGTTTTGCACTTCGTTGTGTTGAGTCCGCCAGTGTGTTATGACCGGATGCTTCAAGGGAAACAGACAACAGACCAGAAATAATCAATCGTCAATCACACTAGTATTCAGTTTTAACTTCACTGTAATGTTTGTTAACTTATCTCCAGATCACAAAAAAAAAGATGACAAAGTTACCCCAATAAGGTTCCGATACAAAAGACCATTCCTCAAAGATAGGTTTCTCTAATAAATTCCCCGGACTTAGTATTTAATATACTGTCAGAGCATTTTTGTAGTCGGTGCTTCGCATTGAGCACATATATATGCTTCGTACGAGACAACCATAGGGTAGCACAGGCAGTGTTATCGTTTAGATTTTCTCTTAACCGTGAGCCATACATGTTTGGGTTATTCTTGCCCTACTGAGAATCATATCTTGTGTGTAACTTGGGCAAGACTAGTTTAATATTTTCATATTTTTTCCTTATTGCTCGACTGGTCCCCTGCCCCAGACATGGCAAACCCAGATATGGCAAATCCAAATGTAGGAGAAATCATTGCAGAATCCCAGAAGGCCTTAGCAGAAACACTGGCTGGTGCCCTCCAGGGCTTCAAATACCAACGGGTACCAACAGCTAAATTATCAAAATTTTATGGTCAACCCAGGAGGGCCGGGGATCCTACATTGGGGGAATGGCTGTATGAGGTGGAGGCTTATTGTCGGCAGTTGGGGCTAAATAATGCTGGGAAAGTAGCAGCTGCCCTTGACCACTTGGCTGGGGAAGCCAGGGAGGAAATTTTTTGCAGTCCTGATGATACACGCCAAGATTGGGAAAAGCTAGTCAAAGTTCTGAACACTAAATTTGGCTCGCGGGAATCGGTGCAGTCTCTTAATTCTGCATTTTATGCGCCCACCCAGTTGGAGGGTGAATCGCTGTCTGACTTTGGGCGTGCGTTGATGATGTTTTATAACCGTGACAATATCGATATTTCTTTATTAACAGCCCTGAAAATTATTTACTAGGCAGCTTTAAAAGATGTTATTGAATAAAAACAAAAATAATCCCGGTGCTCAGTGGATAATTGATTAAACAACCACTGGTCTCCGAAATGGAAAATTACACACTCTTCTTGCTGTAAATAACCCAAACAGCGGTGTGATAATTTAGGAATTAAATTCACTGATTGGATACAGGGGGGTATTATTAGAAGTGAGAATGGCAAACAAGATCGAAGTTTTGCTCCAAATACGGACCTACTGTGGCACAGAGCTCGATGTAGGCCTATACCAAATTGTACCTGCTTTAGTGGCAGAAACTAGTTGCCAGTGTGAACCAGCGTCACCATAACCATTCCCTCGGTATATATATTTTGTGTTTTATTGCAGCATTTGTTGAAGGCTTAACCAATCACTTGACTGACAAGCTTAAGGTTCAAGCAAAATCGCCATTCTTTCAAGTAAAATTGCTAAGTAGGGACTAACTGAGAGCAACCACTTTTTCACTTAACGCGATACAGCATACTTTTATACAAAATTGGAAAGGACACATTTTGACATGTGCTCCGCCCGCCCATGCGCTTTCTGGAAGAAACCGCAAGATGGCGTCCGCTGCCACGCCATCGTTGACAACCCAGTTGTGATCACTGCGTCTCTGAAATGCAATGGTGGGGCGACGCGGCCGGCCTTAAAGAACATCAGTAAAACCGCTCTTACCTCCAGTGTTGCTGTCCTGGGTTTGTTTCTTATTGTCTGAGATGCCGATCTCATTCCGGACTTCCAGAATAAAGTATGGCCTCTTTTTCAAGGAGTTAACACTTCTAATTCAGTTGCATGCACCATTCAGTTCAAGATCACTTGTTGATTCGTGAAGATGCCCTCAAGTGATTCTGTGACTACCTTAGCCTGGCCGGTCTCATCACCCAGACTTGTCTTGCACCTCATCGAGTTCTTAGCCTCTGTGCCGGACCAGAGCACGTTGTAACCTCAACGTGGTCATCAGCAGCAGGCTTCCTCCGTTCACAGCAAACAGTGTCTGAAGTACCTTAAACACTCTTCAGAGCCAACGTGTTTTCGAAAGGGAGATTATGTTTATGCTGCTTTTAAGAGTCTTGAATTTTCGATTCAAAATATTCATTACAAACGAGATACATTTTAGGTCCGACGGGGGGGGTGACCTAGGCCTGTGCATGGGCTCCCTGGATCTGTCCTCAGCTCCATGCAGCCAAAAGAAATTAGCCCATCCCACAGGAATGTTTTAGAAAGAGAAAATGCATTGTTGAGCAGAGTATTTTCTCCTGTTCAACAGTTGTAGCCCATCATTTAGTACACCGTCTTATCAAATCGCACAAATGCATGTTGTACATTTACTGAACATGCATACAGGGGGATTAGCTCAAGTGGTAGAGCGCTCGCTTAGCATGTGAGAGGTACCGGGATCGATACCCGGATCTTCCAGGTTTTACTTTTTAAAGACTGTTCGCTTATTAAGTTTTCTTTTTTATCCTTGATCATTTTTCTCTGATCTCACCACTAAGTTTCTTAAAAATCTCTGCACCTGGCATCCCTCATTTTTATTTTTTTTTATGAATTGACATTGACTCCTTTTTTTAAAATTTAAACATACCAGTACATGTATATATTCTATCAGTCCTGTCCGTGGTACATGTATATTATCCAAAACGATCGATAAGTGCATATTTCTGCTCACAAACATTGGTACAGGCGTTTGTATGATCACAAGAGGAACAATTTGGGGGAAAATGTTCATGTCACCACCTCTCTGAGTGTCTCGTTTGCGGTTCTAGGATTACTTTTTTGCACTATGTGTTGTTCACTCTCATTTGAATTGAAATGCTGCTAACTTCTAGAAATAACTTCAGGCAATTGTTATATTTGCATTACATGTGTATGTACAATATCTAAAAAAATAAGTTTTTCAAATACTTCGCTCAAATAGATCTCTGTCGATAATGCTGATGTCTGGTTGGGCTCAGCGGATTGGAAAGCTTCCGGCGGCTCCAAGATATTGGTTCTCGAAGGTGCTTGACAGGTCTTGGTAATGAGACGCACTAGCCCAAGGTAGTTATAGAAGCGGTCAAACTCTCTTAGCGTGTCATTTAAAGTCTGCTGGTTTTCTTAAAAGAATAGCAAGCTGTTGGTGGCTGAAGACATCTTCGGTTGAGATGAAATAAAAATTGGTCTTGACTGAATGCAAGCCAGTTCAAAAGTGATGACTCCTCGCCAAATAGACCCGACTTTATCCATTGCCAGGAAGGCTTTGTATTCGGCTCGGTAAAATGGCCGCGAGTGGGCAAGTCCAGATTTTGTTATACACGTCCGTGCTCTGTATACAGCTCTGGACCAGCTCAGAGCTGTTGGTTCAGCCATCTTACTTCGGACACATGCGTTCGTTTGCAGGAAGAAACCCAGCTGCAAGAGTACGTGACTTGCAGAACGGATGTACATGCACATTGTACATGTACTCCTTACGTGACTAGTTTTCCCGTAATTTCCTCGGTAAACTTTTAAAATGGCTAATAAAACCTTCTAAGATTAAAAATACTCGTTAACAAAACTACAGATGGGAGATTAGCTCAAGTGGTAGAGCGCTCGCTTTGCATGCGAGAGGTACCGGGATCGATACCCGGATCTTCCATATTGATTTTGTCGATGGGCTAACTTTTAAAAATCTGACCCCCCATTATTTTTCGAGAGATTATTTATTTCCGCCCACCACGAGCGTTAGTGGGTGTTGGGGCAACATGCCCAAGTTTCTGGGGTCGTTCAGAACCTCACGTCGTTCGGGGTTCGCTCTTCGCGCTTGCATTGATTTTTTTCCCCCAAGATCTCCAGGCCATCTATATGCTGTCCACTACATTCTGGAGATCGACGTGTAGGAAATCTCAATACCTGCGCTTACAAAAAGTCTTATTTCAAACTTTGGGAAAAACGGAAATATGTGCGTCAGTGAGATTTGAAACATCAGACTTACTTGGTGGTATATCGCAAGCTTAGTATGGCCAAAATCTGTATTACCCGGGATCAGCTTCAAAATTTGACATAAATTTTTGTAATCATGGATAAATTTAAGACTCCCTTTCTTTTGAAAATCTGTTGGCTCTGATTTGTTTGAAATGAGTTCTTCGTCTTGGTTTTCATGATGCATCTGCATCTAGATATCCTTCGACGGCTCCGAGAAACAGCTGGTCCTCGAATGTGCTATGCAGGTCTTGGTAAGAAGATGGGCTAGCCAAAGGGAGCCGTGGAAGCGGTCAAACCCTCTTGGCATTATGTTACAGATCTGCTTCAGTCTTTGGTGGAAGTCGTATAAGCTATTGGCTAACCAGACACTTCAAATAACGCTTCGCTAACAGGAAGTGATAACCTCGCGAAGGTCGTGCGCAGTGTAGCCAATCACAGTGCCCTGTTCAGGCGCATGGCAACTGGCGAATGGGCCTACCACCCAATTACAGCTAACCCATTGCCACCTTTAGCCCACAATTCATTTTTCATAGACGCTCATACACACCCAACGTTCACACAGAGCGAGGGGTTGGCTTTATGCCCTTATTGAACAGAATTATTGTAAACAGCCAGTCGCGAAGCCAGGTGGGAAGTTCCCGCTTTCTTCTTGTTCAAAATATACAATGAGGATTCGGGGAGAACATGTCATGCAGCTGGAAGAAATTAGCCCATCCCAGCGCCCCGTAAGGACACTTGGCAAAGGAATCACCACAGTGTTTTAGGATGATAAAAAAGCAAACTCTAAGAATCCCTATTTCTTGAATTCTTGTGTCCTCTTTGTTTTTTAATCCCTCTCAAAATCCCGGATATAATAGAGTACAGGTAATTTGTCTGGTCCCTTGTACTTTATTGAAACGTGAGTTGACTGTATTTGTCTTCCAAAGTATACTTGTGTCTTTAATATGTACGGTATACATGTATAAAGGGGGAAGAAATCCCAGATGATGTGACTATTGGGGCGGACATACTCCCTAAGTCAAGAAATGTTTCCCGTAACTTTGTCGGTCATCGTTGAGATCGTATAATCAAGCATCTGACATCAAACACACACGTAAACGACACACGCAGGGGGATTAGCTCAAGTGGTAGAGCGCTCGCTTAGCATGCGAGAGGTACCGGGATCGATACCCGGATCTTCCAGCGTTGACCTTTTTTCTTTTTAAAACCTTATCTCTCATCAGTTTTTGTTTTCATATTCCAAGATGTAATCACGCTCTGCATTTTGCATTTAGTTTGTCTCGACTGAAATCTGTCATTTTTTTAGAACATCGACTAAATGTTCAATCCTTAAAATCAAATATGTACGTACACTTATATATCTGTCTAAAACGATCGATAAGCGATTATCTGTATCATTAAACACAAATGACTTCTGAAGCATGTACGCCCGATACAATGTCCGTAAAATGAAAAGTGGAAATATTTGGTGGAATTGTTGATATAATTGTCACGCATCTGAATGTCCTGCTGCTAGTAACATTCAGTTTATTGACACCACGTGTTGCTAAGTCTCACTTTCAAATAAAGCATGGCCACCTTAAAGGAGCTGAAATAGATAACAGTTTTGGTAAAAAGAAAAAGCCTCTGTTCTGAAAGGTTTTCTGGCCACATTACAAACAGGAATGATACTCCCAAATGACAAGAAGTGTGGGCGGGCCATTGAAAACGTACAAGGGTGTGATTTTGATTATTTTTCTCTCAGGTTTCCTGTCCTTGTTCATTTTCTTCTTCAGAAAATCCCATTAAATCTTGTTTTATATTAGTTTCTAATCTAAGCGAGATTTTTAGTGCTCTGTACGAAGACTTCATGATCGTGAATTTTCCTGTGCGCACGAGATTGCCGCATCTAAGCCGGACTCCTTTCCTGCTGTTTTATAGCAAAAAGATTTAATGGGTTATTCTGAGGAAAAATGAACAAAGCCAGACCCAGCTAATCTCAATCTGTGGCCCTATATCACGGCAAACTATTCATTACTCCCAAAGTGGAAATACTGCCAGTACTGTGGTGGCGCCCTTCCCTGGCCAACTCGGAGCTGTTAATTAACAGAGAGATGCGACACGAGTGTCTCCGTTGTCGGAACCAAATGATGGATTATGCGTCAGTGCACACGGACAATCAGCAAAACACAAAATGGAAAGCCATTTTGGTTTAAGTCTCAAGTTGGCCCAATTCTCTCTATTTTCTTCAGAAACATGCTCTCGTTTGTAGGAAGAATATTATGACTCAGAACGAAGATAAATTCTACACGTATATAGGCTAATCCTTATTTGACTTTTTTCCGTAATTTCATTGATAAACTTGTCCATTGGACAATAAAAATGTTTAGCATTAAAATATATACAGTTATTAAAATCAAAGCTACGTGTGGGGGATTAGCTCAAGTGGTAGAGCGCTCGTTTAGCATGCGAGAGGTACCAGGATCGATACCCGGATCCTCCAGATTAGACAGTTTTGCTTTTTAAAAATCTGCTCCATTTATTAAGTTAAACTCTCTGGATTCGCCACAAAATATCTCACAGAACCTTTCATTTTTAGAGGAATATACTCGCATCTTTTATCACGAGTAGGCTGCAAGCAAGGTGTAATTTTGACTGTACGCGTAATTACATGTACCAAGTTTCGTGGAAATTGTCTGTTCGCGTGGTATTATATGCACAGTACGTGTATTTATAAGTACCATTTTGCACTGACCTACACTGCCCCCTGAGGGCGCACTTCCGGAAACTTGGAAAATAACGAGCAACAATGTTCGAATTTGCCACCACATTTGCCACCACATTTTCTTTTCATTGATTAGTTCTCAGGTAGTTACAATAAACAACATAAAAAGGAAACAAGTTAAAAACAGACATTTAAAACAAAAACATGGACATATAATGCACTCATAACACCCTTGGGGAACTGCCAATAAGCAATGATGTGAAATATTTTGTTCCTTTACTTCACCTGCAAAATGGAATCTTGCGAAATATTTAGCAACACATCAATTCATAGAAATTGCCTGACAAGAAAGAGAAATTTTGTGCCGAAAATTGACCCATAAATCCTGAAATTTATAATACATTGCGAGCAATGCAAGATGAACAGGTGCGAAATTGTCTTACGGTAGGTTTGAAGTAAAAAGCGAGATACAAACAGAAAAACAAAATTAGCGGTTGACATTTTGATGGATTAAAGTTAAATGAATCTACATCTACGAAACATTCTAAAGTCCAATCTAACATTTGCCTGACAAGAATTGCATCAAGCAGAGTGAAGGGTTCAGTTCTGCCACTGAAAGGAATCAAATAACATGTTGTTTGATGTGGAATCCGACGCGTAATCCGGTTGGTACAAAATGCCAGTTTTTAATTTTGGAATCGTTCAAAAGTGCTTAAAAATCATGCAATTAAATTGAACAAAAAAAAAACTCCAAAATAAAAAAAAAACGCGAGGACTCTCTCTTGAAATGATTTGTTGGCTCTGAAAAGAGCCGGTTTGTTTTATTTGTAGCATATGTATGATTGCACACAGTACATGCAGTACCTCACGCTTGCAATAGACTGCGTGGTGCAGCTTGGCCAACAGGAAAATTAAAACATTAAAAATAAAATTTAAAGATTAGAAAAAAAACCAGCAAACAACGTGAGGATTATCTCTCTTTTGATGATTTGTAGGCTCTGAAAAGAGCCAGTTGGTTTTACTAGTAGCATTCACACGGACACTCTGTTTGCCGTCGACGGAATAAGTCTGCTGCTGATGAACATGCCCAGATTACTAGGTGTGAACTTGGACGGAAGTGGCTGCAGGCTGCCCAGGTTGGTTGGACAGTACTTGATTGTGTGTGCATCATCTCCGCTGATTCCACACAGTGGACAGATGTAAGCCCTTAGCCTAGGACAGACCACCTTGTCAAGGCTGTTCTTGAGAACGTGTGAGGTGTAAACTGCTTTGCTCTCGCCGTTGTTCTTGCAGAAGACGCACCAGGTTGGCTTGGGAACTACCCAGCGAGCTCGTCGAGATGGACCGCTCTCACGGGACAGCTCGTCGATGGTGAAGGGTCGGAAACCGGTGGTCGGCCAGCTGTCGATGTTGCTGGTGTCCTTGTTGGGCCAGTATGTTTGAGAACCATCTGGCGGCTCCATAATACCGGTCCTTGAAGGTGCTTGACAGGTCTTGGTAATGAGACGGGCTAGGCCAAGGTAGTCACAGAAGCGGTCAAACTCTCTTGGCGTGCCTTCGAAGATCTGCCGACTTTCTTGAAGGAACGGTGAGCTGTTGGTGCTTGAAGACATCGTTGGTTGAGGCGAATTAAAATTGGTCTAAACTGAATGGAAGCCAAATCAAAAGTGATGATACGTTGCAAAATATCCCCGACTTTATCCAAAAGCTCTGGATCAGAAAGCTTTAGCGGCAACATTTCAAGTAGATGCGGCTCGATTGATATTCCTATAGACCAGCCGCACGAGCGGATTGGCTCCGGATGCCATCTTGCGGGGTTTTTTTCTTGAATGTGCGCCGGCGATCGAAGCGCGCATCAAAAGGGCTTCCCGGCCTTATCGTAAAATATTGCTTCATTCATCGTGCAAAGTGAATGCTTCTGGTTAGTTGCTACGTACAAAGCAGTTTCACTTGAAAGGGCAGAGTTTTTCTTGAAGCTTTTACAGCAGTTATTGGCAAAACTTACCTCTTGGCGTTTCCTTCAGAAACATGCATTGGTTTAAAGCCCATTAAATCGTTTTTGCTATTAATTTTTTAATTTAAGCCAGATTTTCCCCGTTTAATCTCGTGCGCACAGGAACATTCACGATTGTAAAGCCTTTTTACAGAGTACTAAAAATCCCGCTTAGATTAGAAACTAATAGCAAAAAGGATTTAATTTTCTGAAGCAAATACCCAACACCAAAATGGCAGCGCTACTCTGTATCACGGACGTATATAACAAACCTGGACTTGCAACGCCTTTTATGAAAAAGAAGCCAATCCGCGGCCATTTTACTGAGCCGAATACAAATGCGTAGGTCGGTTCCCTTCTATTGAAGTCAGGAAGAACTAAGGCGGACATTGCCAGGAAAGCTTTGTATTCGGCTCGGTAAATGGCCGCGAGTGGGACACGTGTTCGTCTGCAGGAAGAAACCCAGCTGCCACAGTACGTGACTTACCGAACGGATATACATGCACATTGTACATGTACTCCTTACGTGACTAGTTTTTCCGTAATTTCATCGGTAAACTTTTAAAATGGACAATGAAAGCTTCTAAGATTAAAAATACTCGTTAGCAAAACTACACATGGGGGGTTAGCTCAAGTGGTAGAGCGCTCGCTTTGCATGCGAGAGGTACCGGGATCGATACCCGGATCTTCCATATTGATTTTGTCGATGGGCTAACTTTTAAAAATCCGACCCCCCCATTATTTTTCGAGAGATTATTTATTTCCGCCCACCACGAGCGTTAGTGGGTGTTGGGGCAACATGCCCAAGTTTCTGGGGTCGTTCAGAACCTCACGTCGTTCGCTCTTCGCGCTTGCATTGATTTTCCCCCAATATCTTCAGGCCACCTATCCACTGTTCATTACACTCTGTACACTCTGGAGATCGACCGTAGATGTGTTGGAAATCTCAATACCTACGTTTACAAAAAGTCTTATTTCAAACTTTGGCAAAAACGGAAATATGTGCGTTAGTGAGATCTGAAACATCAGACTTACTTGGTGGTATATCGCAAGCTTTGTATGGCCAAAATCTGTATTACCCGGTATCAGCTTCAAAATTTCACATAAATTTTTGTAATCGTGGATAAATTTCAGACTTCCTTTCTTTTGAAAATCTGTTGGCTCTGATTTGTTTGAAATGAGTTCTTCGTTTTAGTTTTCATGATGCATCTGCATCTAGATATCCTTCGACGGCTCCGAGAAACAGCTGGTCCTTGAATGTGCTATGCAGGTCTTGGTAAGAAGATGGGCTAGCCACAGGGAGCCGTGGAAGCGGTCAAACTCTCTTGGCATTATGTTACAGATCTGCTTCAGTCTTTGGTGGAAGTCGTATAAGCTATTGGCTAACCAGAAACTTCAAATAACGTTTCGCTAACAGGAAGTGATACCCTTGCGAAGGTCGTGCGCAGTGTAGCCAATCACAGTGCCCTGTTCAGGCGCATGGCAACTGGCGAATGGGCCTACCACCCAATTACAGCTAACCCATTGCCTTTAGCCCACAATTCATTTTTCATAGACGCTCATACACACCCAACGTTCACACAGAGCGAGTGGTTGGCTTTATGCCCTTATTGAACAGAATTATTGTAAACAGCCAGTCACGAAGCCTGGTGGGAAGTTAGCGATTATCTGTATCATTAAACACAAATGACTCCTGTAGCAAGTACGCCTGGTACAATGTCCGTAAAATGAAAAGTGGAAGGATTTGGTGGAATTGTTGATATAATTGTAACCCATCTGAATATGCTGTTGACAGTAACATTCAGCTTATTGACACCACGTGTTGCTAAGTCTCACTTTCAAATAAAGCATGACCACCTTAAAGGAGCTGAAATAGATAACAGTTTTGGTAAAAAGAAAAACCTCTGTTCTGAAAGGTTTTCTGGCCACATTACAAACAGGAATGATACTCCCAAATGACAAGAAGTGTGGGCGGGCCATTGAAAACGTACAAGGGTGTGATTTTGATTATTTTTCTCTCAGGTTTCCTGTCCTTGTTCATTTTCTTCTTCAGAAAATCCCATTAAATCTTGTTTTCTATTAGTTTCTAATCTAAGCGAGATTTTTAGTGCTCTGTACGAAGACTTCATGATCGTGAATTTTCCTGTGCGCACGAGATTGCCGCATCTAAGCCGGACTCCTTTCCTGCTGTTTATAGCAAAAAGATTTAATGGGTTATTCTGAGGAAAAATGAACAAAGCCAGACCTAGCTAGTCTCAATCTGTGGCCCTATATCACTGCAAACTATTCATTACTCCCAAAGTGGAAAATATTCCTTTAGCGTGGTACACAACACTAAAGCCCATCATTGTGGAACGGATGTATACTACCAGTACTGTGGTGGCGCCCTTCCATGGCCAGCTCGGAGCTGTTAATTAACACAGAGATGCGACACGAGTGTCTCCGTTGCCGGAACCAACTGATGGATTATGCGTCAGTGCACACGGACAATCAGCAAAACACAAAATGGAAAGCCATTTTGGTTTAAGTCTCAAGTTGGCCCAATTCTCTCTATTTTCTTCAGAAACATGCTCTCGTTTGTAGGAAGAATATTATGACTCAGAACGAAGATAAATTCTACACGTATATAGGCTTGTCCTTATTTGACTATTTTTCCGTAATTTCGTTGATAAACCTGTCCATTGGACAATAAAAATGTTTAGCATTAAAATAAATACAGTTATTAAAATCAAACCTACATGTGGGGGATTAGCTCAAGTGGTAGAGCGCTCGCTTAGCATGCGAGAGGTACCGGGATCGATACCCGGATCCTCCAGATTAGAACGTTTTTCTTTTTTTAAAATCTGCTCCATTTATGAAGTTAAACTCTCTGGATTCGCCACAAAATATCTAACAGGACTTTTTATTTTTAGAAGTATATACTCGCATCTTTTATCACGAGGAAACTCGTAGGCTGCAAGCAAGGTGTAATTTTGACTGTACGTGTAATTACAAGTACCAAGTTTCGTGGGAATTGTCTGTTCGCGTGGTATTATATGTACAGTATTTTTAAGTACCATTTTGCACTGACCTACACTGCCCCCTGAGGGCGCACTTCCGGAAACTTGGATAGGAAAAATAACGTGCAACAATGTTCAAATTTGCCACCACATTTTCATTTCATTGATTAGTTCTCAGGTAGTTACAATAAACAACATAAAAAGGAAACAAATTAAAAACAGACATTTAAAACAAAAACATGGACATATAATGCACTCATAACACCCTTGGGGAACTGCCAACAAGCAATGATGTGAAATATTTTGTTCCTTTACTTCACCTGCAAAATGGAATCTTGCGAAATATTTAGCAACACATTAATTCATAGAAATTGCCTGACAAGAAAGAGAAATTTTGTGCCGAAAATTGACCCATAAATCCTGAAATTTATAATACATTGCGAGCAATGCAAGATGAACAGGTGCGAAATTGTCTTACGGTAGGTTTGAAGTAAAAAGCGAGAAACATAAAAATAAAATTAGCAGTTGACATTTTGATGGATTAAAGTTAAATGAATAATCTACATCTACGAAACATTCTGAAGTCCAATCTAACATTTGCCTGACAAGAATTGCATCAAGCAGAGTGAAGGGCACAGTTCTGCCACTGAAAAGAATCAAATAACATGTTGTTTGATGTGGAATCCGGTTGGTACAAAATGCCAGTTTTTAATTTTGGAATCGTTCAAAAGTGCTTAAAAATCATACAATTAAATTGAACCAAAAAACCCTCCAAAACAGCGTGAGGATTCTCTCTTTTGATAATTTGCTGGCTCTGAAAAGAGCCGTTTTTTATTTGTAGCATATGCATGATTGCACACAGTACATGCAGTACCTCACGCTTGCAATAGACCGCATGGTGTAGCTTGGCCCACAGGAAAATTAAACATTAAAAATGAAATTTAAAAATTAGGAAAAAAAACAAGCAAACAGCGTGAGGATTATCTCCCTTTTGATGATTTGTTGGCTCTGAAAAGAGCCGGTTGGTTTTACTTGTAGCATTCACACGGACACTCTGTTTGCCGTGAACGGAATAAGTCTGCTGCTGATGAAGCCCCTAGCCTAGGACAGACCACCTTGTCAAGGCTGTTCTTGAGAACGTTTGAGGTGTAAACTGCTTCACTCTCGCCGTTGTTCTTGCAGAAGACGCACCAGGTTGGCTTGGGAACTACCCAGCGAGCTCGTCGAGATGGACCGCTCTCACGGGATAGCTCGTCGATGGTGAAGGGTCGGAAACCGGTGATCGGCCCACTGTCGATATTGCTGGTGTCCTTGTTGGGCCAGTATGTTTGAGAACCTTCTGGCGGCTCCAAAATACCGGTCCTTGATAGTCAAAGAAGCGGTCAAATACTCTTGGCGTAGCAGCGGAGGTCTGCTGACTCTCTTGAGACATCTTCGGTTGAGATAGTCTTGACAGAATGGTAGGCAAATCAAAGTAATGACTCCTTTCCAAATAGACTCGACATTATCCTGCAAAATCTGAATCAGAATGCTTTGACGGCAACGTTTCAATTAGGTGCGGCTTGATTGATACTCTTTAAAGGCCGGCCGTACGGTGTTTGACACGAGCGAGACGGTCAACAATGACAGGGCTCTGGACGCCATCTTGCGGTTTTGTTTTTGTTTTGTTTTTTGGGAAAGTGCTCCGGAGAAGAACACATCAAAAGGGTGTCGTAAAATATTGTTACATTAACCGTCAAAGGTGGCGGCTTCCAGTTTGTTCCTAATCAACACAGCAATTTCACTTGAAAGGATAAAGTGTTTCTCAAATCTTCCGCTTAAGTAATTGGTTAAACCTGTCCACAAACGCTCCAAGTGAAAACGTTGTGGGAGTGATAGTTGTGACGTGCAGCAATGGTGCTTCCTTTCTGTATGCTTCCACGAAGTCGGATCAATCCGCAAAAGGTGCGAACGGTTCCAAGAACACATGGTTACTTTCTTTACTGTGTTTGAATGTTCCGATTTTGAAGGAAAACTCAAAAAGACAATGTCAAACAGAATCAAATCATTAAAACTTTGAAAAAAAAATAGAGTACGCAGTCTATCAAACTGCGCGCGCACTCGATGCCATGGACAAACACACGTATATTTTGGGTCGCTTTATTACATTACGTCTTCTACAAATCAAGTTAGTTGGAGTTGTCAAAGCGTCGTTTGCCTTCATTCCACCTCATTGGAGTTTTGTGTTCTTTCCTTCTTGCTCATTTCCATCTCCTTCTTTCCCGCTGACCTATACAGAGATATCAGATGGGTCGATAACCACAACGACATTTTGTGAAACAATCATACCTGCGTCCCTATATCACAACGCAATATGCCCCCCCCCCATAGAAAATATTTTTTTTGTGTAAAACGAAACACCATCGGTACTGCCAGGATCATGGTGGCGGTCTTCTCAGCTACCATACCTAATACCTAACCTTTTCTACAGAAACATGCATTCGTTTGCAAGAAAAACCCAGCTGCCAGAGCATGACTTAGAAAGGAAATACATT
The DNA here is from genome assembly GCF_054643075.1 of Acanthaster planci. Taxonomy (NCBI): domain Eukaryota; kingdom Metazoa; phylum Echinodermata; class Asteroidea; order Valvatida; family Acanthasteridae; genus Acanthaster; species Acanthaster planci. The sequence continues at coordinate 13,611,560 of NC_141784.1, forward strand.
GTACATGTACTTGTAATTTCCGTAATTTCTTCGGTAAACTTTGGATAATTTAAAATCCTTGTAAGTAAAGCTAAACATGGGGGACTAGCTCAAGTCGTAGAGCGCTCACTTTGCATGCGAGAGATACCGAGATCGATACCTGGGTCTTCCAGAATTGAAGTTCCTTTTTTTTCAGTTCAGAAATTGGAACAATTTTGCCTCTGAAAGCCTTGTTTTCAAACTTTGGCCAAAATGTCAACAGTTGGATCAGTGGAATATGACAAATGAAACTTGCTGGTGGTATATCGCATATTTAGCAGAGTAGAAATCCGTAAAATCTGTGCTCAATATTCAAATTTGACAATTTGTAGTAAATCAGGGATAATAAGCCTGAATTATAATACAGACTGCTTGTTAAGAGTAAACCCTAAATCCTCTATTTAATTTTTCTAAGTATTCCTTTCTTTAGCAAATTTGTCGACCCTGTAAAGAGTAGATTTCTGTAAGGTAGCTCTTTTGTCTGTGTTTTCACAAATTCTGCATTCTGTGTTGATATTCTTGAAGGAATGGAGAGTTGTTGTGGCTTGAAGACATCTTCGGTTGGGGTAGAATCAAACTTGATTTTGACTGAATGCCAGCATGACAAAGGAACTTTCTCACTTAATTCTCTGTGCAATCAAGATATGATGATTTCGTGTCAAGCAAGGACTAAATACTCTATCCTTAAGCTCTGCACCAGAAACCTTTGGCGGCTTGGAAGTTGGTGCGGCTTAATTGATATTCTTAAAGGCCTGCTGTACAGCGTTTGACGAGAGCCGGACAGTCAACAATGACCCTGCTCCGGACGACATCTTATGGTTTTGTTTTGTTTTTCATTAAAGCGCACAGGCCAAACAAACACCAAGAGGGCGTCCTGAGCAAGGTGATGGCTTCTAGTTAGTTCCTACGTACACAGCCGTTTCAGAGGGTGGAGGTTTTTCTTGAAACTTTCACTGGAGTTATTGGTAAAACCTGTCCACAAACGCTCCAGTATAAATGAAAATATTGTGGGAGTGATGAAGGTGATGCCCAGCAATAGTTTTCCGTTTCTGCATGTTTCTATGCAGAAAAAGTCGAATCACTGAATGTGAGACTGGTTCCAAGAACACACTGTGACATCCATTACTGCGCTTGAATATTCCACTTATGAAGAAAAGCTCAAGAAAGGACAATGGCAAAAGAAATCAAATCATCGTAAACTTTGAAGAAAAATTACAGCACGAAATTACTCAAACTGCGCGTGCCGTGCCATGGGAAACACACATACAGTTCAGGAGGCGTCACTGCGTAACGTCTTCACCAAATAAAATTATTACAGATGTCAGGGTTGCCAACGCGTCGTTTGCCTTCATGTCACCTAATTACGGTTAACCATGCGCCGTTTTACTGGTCTTCCCTTCTCGCATATTTCCATCTCCTTCATACTCACTGACCTTAACAGAGCAATAAGGGCCAATACCTTCAACGGCATTTTTCAACCGTCGCTTCGTCGTCTTCCTTGGATGACATCACAGTTTTGCTTATGAATATGGAAATTTCATTAGCATAAAATCCACAAAGGCATTTAAATACCCTTTGAAACAGTGAAACAAAAGTTGACAATAATGTTAACTGTGACATAAAGGTGGATTTGGATAGTTTGTTTTGAAACAAATTGACTGCAGCTACCCTTTAAACAAAAACTTGTACACGACACCTACATGTACGTGTGGGGGATTAGCTCAAGTGGTAGAGCGCTCGCTTTGCATGCGAGAGGTACCGGGATCGATACCCGGGTCTTCCATGTAGATTTTATTATAACCTGTTGTTTTGCAACAGGTTATTTTTTTCACTGCCCACCATTGGCATTGATCATTGGGGGTGGATGTGGGCAATATGACCAACGGATCTCCCAACTTGAGGATACCATATTGTTCGTTCCCCGGCGTCTGCTGCCGAATATAATTATGGGCCAACATTTGATTGTAAAGCTCATAAAAGCTAAATAAATTTTTCAAATTTTGAAATGCTCAAAAGAATTATTAGAGTTGTCAGAAATTGTCAGATCGCTCCTCAACACACAATCCCACATTTTCCGGGGTCCTTCATCGAAACTGATGTCGTTAAGGTTTTTTACTTCGTATTTGCTTTGGTTTTTCAGCACCTCAAGATACGCATAAAAAGCACTGGTGCGAGTGTATGGGATCTGATTACAATTACTTATGCACTGAAGGCTGTCTTAAATCTAAGACATTGAGAAGAAACTAGCATGTTTACTCCTAAGTTGCCCTGCTGATTTCACAGAATTATGTGAAATACCTTTTCGCAAAGTCTTGTGGGAAATTTTCATCCCTCTTATAGACATTTTTCACCCACTGGACTAAGTGTAAACAATACCACCACGTGTGGACCGCCTTGGCCACGGTGATCGTATAAACTCCTACGGGCAGCTTCAACTACGTGCAAGCGCCCGTGCAAATGCAGCTTACTCGACTAGTTTATCTTGAATAGGTAGATTACCATCGCAAAAGTATGCATCTATTACCATCACAACACATCATAGGTCCAGCATGATTGTGACATCATAGGAAAAAGGTCTATATCCAATGAGCATTTGAAGCAATTATGTCATGCACCCAAAAGAAATTAGCCCATCCCAGGGCTCTGTAAGGGCAATGCGCGAGTGAACTCACAACGTTTGAAGATGAGAACATGCAGTGGCGAGAAAACATACATGTACATACAAAAGACACACGGGGATTAGCTCAAGTGGTAATGCGCTCGCTTTCCATGCGAGAGGTTCCTTTTAAAAGGGGGAAATCGTTATGAAGTATATAATAATTATGAAAGAGACGATGCTTGGGACCGTTTCATTTCCCCCTTTCTCTTCCTTCCATTCTGAATCACAAGTAAAGTGTGCGTGGTTGCAATAGCGTCCGCTCTAGATACCCAAGAAAAACGCTAGTGCGAGTGTATGGTATCTGACTACAATTACTATTGCACTGAACTAACTAATGAGAGCGCTGTTTCAAAACCGATAAGCTTTTGCAGTCTTGTTTGAATTGTTCACATATCCAATATAAGGATTTGGAGAAATCAAGTCATGCAGCCCAAAACATTAGCCCGTCCCAGCGCCCTGTAAGGGTAGTGCGCGAACGAACTCACAACAATGTTTAGAAAGGGAAAATGCTGTGGTGAGCAGACTATTTTCCTCTTTTTATGTATACGCCTGGTTTGTTTTTACATGCACGGTATACGAAGGGGAAGAAATCCTAGATAAAAACGACTTAGCGCAGATCGACATACACCCTTTTTCAGGAATAGTTTGTCATAATTTAGAAGGCCATCTTATTAAATCGTACAAGTACAATCAATGCATGTGACATTGAGCACACATGTACATACAACCACAATCCACGTAGGGGGATTAGCTCAAGTGGTAGAGCGCTCGCTTAGCATGCGAGAGGTACCGGGATCGATACCCTGATCCTCCAGGCTTGAAACTTTTTTTTTAATCTGCTCCATCAATGAGTTTTCATTTTTATTCGTGGTGATAAGTACTCTCTGAATTAGCCACTAAGTTTTTCTTACAAAACAGTTTCATCTTTTCAAGTACATACACGTATCGCGGTAACAGAATCCGGTACATCTGTTATCACGAGTATACTTGTAGTCGGCAGGCAAGGTGTAGGCTCGACTATATATGTAATTATCAAGTTCGTTGGGAATTGCCTGTTTGCATGGCATTACATGTACAGTTGTACATGCACATAGAGGGATCCCAATATGACGCTTTTAGCGTCGATCTGCGCACTTCCGCATTTGAAAACGAGGCTGTATGTGACAGTTTCAATTCTTAATACGATCAGACGATTGAAAGTAAGGAGTCAAGACACAAAATGCATAACGGTATGTTGAATTCAGACTTTTCAGGCTGCAAATTTTCGTGGAAAAGTCTTTCAGGATGACTTGACACGTAAAATCAAAAGAAAAAATAACGACAATTGACCGCGAACTAACGTACCTGCGATGGTCCTGTATCTTGTGCAGTGGGCGTGGTTTAAAATGAAGTGGCGTCACACTTACGAACCGGATACTCCATGTACTGTGTGGACTCCGCGGTTCAACACAGAGAGGCTCGGTTTCGATAAAGATATGAGCTGATGGCGCTAATATGAAAACCTTTTAATAGCACCGTTTATTACTGACATACATATGCCACGGAAAGTGGACCCCTGATGGCGCGCTTCCGGAACCCTTGGATAGGAAAAATAACGTGCAAAAATGTTAGAACTGGCCATGACATTTTGTACTTTTCCTCCGTTTGAGATAAAAACCGAGATACAAACGGGAAACAAAATAAATTTATCAGTTAAATTTTGAAGGATTAACGTTTAAGGAATAATCACTCTTCTTATATCCAATAAGCATTTGGAGAAATTATGTCATGCACCCAAAAGAAATTAACCCATCCCAGTGAAAGCTCTAACGTTTACAATACTCGTAAGCAAAGCTAAGCATGGGGAATTAACTCAAGTTGTAGACCGCTTTGCATGCGAGAGGTATCGGGATCGATTATTTTTGCGAAAGGTTATTTTCTTCTCTGCCTATCATGGGCGTTGATCAGAGAGGTGGGTGGGGGCATTAATTTGTCCAACATTCTGTCATTTGTGCATGTTGTCTAAAGCTAGGTCTTCGCTCCATTAGGAATACGTGGAGACGCGCGGACAACAGACCTAGCCGTATGTCCGGAAGCCCGTTCGGACATGACCTTATCTGCTACTTTTTCACGCCCACGGCTCTTCCGCGCATGCGTAAGGGGCACTCGGTTTCTATGCATTTCTCGCATGTGCGAGTATTCGTGCTAGACGAACGTGACGTGTATGTTCAACCACGGACCGTAAAAGGTCCGTGGTTCAACAAATCGCGAGGGAAAGCGTGGAGTTTCGCAAACTTTCGTGCAAAATACGTTGTCCGCGGGCGTATTTAGTAATTTCATCACAGCATTTATGGAATCTGGGATACAAGGCACTTTTTGAACGAAATTTTAGCTGTCTTCGTCAGGTAAATATGTGAAGAAAAAAAATTGCAAAAAAGTTCGCATAGTAGGAGTTTTATACCCTGGACATTAGTGGCAGTGCAATGTAGGTCTAGACGTCGTCCAACCGTGCTTTTTATATGTATCTTGAGGTGTTAGAATTTCAAACCAACTCAAAGTCGCCTATACAGAGTTTAATTAACAGTGGATGTATGGCAGGGGCACAGTACCTAGAGCAAAATCAGTATAAGCACGAATTTTAAAACCTCAACAACACGAGTTTCGATGAGGAACCCCGGAAAATGCGGGATTGTGCGTTGTGGTGCGATCTGACGCAGTTTCTGACCACTTAATTTTTTTTTGAGCATTTCAAAATTTGGAGGAATTACCTTTTATAAACTGTGCAATCAGATTTAAGCCCGCAGCAAACAGTGTGGAAATGAACAATATGTGACCCCAGCTTTAAAAGTTGGGGGATCCGTTGGTCATATTTCCCCCAACCGTCCCCACTGACCAACGCCCACGGTGGGCGGAGTAAAACATAACCTGTAGCAAAAAAGCCACGAACAAAATCTGCATGGAAGATCCGGGTATCGATCCCGGTACCTCTCGCATGCAAAGCGAGCGCTCTACCACTTGAGCTAATCCCCCATATTTAGCTTTGCTTACAACAATATTTAATTCTAGACATTTTCATAATCATAGTCCACTGTAAAAGGTTCACCGATGAAATGACAGAAAACTAGTCAAATAGGCCGTACATATAGAATTTATATCCGTTCCAAGTCATACTCTGGCAGCTGGTCTTTTTCTGCAAACGAATGCGTGTTTCTGAAGAATACGGCACTGAGGTAGCTGGTCCATAGAGTCAAATAAGGAGTACCAGAACAACCTTGACAATGTGGTCTGTCCTAGGCTTAAGGGCTTACATCTGTCCCGGGCACCAGCGGAGATAATGCATACACAGTCAAGTACACCCATATATCAACACTATGTATGCCACGCTTGCACTCTCCAACCAACCTGGGCAGCCTGCAGCCACTTCCGTCCAAGTCACCACCTGTGTAATCTGGGCATGTTCATCAGCAGCAATCCAGTAAAACCAATCGGCTCTTGTTTGTTTTCTCAAGTATTTTCAAACGATTCCAGTATCAAAAACTTACGAATAAGTATCGCTGTCATTATTTACCATTCAGATTATGTGAAGATTGAACATGTAACTAGGAAATTTAATTATTGGCTTATAAATAGATTCCTTTCGGCGGCAGAATTGACTGTTCACTTGGCGTGATACAATTCTTGTCAGGCAAGTGTTAGCCTGAATGGACTCTAGAATGTTTCGTAACTGCGGATTGTTCCTTAAACGTTAATCCTTCAAAATGTAACTCATAACTTTATTTTGTTTTCCTGTTTGTATCTCGGTTTTTATCTCAAACAGAGGAAAGGTACAAAATGTAATGGCCAGTTCTAACATTTTTGCACGTTATTTTTCCTATCCAAGGGTTCCGGAAGCGCGCCATCAGGGGTCCACTTTCCGTGGCAAGTGTATGTCAGTAATAAACGGTGCTATGTATATGTTCAACTGTACATGTAATGCCATGCAAACAGACAATTCCCAACTAACTTGATAATTACATATACAGTCGAACCTACACCTTGCCTGCAGACTACAAGTATACTCGTGATAACAGATGTACCGTATTCTGTCACCGCGAGTATGTACTTGAAAAGAGGATCTTGTTTAGTAAGAAACTTAGCGACTAATTCAGAGAGTAACTACAACCAGGACGTAAACACTTAACGATAGAGCAGATGTTCAAAAGCAAAACTTTTCAAACCTGAAGGATCTGGGTATCGATCCTCGCCTGCAAAGCGAGCGCGCTACCACTTGAGCCACCCCCCGTGTGTCTTCTGTTTATATGTACATGTATGTTTAATATCACATGCTTTATTTGAAATGCAATTCAGTCATTTTATCTTGGATTGCGTTCCCCTTAATATTCTGTGTATGCAAAAAAATCAATTTAAGAAAACAGTCCTCTCACCACTGCATGTTCTCATCTTAAAACGTTGTGAGTTCACTCGCCCATTGCCCTTACAGAGCCCTAGGATGGGTTAATTTATTTTGGGTGCATGACATAATTTCTTCAGATACTCATTAGATATAAAAAGTATGAAAATTTCCCCAAGACTGCGAAAAGGCGTTTCACATAGTTCTGTGAAATCAGCAGAACGTGGTGGGCGGAGGAAAAACCTGTTTCAAAATAAAGCCCATCAACAAAATCTACATGGAAGATCCGGGTATCGACCCCGGTACCTCTCACAAGCTAAGCGAGTGCTCTTCCACTTGAGCTAATCTCCAACTGCTCTCTAATGCTAGTCATTTTCATTGTCCAATATAAAAGTTTACGGATGAAATAACTTAAAAAGTAGTCAAATAACGAGTACACGTAGCACATATATCCGTTCTAAGTCATGCAAACGAATGCATGTTTCTGAAGGAAACGCCAAGAGGTAACGGGTAGGTTTTACCAATAACTGCTGTAAAAGCTTCAAGAAAAACTCTGCCCTTTCAAGTGAAACTGCTTTGTACGTAGCAACTAACCAGAAGCATCCACTTTGAACGATGAATGAGGCAATATTTTACGATAAGGCTGGGGAAGCCCTTTTGATGCGCGTTTCGATCGCCGGCGCGCATTCAAGAAAAAAAACCGCAAGATGGCGTCCGGAGCCAATCCGCTCGTGTGGCCGGTCTTTAAGAATATCAATCGAGCCGCATCTACTTGAAATGTTGCCGCTAAAGCTTTCTGATCCAGAGCTTTTGGATAAAGTCGGGGATATTTTGCAACGTATCATCACTTTTGATTTGGCTTCGATTCAGTTAAGACCAATTTTAATTCGCCTCAACCAACGATGTCTTCAAGCACCAACAGCTCACCGTTCCTTCAAGAAAGTCAGCAGATCTTCGATGACACGCCAAGAGAGTTTGACCGCTTCTGTGACTACCTTGGCCTAGCCCGTCTCATTACCAAGACCTTTCAAGCACCTTCAAGGACCGGTATCTTGGAGCTGCCGGAAGGTTTCCAAACCGCCGAGCCCGATCAGGACACCAGCAGTATCGACAGCGGGCCGACCACCGGTTTCCGACCCTTCACCATCGACGAGCTGTCCCGTGAGAGCGGTCCATCTCGACGAGCTCGCTGGGTAGTTCCCAAGCCAACCTGGTGCGTCTTCTGCAAGAACAACGGCGAGAGCGAAGCAGTTTACACCTCGCACGTTCTCAAGAACAGCCTTGACAAGGTGGTCTGTCCTAGGCTAAGGGCTTACATCTGTCCACTGTGTGGAATCAGCGGAGATGATGCACACACAGTCAAGTACTGTCCAACCAACCTGGGCAGCCTGCAGCCACTTCCGTCCAAGTTCACACCTAGTAATCTGGGCATGTTCATCAGCAGCAGACTTATTCCGTCGACGGTAAACAGAGTGTCCGTGTGAATGCTACAAGTAAATCAACCGGCTCTTTTCAGAGCCAACAAATCACCAAAAGAGGGATAATCCTCACGCTGTTCGCTTGTTTTCCTAATATTTAAATTTTATTTTAAATGTTTTAATTTTCATGAGGGCCAAGCTACACCACGTGGTCTATTGCAAGCGTGAGGCACTGCATGTACTGTGTGCAATCATGCAATGTACACAACAAATTAATTTTAAATAACGGGTAAAGTTTGTATGTCCCCCCCCCTTAAAACTGTCCAAGACATCAGTGTTTTCATAATTATAAAGGTATTTTCAACGATTCCCCTTTAAGGGACTGGCCCCCTAATGCTGGTATCCCTCACCCCGATTGGCCAACATTTCATAAGTTTTCATATAACACCCCAGCCATGCCCGGAAAGCACAGTTAGATGATAATTTGAGCTTAAGCAATTCAGTTACTTCAAGTTAAAGCAACCTCCATACCGACTGATTTTTAAAGGATTTTTTCTTGGAAGAGCTTTTTTGTTAGTGTGGGAATATTCAATCTTCGTCATATTCCATTCTTGGAACCGTTTTACCAGCATCAGACGATTACTTATCTCGAATGACCGACAGGTTTCAGGAAAACTACATCCATTCAGAAAATAACACAAGCGCCCCCTCGAAGTCATTATTGACTACCCGGCTATGATCACACCGTCTCAAGCGCGGTGCGGCCGACCGAAAAGGTCACGGGGGTGGGCTAATGTTTTTGGCTGTATGACATGATTTGTCCAATCCCTATATTGGATATGTGAACAATTCAAACAAGACTGCAACAGCTTATCGGTTTCTTCTCACTGTCTCAGACCATCAGATTCGAAACAGCGCCCTCACTGGTTAGCGTTTTTCCTGGGTATCAAGAGCGGACGCTATTGCGACCACTCACACTTTACTTGTGATTCAGAATGGAAGAGAAAGAGGAAAATGAAACTGCTCTAAACAGTTATGCATGCAAATTATATGTTCACTTCATTTATTTTTAAGTACATGCAGGAAACAAATACAGTTGAACCTCGTTAATAAGAGGATTTGACAAATTACCTTGTTTTAACAGGAACCTTGTATTTACAGTGCTTTTCTTATTGAGGTTTGACTGTACATGTAAAAATCCACAAATCGAATGTCGTATACTACACTGAAAACACCTTACAGGATTAAGAAAGCGAACCAATTTTCACTATATGGTGGCTCTCCTAAAATATTATCAGACACAAGTAGATAAGGGACAATATAATCATGTAATATGATTTTTTCCTTCACTTCTTTAAAGAAAAAACCTGCAAAAGGGAATTTTGCCAAATATTTACCAGCATATTAGTTTACAGAAATAAGAAATTTCCTGTCCTGACAGCGAAATTTTGTGCCGAAAAGCGACCCATCACTCCCGAAAATGAACAACACATATGCGTTATTAGCATATGTAGGTTAAAAAGGATCGAACCTTTTATACGGCAGGTTCCAAATAAAAATGAGATAGACCTACATACTGGAGAAAAAATCAGTTTAGCAGATGAATATTGAGGGTTTAATTTTAAAGGAGTATACGAGACATTACAACAGTTGCATCCAGCATCATAACTTGATTGAGATTGAAAAGTTTAATTTATGACTTGGTTGAGAATGAAAATGTTAATGCTGCTATTGATTATCTCTCTTTTGAGGATTTGTTGGCTCTGAATAGAGCCGGTTGGTTTTACTTGTAGTATTCACACGGACACTCTGTTTGCCGTCGACGGAATAAGTCTGCTGCTGATGAACATGCCCAGATTACTAGGTCTGGACTTGGACGGAAGTGGCTGCAGGCTGCCCAGGTTGGTTGGACAGTACTTGACTGTGTGTGCATCATCTCCGCTGATTCCACACAGTGGACAGACGTAAGCCCTTAGCCTAGGACAGACCACCTTGTCAAGGCTGTTCTTGAGAACGTGTGAGGTGTAAACTGCTTCACTCTCGCCGTTGTTCTTGCAGAAGACGCACCAGGTTGGCTTGGGAACCGCCCAGCGAGCTCGTCGAGATGGACCGCTCTCACGGGACAGCTCGTCGATGGTGAAGGGTCGGAAACCGGTGATCGGCCCGCTGTCGATGTTGCTGGTGTCCTGGTCCGGCTCCGCGCATTGCTTTGGCATCTGGAGATCTTCCGGTGGCTCAGGGACAGAGCTAGGCTTGGGAGGTGGTGCGTAGATCTTGGTAATGAGACGGGCTAGACCAAGGTAGTCGTGGAAGCGATCAAACTCTCTTGGTATTTCTACGAAGCACTGCTGTCTTTCTTGAACGACTGGAAAACTGCTAGTGCAGCGAGACATCTTCGGTTGAGATACCGAGATCAACAATGTTGACTCAATGCAAACCAAATCGGAAGTGGTGATTTAGTGCCAAACAGGCCCGACTTTATGTCGAAGATCTTCGATGAGGTCGGCACTCAGACAATGAGAACACATTGGCGGCAACATTATAGACAGATGCGGCTTGACTGATGCTCTTTAAGGCCGGCCGCGTCGCGTTTGAGACGGTGTGATCACAGCCAAGCAGTCAACAATGACTAAGCCCACAGACTCCAACTTGCGGTTTCGCCTGAGCGCTCTCGGGTCAAGAACACGCAGAATCACAAGAGTGCCCATTACCAACTTCTCTGAATGCATTTGGTGTTACTTGTCAACGACGAAGTTATCGCTGGATTTGTACAGAAACTTAGCGGGCTTTTTGATCCCTGCATCTTTGTATCAAAGAGCGGAGTTTTAAGGACGTCACGCAAACCTGTCCACAAAGTCACATTAAAAGTGACACCCTTTCAAGAAATGCATGTATGGGTCAAAGACCGACGGGTCGAAAACCCGCCACCTGGAAATATTTCACAGGCTTGGAGCTTCCAATTAGAAATTAGCTTGTAAAACAAAAAACTGGGAATGATCTTGAAGCAGAAAGCACGGACGTTTCGCCAAATTCAAATGATCGCATGCTGACGGCCGATTACATGCCGTCCATTTTCCTCCATACAAGAATTCGTGCCGACTATGCAGTCTCTTTCTACAAATAACTGACCAAAAAGTAGACTTAAATCATTGGAACGTCAAGTATTCCTGCCTCACAAATACAAATGAGAACACCTGTACATGCAATCTCAATTTCTTTCTGTCCCATTTCTAAAATGGAACGAAATGACTGGAATATTCCCGACTATCAGAAGGGTACGATAATACAGTTCGTCTAGAAAAACACAATTCATTTATATTTCCATGAAAAATTAACTCGATTCTTTATTAAGGTTTACCATTTGTCTCCATCTGTGAGTTCATTGGAGACATTAACACAATTGTATTCACAAATTAAAGACTGCCGCAAAAGATCAAGAATTATAAGTACATGGATAATTATTCCTCCGTGTTTTAACTTCAAAAAATGCAGCACGGCAAACACGAAGTGACAGATAGATGCCTGGACAGTAAAGTATTGGGAAATTTTGTTTGGGGCTTATTTCTAATTCACATTATGAAAACAAATATTAAAAAGCCGTACAGTTCAACTTCTTTGTTTTTTACCTCACTCGAAGTAAAACTCATTCTTAAAAATCAATCAAATTATTTTTTTCACTGATGTACTGAGCGTGTCAGCCCTGCAAAACTACAATCTGGGCCAGTGACAGGCACACACGTGGTGAGGTCGCTGCCAAGGCAAGTTACAGGGCTACTGCAATGAGCAAGTTATTTGACTGTTGGTTCACACGCTACAATTGGGTGAGTGTTACTGATTGGCCAAACAGAAAGTAAGGGATCATCGTGGTTGACAAGAGATTAATGTATGTAGCTACATCACGATGTTACTGTTTAAGACCCCCCATTCTATTCAAAGTCAAATTACAAACTTAATGTTTTCTTTCGGTGTGATTTAATGTCAATCCGCACTGTTGTATTCACAAAATAATGACCGCCGGTATAATTATTCTTTGATGTTTTAGCTTCAAATGTAAAATGTTGGGGAAATTTTGTTTGGGGCTTATTTCTCATTTAAGTTGTGAAAACAAATTTAAAAAGCTGTACTGTTCAACTTCTTTGCTTTTTTTATGCTCAATCTGAGAAAACTCATTCTTGATTACTTGATTCAACCACTTTAAAAAACAGTATTTAATGACAGCCATGGGTGGAGATTTCTTGTCACATATGGAGGAGGGGATGATATCTGAAAGCTCAGCGTGGCCTCCATCCCAGGTGACATCATGACACCGGCATGTGCAGAGTACGGTGGTGCAGGCTAAGGGTGTGCATAGTCAGTGACTTGAAAGGGGGGGATGATTATATTGGTTATCTCACAGGTCAAAAAGTGTGGGGGGTATATATCCCTCACCCCGAGGATCTCCGCCCATGATGAGCTCAATGATCAGTGCCATTGTGAAAACCATTAAAAGGTATCATAAATAATCATGAGAAAAAGTGTGACATTTAAATGTCTGCATATCAATTCCTTGTATCTCCATTTGTGATCACAAACACAAAACAAAACTAACAAATGCGAAAACTTTTGTTTATTGCATTGCAGCTTCCAGCTGCTACTTCAGGAAAATAAAAGAAAAGCTTATGTTTCAAATCATCCAATACACCTAAGAGATAAATCAACAAGATTTACATATAATATATGAATTTTCTCAAGAATAGCAAACAATGATAGGGACTAACCTCTCACCTGTGCATCTCAGAAGCCGACCAAGGGCTTTGAATTCATGTGCATTTGACAACTACACCACTCACAAGGAGCACGATCACGTCACAACCTTTTTCAGCTTTCCATCAAAAGCAGCACCCTATGGGGCTAGCTGGACACACTTTGGTCCAGCAAGCCACAGACACGCATGATTTTACCTTACTCTATTCAATACTGTTTAGAAAACAATAAACTTCACCTGCAGTGAGTTTGACACAACCTTGATACCTCTTGAAGTGGTAACATTCAATCAAAGCTATGGCATCAACGCGTTCCTTTCATGTTCATGAGTAGTATATATTTAGCCTGCTGTGAGTTTCTGGGTGTAAGAACGCAGCACCTCCTCTGCTGTAGACCTCTTGCTCATCTTGTTAGCTTTGCCTTGGTAACGACCAGTCTTGCTTGCTCCTTTCCCCTCTAAACATTCGGCAATCCTAACCACAACCACAGAATGTAACAAAAGAATTACGGAAGTGCAAAATCAGACTACTCTTTCAAGCACCGGTCAAAGATGACTTGCTATCTCTGGGCAACCAATGTAAACAGTATTGTGCTTGCTGTTGCACAGAGCAAGGGGATAATTTTCACATGCTTCGGGGGCTGCGTGTCACATCGTTTGCATCGATTTGAGCAGGTCCACATTGGCTCACAGGTGATGCAAACAATAAAAAAAAGGGAAAACAATGTTTTCTGTCAGCAGGTGTCTTGAGAGTGTCTGATTGTACAGTGACAGTGTCAGCCTGGAAAAAAATGCCAGCCTAACATTTAAAAAAAAATTTCATCTGAGACAAAGACAACAAAACGTTTTCGTCATGCACAGCTGTCTGGAAAACAAAATTATCCATGACCTGGAGGTTCATGTGCTTTCATGATTAAACAAAAAACATGTCAATGTACACTTTACTTTGTTGAAACTTCTTACAATCAATTAATCAGAGCTATAACTCACTTAGGTCCGACTTCTTTGATGATGTCATCTGGGCCTGCAGCTAAGAACATCCCAGCACCCTTTTCATCACCAGCTGTGAGCAGTGCTAAGCAATTCTGTCAGTCCAGGAAAAAAATGAATAGTCAGTTAAAAAAAAATGAAAATTGGATTTTAAAAATTATCCAGACTGGTAGCAAAAACTATATAATGTCACAAAAAAGCTTAAACCCTTGAAACAACATAATATAAAACATCACTCAAATTTGGGCATAAACAACTGCTTACACTGAACTGGCTGCAAATAAGCCTTTGTTTTCAGTGAGATTGATGATACCCAATTATTGAAAGGTTGAGGTAAGGGCTGTAGGTAAAGGAAACTTTTTTCAATCTTGTTTCCTGAATCTGTTTTATAAATTGTAAACTGCTGAACATGGTGGCACTAGATGATTTTTATGATTGATGTGTGTTCCAAGCCCCCATTTCCAACTGTTTCAAAATCTGCCAGAAAAAACTTTATCGAAATAGAAACATACATGTACTACATTGTAGAATTGTACTTTATTGCTTTCATTTGTACTCAAGATCCAAAAATGAAGAGTTAACCTCACTTTCAATTTCACATTAGCTGACTTGCAAGAGTCTATCTTCGTGAACACAAAGTTAGTATGAGAAGTTTGCTAGTGCATGAACATGGTAACATGTCTTGTCAACCAGCAGAGCCAGATGTTCTAACAGTATGACAACATTACATGTAGACATTAATCTCAGCAATCTGTTTTCAGTGGCCAAAGGATGGATTCAGAGTGTGTAAATCAATACAAAGCAGGTCTTGATTAAGTCCCCCCAAAAGTACAAATACAAGAACGTCTAACAGCACTTCACTGTACCTGCAAATTGATTTCATTTGCTATCATGTTCAGGAATTCCAAGTCGCCCTCTTTCCGGTGAAGAACCAGGACGGGATCTTTGTCAGCTTGGTTGTTATAGCGATAGGCTTCGAGTGCAGCAAGGTCTCTTAGCAACATGGTGGTGCTCTAAAATAACATACACGGAGATTTCCAGGCATCAGAGGTTCTTCAAATCTTGGCTTCATTAATGTTGCAGCTTCAGGCTTGAGTATTATGGATTTATTCAAAACTTTGTTTGCAATCAATCTCCTACCTATGTAACGAAAATCTTCCAATGGCATATATATGCTCATCTGCAGTGTTTAAACCCTACTCACTCTGCCCAGCTAAATTGTAGAAATGAACACATTTTACTATCTTTTATTGATTCTAATGGAGGTAATTTTTTCAGTTGAAATATTATTTTTGAAAGATCTTATATCCTTGTGACCTAAAGATCTCTGTATTAACGTGAATGTAACAGAAAATGATTTGAATTGTGAGCATCAATCAGTCAATCGCCACAGTTGGGCCCTGTCCAAATCAGAAGAAAGCACTTTATAAATGCCATTTATCTCTTATCTTTACCTTGTTGGCTACTTTCAATGATTTCTGGATCTTCTCTGCAGCCTGTGGGTGGCCATCAGGTCCGCACCTGTCAACCAGACAAGCAAGTACAACACAAAATTGACAGAACGTCATTCCAGGCTGCCCGTCGTCTTTCATAAACACGTCACCCATTCAAATGCTCAGAGCAACTTTATCAGGAGAACAATCGCAGTCATCTCTGGCGTCTGGTTCTGAGACCTGACAATGTTTTCATCAATTGCTGCTGGCTTGCCTCCATTCTTAAACAGAACAAGAGCAATGCAACAAAAGCCAGCCCTTGTCCAATTGCATATTTGAATCCCCATATTTGCACGTGTGAAATGCAACAATGGAAAATACGTCATTAAATTTCTAAAATATCAAGATCAGCAAGAGTGCAAAAGCTATTTTGCAGACGAATAATCTGTGTTAGTTGAATCAAATGTAAAAAGGTCCTAAACTTGCTCTAGGCAGTTTTATTTTTTCATGTTTAAACTCATTTGGAGTCATCTGGCAAGTGATTAAAGACGATGTTACCATTTGATAAACAATGGGACATGAGACTGACTATCTCCACACATTTCCTGAAATCTTTCTACATGCAACATCTTGCTGCACATGTTCTCTACATCGATGGTACTTGTTTGCGCCCAAGAGTGGCACATCCTGCTTCATTGGCATAAAGTCTGTTCCGTGCCATGTGGCTCATCCTGCTGGTGTTTATCTCTGGTTTCCTAGGCATGAAATGACTGAGAATAGTTCTATTCCCCCCTGGATGGGATGCCAGTTCATGGCAGGCTGCTTCCCCAGCTAATGCTGATACCCATTTATACGCCTGGGTGGAACGAGGCAAGCAGGGGTGAAGTGGCTTGCCAAGGGCCACAACATGCTGTCAGCAGTTGGAGTCGAACCCCCGACCCTGTGATCAGAAGCTACAAACCCTAACCACTAGGCCACATGCTCCAGTAATGGTTGCCCACATGCTCAACTGGCATAGCTGGGGTTAAACTATTTCACAATGTACTTAAACTGCTCCAACACAGCTTATAGAGAGGGACTTACAGTAACCCCCCCCCCTTTCCTCTTGAAAACAACCATGTTAATCTTGAAAGTCAGACAAGAAAGACAAGTACACACTTGAGGAATCCAGTAAGAAGTTTCTCATTGGTAAGGCACTTCCCAAGGTAATCTAGCACCCTGTTGCCGGCCAGAAAATAAAGGTTGGTTTTGCTTTTCTTCCCTTTCTCTGCACCTAGAAGCTTGATAGACTGTCAGAGAAAAAAATCAGCCATAAATAAATTACACCGACTGACTTTGGAAGGAACTTGAAATTACATTTCACATGGTTTATCATGGATCATTCTTGGCTAATTTATTGCACTGTCATCCAAGTTGCATTCTGTCCATTTTTTTTAAAAGAGAAGTCCCATTTTAGAATGTAAGCTTTGAAGAGACAAAAAAATACCCTGCTAAAAATGGAGAAAAGAACAAATTCTACTTCTTGTTTTCAAGCAACAATTAAATTCTGTACAATGATCTAAACCATCAAACAACAAAATAAGCCCAAAACAAATAAAAACCATAAAAGCGCCTTTTAAATGAATTCGGAAATTTTGGAAATATGGCAAAATGTGCATTCAAATGGTGTGATTTTTTAAGTTTGATACTGTTTCAGGACGACGTGATGCTAAACCCGATCCGTTTCCATTCCGAGTCTGTTCGAAGTGTTTGGAAGTGGGGACAAAAGTTGACAATAGCTCTCAGTACAGTGATGCCCTTCAAGCCTGATGAATTTGTGATACCAGTCTTGACTTCTATATTTGCTCACCTGCAGATGACTAAGATTGGCAACATGGGTCCCACAGCAAGTGTTGGCTTCGATGGTCTCGATCTCTACGATGCGGACTTGGCCGACGTGATCATCGGGCAGTCCTCTTGTTCGTACCTAGTGGAAACATCAAGGGGTGGCTTCTCTATGACTGAGAGCGTTTCGTCTCTAACAAATTTGAATCTTTGTCACTCACTGTTCATTCCGTAGCAATGGCAATTAAGACACTTTCTCATACTGCCGAATGTATCTTCTTGGTGGACATACAACTGAAGCCACAGGTTTACATACACCTGCACAACAGATTTCCACAATGTTTTTGGACTCAACCGTTTCCCAGGACCAGTTGCTTTGTAACTCAGTTGCATTGGAATTAGAGCTCATTTTCAACACAAATATTAGACCAAAATCAGGTTTTTAAGATGGCTTTTTAAGATCGCCCTGTGTTTGTGGTGGATAAACCCTTGTGCATGTCAAATAGTGCATGTAGCCATTGTTTGGCATACACAAGGGTTTATCCACTACCAACACGGAGGCGAGGGTTCCCCTCGTTTTCTCTGTTTTCTCGGAATGACACAATCTACAGTCAGCATTTTCAGAATTCGCATCTTGGCATGAACAGAAAAAAGCCCTTTTTAGCTTGTTATAGTTGAGCTCTGAAGACAAATGACACTGCATTCGATTTGGATGCTTCCATGTTTATTTGAACAGATAAAATCAGAGAAAACATGTTTTCCTTTGAGTTGCTCTTTAAAGTGTCTTTACAATCCCCATCATCCAGTTGGTAATTTTGACTGCAACCTTTTGTTTCTTCTTCTCACATTTCTTTCTTAAAAATGTTGGAGATCTTTGGTTTACGAAATTTTCTAGCCATTCTCATTCAACATCTCAAAGGAAGCCCTAATTTTCATAAAGTGGTTTTCGAGTGAGCAAAACAGAAAATGTAACCAAATAATTAATACAGCGATTAAATTATTGAGCAAACAACTAAGGCTATTGGGTCTATCCTAAACAGAGCTCTTAACACAAACTCTACTTAATTTGAATCATCAAAAATCAACCAATGGTACTTTTCTAGCCCCTTAACTTTCAAGGTCACCAAGCCCCACGTAAAATAATTTACTTAGGCTCCATCATTATCATTCCAACCAAATCCTACCCAACCTTCCTGTAGATTTTGGAGTTTCTGGTTTACATTAGTTTTCATTTTCTTACGCTATTGAGCACTGAAGATCCTAGATCTACAAGTCTTGGCGTCATCGCCAGTTGCTTCCTGATTGCTGTGTTGACTTCTTTCTCCAGTTCCTGCATCTCCTCTACACCAATCTTGGGTGTATCCATCTCGATGAAGGATTTCTCCTTGCCGAGATCCCTGAGCAGATGAAACAAATCTACTTAGACTACAGAGGAGCCAGGAACTCACTGTCTCACCATTCAATCTAACCCCCTAAGTCGGTTTCTAATGTCATGGCACTAATCACCGATACTGTATTTTACCAATAAAGGGGCTTAGTTCATTTCACGCAGAACTTATG
Organism: Acanthaster planci; assembly: GCF_054643075.1. NCBI lineage: Eukaryota > Metazoa > Echinodermata > Asteroidea > Valvatida > Acanthasteridae > Acanthaster > Acanthaster planci. The sequence goes on from NC_141784.1 coordinate 13,630,572, forward strand.
ATAATTTTGAAAAAAAGAGTTCTGCACTTACAACATTTTATGTATTCTTAGTGTTTGTCTGAGAGCTTGCAAAAAACTCACAAGCTTACTCAAGTGAGACTTGAATCCACAACCTCCACTTACTACTGAAAATGTCTTAACCACTCGTCCACCATGCTTGCCGGGGTCAGCTGGCCGGTCCATGTCAGACGTAGCAGTGGGCATCGCAAACTATTTCAAGGTGTGCCTTGCGTCAGGGAAATGTTAAGTTTAATAATGAGTTTTGCCCATACACTGACATATGTTCACAACGCAAGCTCTTAGACAAGCGCTGATTATACAGTAATATGAACATACGTCGGTGTAAGAGTAAACTCGTTACTAAAATTAAAATCGCCCTGACGCAAAGTACATCTTGAAATAGAACTTATGAATTCACGACATACATTAATCTACTTGTACAGACAAAACAAGACTTTTTGCAAACTGAATACAAATTGTGTCTCAGATACAATAAAACCAGACTTGTCTGACTCACCAAGATGTTGTGGGCCATCCATACCTCTCTTCTGCAATAGCTGTTATCAAATGTTGTGCTAGGATAAAAGAAGTTGCAGAGAGCACATTCACGTAGCAAATGGAAATGTGGCCGACTCTGTGGCACAGTGAACAAAGCTGAATTTATATCAGGGAGTGAAATTTCTTCAACACTGGCAAAGTCAAAATAAAACTGTTATAAAATTCAGACATGGGCTTTTTAAACACTGCTTTGGCAGTGTGATGTGTACTTTTTGAAAGACTCCTTGCGACATTTCCTCTTTTGAGTCATAATGAAAGGAAAAAGACTGGAGTGCTTCATCCACACCTGAGTGTTGCTGCATGTGGTCAAATCGCCTGGTCCAATCAACCTTCTGCAGGACCTCTGTGCCTGGTTCAATGGCCACCTCAACAAAAAGGACAGCGTCACCTCCCCTCCTTGTCACCCGATGGACATCGATGCCATTCATCTGGGTGGACACACAGAGAAGTGGACGGGGGATCAGGATTTCCCAATACTGGCAGGGATGCCGTCAACGAAAGGCAACTATTGAACTCGAACCTCTTGAACAGTTTTGCTAGGAAACTTGAAGAATCTTCCCACATCCACAGACTATGCCGGCACCCTACGCTGTGTTCTTAACACCCAGGCAACCTTTATGTGGCATACAATTCTACTCACACATCTAACTTAGAAAGCCTTCACCTGAGACGGGTTAGGTTAAATTTTAGGGTTTGTTAATTATTGGTATTAATTTCACCTTTGTTTGCTTCATTGCCCACCCACAAACAACAACGATCACAAATAGACAAAACACTGTATTTAATATTTCAAATCCGAAACCTATTTTTCTGTAGAACCTGAAACGTGCAAATGAATCTCTGTATGAAACAGACGAAAGGAGTTTGTACTGGGTCCTGTTGTGTGAAGCTATTCCCATCACCTTTTCATACTGACAAAAAAAAATGGAAGCAACCATTCAGACGCATGGACCACATCTTCGCCAAACAAGGCAAAGTCCAAAAAGACAGGCATATTGAGCAAATCACACACATCACATGCACAATGTGGCAATGCAAAGTTATCTCGCGTTGTGGCCTTTTGAACATGCAGTTTTGCCAACCTGTACACAGGGGCTTTCATCTCGGTAAATCTGAGCTGGAATATAATGCTGTTATTAAGGGAACGTTGGCTGGTAAAAAAAGAACTAATGGACTTGGGAGACAAACAACTTAGACGAAGGTTGCCAAGGTTATCTTTACTGCTCCTGGAATCAGGGGTATAGCAAGGGGGGCACTGGCACCCTATGGAGGCCTTTTGTCACCATTTGGCCATTTGACGCCTTTTTCCACTTGACATTCATCTGGTAGATACAGGAAATATATGGATGCCCAGCATTTGAACTTCCCAACCAGCCTCATCTTAATTACATCAGTGTTGGGGATGGGCAAGTTAGCAAAACAAAAGCTATCGAAAAATTCCAGCATGAATGCAGCTGAATATTTTCTATTACAAACATTCAGAACAAAAGGCCTTACCGTTCCTCTGTCATCCGGCTGAAATAAAGAAAATAGAAAAGAAACGAGTCAGAACATCTTCAGAGGAAAACCTTGTACCTATTATTGTGTTCAACTGACATTTATATTAAGCACTACAGATGTGCAGAGGTGCGCAAAGATTACATGAGAATATAAAACCTTAAGCTTAGCTCAGTATAGCCAAGGTTAGACAACAGCTTCATCACACTGCAACTTATGTTCAAGGTATCAATTTATCCTGCCAAAGTGAACCTTTCGACAACACTTTTTTCAAACTTTTTACAGATGGAATAAACTAAAAGTTCATTCGCACATCTGTGCTTCTTATGTCTAGAATTAAATAAATGCGAAGTTCCGAAGAAGTAAATATGACTACACTCTAGGACCTAACACTATGTGTTTATAGAGACTATACAACAGTTTCACGCTTCCATTGTAAACACTGTGAACAAACCTCTCATGTGAAGACTTACAATGTAAGCTATTCCCCTACCATATCGCTCAACATAGCTGTTATGTTTTAGTCCGGGAACCAGACTAACAGTTCTTATGCATTTCATTACAAATGTGTGAGTGCCCAATTAAGTCTTCACATGAGAAATTCACTCGGGATGTTTATGACCGAAGCAGGGAGCTGTGATATATTTTCTACATACACATCGCCCACGGACGTATTGACTTATTCCCAACCAAGACTGGTTGTCCAGCCTGGGCTAAGCACAGTAGCAGTGCATCATAACTGAGTCCAGCATCTGCCTGCCAGTGATTTGGACAGTTTGCAAATCAGAATTCCTTGCTTGGAGTTAAAACACTGATAAACATTAATACCCTCAGTGCAGCATGAGGTGGCTTTGTTACAACCCAAGTACAGCATCTGTCCCAACTACGACCCAACTACATGTATAACACTGTACCAACTATTTTTGAGCCCGTCTCAACCATATACATATAGTTGGAACAAGCCCAATTATAGTTGGGACAAATGCTAGACTGGTAGTTGGGGCATAACAGCACAACTTAAAAAATGATACGTTACAAGTAAACAGGTTCAACAGTACCCCTGAACTGTGGGGTTCATCATCTGCCTCACTTCTACGAATGTAGCACAGCAGACGACGAACCCAATAATTCTGGAGGTAGTTCAACACTTCAAGAATCCATCTTTTCATTTGAAAGTGGATGCTCAAAAACTTGTGACTGATACAGCATTGTTGTCGGAGCAGCTCATCATGGAGAATAACCTCCTGGTCAATCATATCCTTCTCTGAAAAAATTGAAAATAGAATCAGTCAATACCTGACCTCCCCCCTCTGGAAAAAGAACAGTATCTTCTGTGATGATCTCATAGCCCTGAAGTGTTTGCTTCTTGCCATTGACTACTTGCTTGAGCTCAGCGGGCGTGCAAGACACAACTTTTGTAGTTAACTGTGAAGGTTAAACACAAATCAAAGGCATAATTTAGAATGTTGTTCTTTTTCATTGATGATATACACATAGTTTCAAGCACAAAGGCCTATCCTTTTGGTAGGTATGAGGTCACCTGGTCTTGTTTCCTGTCTCTGATTGGTCAGTGGTGGCTGTTACTTTTGTCACACCCTCTGGAACAATGTTGTGGTCATGAGGGAAAGCCCAAAACATTGTCCCAACATTACACTTTTTCATTAACCTTAATCCCTTAGGGTGTATGTAAACCACATTGAAATTGGAGGATTTGGGACTGTTAGGGATGTCTCAAAATTTCATGGTTTCATGTTATACCAAAAAAGTAATGTACATGTAGGGCCTATTCATTTTTATTGCTAAAAAATAAAAGGCCCTAAATTTGCAGGAGACCCGATCTCAGTTGTATCCCTGAATGTAGAGTATATATTTGAAACCCTCTTTTACAGGGAGATTTTTGGGGGGCCGGAGTGAAATCGTTGAATAGATTCTGGTTTTCTAATTTAAACATTTTCAAATGAATCACCAAATTGGGGAAACTCATCAGACTGAAATTTCGTCCCAAGTCACGAATATAGTCTATTCCCTACACAAATTGAATGGAGGGCTTCCCCTTTGCCTCACGCGTCCGACCAAGGTTTTCTGGATGAATGCCTACCACTGCTGGTGGTCTTACTAATTACCATCAACACGCACAGTCCATCAGCATATCACATCGTCAACACACCACCAACACCTCTGAAAGACTTGGTACAGCCTAGGGCCTACAGCCCAAGTTTTGCTAGAATGCAAAATGGAGGTCAATGGCTAAGCTGCTTAGAGATAATATTTTTTGTGTGAAAATCCTCCATTTTTAACATTGGAATGTAACCTCAAACCACAGAAAATTCCTGTTTAGCCCAAATATTGCAGTCCTGTGCCTCTTGAGTCTTAGGCTCTTTAGCTGAATTATACTGCATTTTGGATGTGTTAACGTTACTATCATGTGTTGACGGTTGGTTGACGGTGATTAGTAAGACCATCCGTGGTAGGACCCACTACCGGAGAACATGTGCAAGAACATGCGACATAGACCTATGAGGGGGATTGTATACTTGTGGACCCCCCCCCAGTTTTTTGACATTTTGATCTTGCAAAACTGGGAAGTCCCCCTAAAAAACAAAGGCAACATTCTCTTTATTGTGCTGACCCTATTTTCGGGAAAATTTCAAATTGTAAACTGTGAGAAAATGTGACTTTCTTACTGATAAACTAACCGTGCAAATTTGAATCCACAATGGGTCACATGTTAAAGGATCCAGGAAATGAATTTTTCTCAGAATCACTTTTTGTGTATCTCTGTACTCTTTTTCCATGTATGAAGACTGTTTGACATGTTCTTTGAGTTACGTAAACTGAGAAGTGCACTTTTTCAAACATTAAAAATTGACCAAGCATTTCTGGACAAGTGAGGGCGCTTTTGCTTTGATGTAAATCCAGGAAGACATGGTTCAGGTTGCATGTTTTCATGTTCAAATTGTGAACCCTAAATCTGGGAACAGTTCTGTGACAAGGATTTTTGCTGGATTGTTGCCATATACTTACACAGCAATAAATTGCCATAGAGAATGAAATCTGCCATAGCAGTGGTTAAAAAAATTGACAAATTTTCTGTGCACAAATCAGTGCAACATTGAGATTCAGTGCCTTGGATGACATCATAGTTCTGCTCACGAATATGCAAACTACATTAGCATAAAAACCAAAAAAGCATCAAAATATGGGTTGAAATTGCAAAGCAAATATTCAAAATAAAGTTCATTGAATCCAAAAGATGCGATTTCAAGGATTTTTAGTAAAATTTATAAAATATTTCTATTTCATGGTTCCTTTAACCACTTCCTGCCAGGGAGCCCGGTTTCGGGCACCGTGTGTTTATACACGTGGCCGGGGTCTCCAAAATCGGATAAAGGGAACTGGGCCTTCTAACAAAAGACCGTCCTCAGAACAAAAAACCAGGCTGCTGTCGCGCTGGACTCATCTAGGCTTACTCTTCCAAAAACTAGGCTGTCTTCTGCTGGAGAGAGGCTGTTTTCTGTGGCTGGTCCCCGTCTCTAGAACCAGCTTGAAGTTCATCTTAGAGAGTCTAGGAATGTGGAGAGTTTTAAGACCGGGCTGAAGACGCACCTTTTTTTAAACAAGCATTTTTAGTTTCTTAGTATCGATTTTCATTATGGTACAAGTAGGTTTTATTTATTTATTTATATTTTGATGTACAGCGCCTGGGAGCAGGTTGATGGATTGGGTGCTTTATAAATGTCAATTATTATTATTTATTATTACCGAAATTTTTTCATTCTCAATAGTGGAGAAAATTCAGCCCTGTTTTGAAGCAGTATACCACAGTTTGGGGCATTTAGCGCGAATGGATTACCACCGGGGACATGTGGGTGTAAACGTCCATTAATTGATATGATGAATTTTTGAAGAATTTTGAAAACTGAAAATCTTGAAAGAGTCCTGATTATGTGCACTGCATTTTTCAAAACACCTGACAGCAAGTGGTTAAAACACTCACAGTTTCCCCTCAAAATTTCCCTTAAAACTCAAAACCCTACCCTCTTTTGACAACATTAACCCTGCAGTTATTGAGCATGATGTCACTTTCATCTCCTAAGGTGAATTCAACAGTTAAAATGAAGCTCTCCCTGGGAAAAATGTTGCATCCTGACTCCACTTTTCTCATCATATACTGGCCTATATTATCTCAATTAAAGTCAGTCATTGCAGACTGACAGAAATGCTGGAAAGACATGGATTCTGGACTGAGAAATATTTACCGATGTTATTGGGAAATACTTACAAAATTCTCTTTACTCCCAATTAAATAGACTTTGTACACAACTGCTGAAGTAAAGTCAGGATGCAACATTTTTTCCCTCCTTTCTATTATAGGAACAGGGTCCCCAAATTTACAATCCCCTAACTGACACGCACAATTGCTTGGCCCATATGATGCGTGCATGCTGAACACTCTTGATGGGAGTTCTGTGTTTATCGGTAACTTTACAACCCCTCAGTTTTCATCAATTTTTTTTCTCAAATCACAATTAAGATAGACCAGTTTACATGACAATTATGTCATCCTCAATATATACAAAACATTATCGCTGTGTCTGATTCGCTTTTAAGTGAAAAGCACGAAAACAGATAGGCCTACCTCTATCAAGTAACTGTTCTTTTGACAGGCGAACGCCATGTTGGGTTGAAAAGTATTTATTGTCATTGATAGTTGTAAAAATTTAAAGTCATATACAAAATATGAAATAAAAGACCAAATTTAAAAGGTAAACAGGGTTATATTATTTATTTGATTGCAAAACCGTAAGTTTCAGTATTCAAATTTTGAATTTGGTTTTGGATGTTTTAATAATTATTTTATAAATTTACATATTTTTTTATTGCAGCGAAAGCTGACATGTCTCCCTGTGAGAGAGATGGCGAAAATAGAAGATTATGACAGCAAATTTTGCAGAACTTACTGTCGCATTTCGGAAGATTTCGCTTTTACTCGTTTCCTGTAGCTTATAGAAAGGAGCTAGCTCAGCATAATTACGAAGCACGGTATGGTTTATTGTAAACTTATTAGCCTAGTCGAAGATGCTTTGCACTCACTCGTAAAAGCTCAATTTATTTTTCCATGCGTTAGGACGGTTGCTTGCACATACATGTGCACAGTATGGTAAACTATGTAAACGGTACATGTTCGTGACATGTATATACATGTAGGCTAATTACTAACACTAGGTCTGCATTGTATGTAAGATCTAGAAGTGTACAGTGTACGTGTCTGTATACATATGGTAGACCTAACGTGCCAGTAAAAGTACATGTACATTTTTGTACATGCAGGACGGTATCGTGTGTATGGGTAGGCCTCCACGCATGATACATGTATGTAATGCATCCACAAGTCACTATAATTTGCGCACTTAGTACTTTGGCCAAAATTTGCCCTTAAATATACTAAAATATTTATGGCTTCATTTTCAGAAGTTGAAAGTTTGACTAAAATCCTACTTGGAATAATATTATGAAGAACATTGGAGGTCACCAAAGCAACAGGAACAATGTCGCCTGCAAATGAGTAGGTTCGGCTGTAGTAAAACCTACGTCACCATAATTCGCGCATGTTTTTTGCAACTGTCATTTTATGGAGTATCGGTAATGCCCTACTTCTGATAAATCTGCCAGTTAATGTCTTTTGAATGAGGAGTTATTTTTTGCAGTAATTACTTTGGTTTTTATAATGCTGTTTGAGGAAAAACACTTTAGGCCTAATTCACAATAGCTTGACTTCCCATCACTTTCTTTTTTTCGTTCTCCTAGATCATAATTTTTTAAAATTTAATTTAAAACGACAGTGAGGCATGAAGTTTTATTGTTTCAAAAATATCATAATTAGCATTAAATTAATATGAATTAGTTATATGGATATTAGGACAAAACTTTTCTTTCTATGTGCATTTTTGAAAAAGTCGCAAAATACAGTGTCAGTGAATCCGCCCCTGGGAATATCAACATATAAGGTGCGCGGTGTTTTTTCAGGCTCCGTATTTTTGATAATGCCTTCAATATTTGACAAAAGTTGATCAAAGTTTTCATTAGTGCCCGTATCGGATGTCCAACGTCGATCATGAACGAACAGCAATCATTCATCCTTTTTCTAGACAATTTCAGCCGGTTCTTTTTTGAATTTAGTCTGTAAAGGAAAGCTTTATGCTCAACATTTTTCCCGAATTCTCCATGGAAAAGCTTGCGAAAAGAAAAAACGTTGAAGTGACGATTGATCATCAACAGTAAGTTAACGTCAGATCATAACTTCATTGAAGGGTTTCACCATGAGAAAGCTGAATGCGCAAATATTTGTACATGTATGTGCGAATTAAGGGTACTCCAAGATACATACGGTACATATTTGTGCATAGGGTGTAAAGCAGCATCATATATATGGATGTCATGAGTCATAGATGGTGCTGGATATTTGCATCTAATATTCATGTGGTCCAGTATATGGTTGAACAGCCAGATAAAATTTTGGCCAAGGTAAACGGAAAGAATATTGCAACTTGCCACCACCTCAGGGGTACAAAGTCTACGAGCAGTCAAGGAAAAATTTTTGTGTATTTCCTAACAATGAGTCCCATCTATGGATGCCAGTAATTCCTCCCTACAGTAACTTAATAGCCATTAGAAAGCAAAAACATGTCCAGAAAAGTTCAATTTAGGAGGGAAAATACCAAGCGGTTTACTGAGAAAACATTTAGAATTTTCCGGACCAGTCTCATAGGGTTTGTGTACAGGGTGTCAAGTGGCATCTGTATGGACCTCTCTCCTTTTTTCTCAGTCCCAGATTCATGTCTTTCAGCATTTCTGCAGTGACTGGCCTTTATTGAGATGATGCATGATAAAAAAGGTTGAGGCAGTATGCAACATTCTTCCCAACAAAATGATCTATTCAGATCATTCTTTGTAGCCGCTTATATGCTTTGTATTGGATGCCTCTATAAAACAGGCTGGAAAAATTTATTGCAATGGCTATTGTCACTTCACTTTAAACTAGCTGCTGTCTACTGGTACTTGTGTCACATCACTTTGGAGCATTAGAAACAGGAACTAGACCAGTCTGTAACAGGTGGATTTCTTTATTTTCCTTTAAAGAACCCTCCAGGGATATTAATCCACTAGAAAAAGGAAGAGGAAAACATCTATGAAAAATAAACGTCTGATTTGATAAAAAAGAGAGAAAAAACAAGACTTGAAACAAATGATGAATGCCTCAAGTCTTAAACCTACATGTACCGTTCATGTACATGTACATTTAGGTTAATGTACTTGTCTACTGGTAGACAGATAATGCTTATTGTGTGTGACCGTAGAATTTGGAAGTCGCATTCCTGCTTCTCTAACTATGGTATAGCCACTATGAAAATTTTATTTTCAAGATTTGAATCTAGTTGTCTTGTATGGGTCATGTGGTCAGTGGTTAGTGGTTACTTGGATGTAAACAATAAGATATTTAGATTGTGGGTTTTGGCAAAAAGGAAGGAAGCGAATCCTTTCATGTTGTGTATAATATTTACAAGATGGCAGCCACTCTTTTTTTTTTCAATAAAAGTACAAGCCAAGTGCCACAAGTATGTTCCAAGAAAAAGCTTTTGTGTACGTAGATTTACATTGTAAAAAACTTGGAACTTGAAAGTTAAGAAATTGGTGCACAGTTACCAAAAATTCTCTTACCACACAAATTTGTATTTGAATGTAACCATTTTTTTACATGAGGAAAATAGTCACAAAAGCTGAAAAAAACCCTAATTGACAATGATACATGTGCATGTGATTTGCCTCAGAATACTATGTAATACTAAAAAGAGTACACAGTGCTAACTGTGACCACATCAAACCAAGGAGAAAATCAAAAAAAGACTGTCCTACTGTGTCCACTTCCTGACAACAGCACAGACTAAGCTACCACGCGTGGACTTGGATCGCCATCTTGGGTGGCTGTGTGTGTGTGTGCATGCATGCCCAGTGACAGCCATTCTGAAAATCACCGTAGCAAATGCACAAACACTTGCTCAACCTCAGACTTTCTAACTTGCTGCTGCTCCAGTTTTGTCACAAATGATAGATAGTTTCTTGTAGTTTCAGAGATTGTAACTCCAAGAAAACTGTACGTTACTTGGGAGAACTTTTAATTGTTCATGAAACTGACAAGCTATATGCATTTATTCAAAATGCAAAATCAGTTGAAATGAGTGTGGTTCCCTGGGTAGAAAACAATTTATCGGCTTCACTTCACTTGGATGTCAAAATGTCACATTTTAGTACTCAAAAATGATACATGCACACGTACATGTACCTTTACATGAGCACAATGTATGTACATATGCAGTAGTCTACATGTACATGTATGTATGTCGTTCCTATTTTACTGGAAGCACGTTGGCTGACGGCACGGCATGGTCAACTGTCATAGTGGACAGTGAGCTGTTACAACCGTGCAGACTATAGCCGCCATGCAGCTAGATTTGATGTGGGCATTGTAAATGTCTTGTAGGATGTCAGTCAAGGTAGAAAATAAATTTATATTCACAATGTACATGTACATGTATTAAGTACATGTATACTTGTAGCAGTCTTAATAGCAAAGCGCACGATGAAGATCAGAGCATGTCATTGAATTTGTTCTATGAAGTCAATATTTTCAGTATTTGGTACCTGTATACCTGTAGTAAGCACTTTATTTGGTGACTACAATTTTATTTCAGGCCAGGACATAGTTTCTGTAGTTACATGCTCTTCAATTCAGTTGGCAATCAGTAAATTGTGTTTTCCTCTTTGATATTTCTCAGACAAACATGAGTGCATTCATATGTTTACTGTTAATTTCAACCAGTAGAAAATACATGTATGAGGAAATATTGTTATGGGATGTTTTCCGGAAATATTTGTAGTATGTGAGTTTTAAATAGCAGTGATGTACATACATATACATACACATTGACATGTACATTGTACTGGACTTTGCACACTTTTCATGACTTTCAAACAGGGCTTATGTTTCTGCTGCACAGCTTTTGGTATGGGCATACTTTGTAAATTTGGACATTGTAACGCATTAGGAGATAGCAATGTTATCTACGTATAGGCATTACCACTTGAATCCAAACTATATTTTTTCTCTGTAAATTTGAGAGATATTACTGAAATGTTGAGTCAGCATGTATTGTCTTTCCCCTACTTTTCCAGACATGTGATACCATACCGTACACGACAACTGTTGCTGCCTATTTATTCCTGCATGAAACTGTACTTGACGCGGTCAGGACTTCCTGATACATATCAAAACAGCAGCACCGGTGATGAACAAGAGGTATTTGGCTAATGCAGCTCTGTAAGCTAGTGCCATTTGGTTTGGTGCATAAGGCAGCATAGTCATGCTCCCTTAGGCATGCAGAAGGCATGAATCCAGACAGGCAAGTCTACTTGAATGCTGCAATGGCTGGGGGCGACCACGGCTTGGGCTACACAACTGTGCCCATGGGCTGGAATCGTACTATTTGGGGTGATGGTTCTGTTGTGTACGTCAGGTAAGAGACTCCGCATCTCTTTTTTGCATCCTCTAGGTTGTCAGTGTAAAGGAGGAAGTGTGTTTATTATGTTTATCAGTGCTGTAAATGGTAAAAATGCATTTGGAATATTCAGTTTTATGGGCTCCATAGTCTAATGACCTGTGTAAGCATAAGAACATTGTATATTTATGTGCATGGGAGACCCCAATAATGGTTAGATCACCATGTCAATTATTGTATTTTAGAAAACTACCCTGTGGTGGTTATTCTGATCAGCTGTTTACTGTTTGTTGTCTTGAGTGTACGGTCTAGTATCCTGTGCATGGGATCCCTCCCGTGTACAGATGTATTTGACAGTAGTACATGCACGTGATGTGCTCCATTGGCAAGATAGTAAGCTTTGCGTTACATGTATGTACAGGCAGATGCCTATTAAGGTTTGAGGTGCACTCAGTCCTGTATAGAATAGTCCAGCTGTGATGATACAACATTCATATATATATATTCAACATATTCCTTACCCTGAGATGCAGGTGCATTTTGGAAAGTCAAAGCATGTTGTTGCATGATTGGCTGAGAATTCATACGAAGCATGCATTCAACCTCCATGTGGGTGTGGCACTTCGGCAGTAATGGCTGCTGTTTATGTACTGGTTACTAAATAAGTCAATAAACTACCTAGTTGCATTGTGAAGCTTGATTGCAATGACTTTGACGGTGCATAGACTGGGGTGAGCACATTATCAAAATGTCCTAACTTGGCTTTTTGTGAGTAGGCCTGGTGTTAAATTCATACACACATTCCATAATTGAAGCCTCAGACACGTTTGGTGGAACTTTGTTCTCTTCTTCAGTGTATGAGAACTGCATGTATTTGACCTTCTTTTTGGTTTGTTTGACCAGAAAGGTGCACTTTTAAAAGATTTCTCTTGAGAACTGAGAGCTCTGTTGGTGTGAAGTTGTGTAGGGAAGACACTTGCAGTTTGCAGGTTTTTTTTTTTTTTTTTTTCTGTTCAATTTGTGATCCAAAAATTACTCATCAGAAACATATTGGCTTATTGCCAAGCACAATGCACATGTACCTGTACTTACACAACAGTGAATCACTGAAAGAAAAGGAAATAGAGGTCATCAGTTGCCAAAAATTGGAGCATTTTTTTGTGCATAGATAAATCCACATGGAGGTTTTCTCCCCTGGAAAGAGATCATGGTTTTGCCCATCAAAATGGAAGCATGAACCAAAAATACCTTCCAAAATGGCAAAACCCAAAATTGAAAACAAGGTTAATTTGAAACAGAAAGGTGCATTTCAAGGATTGTAGCGAAAACAAATTGCATTGTGTAGACCTTTTAAGGAAAGAGGTCTACAACCATTTATTCTTTACTGTCTCCCGCCTTTCTGTATATAGCCCAAGCGGTCACCTTTTGCACTGTGCCGAAGACCTGCAGCGCTACCTTCTAGCCGAGGGCACCTGTAAGTGTGGGCTAGAGTGCCCCCTCATCATTGACAGGGTCTTCAACTTCAACCCCCGGGTGCCGGCGCGGCCCAAGCTCCCAGCTGATGTCCTGGCGGAATGCCAGCTGAATTCGCTCTGCAAGCACCGGCGCAAGCTGGTGGCCATGGCCATGGGGTTGCAAGGGAACGAGGAGGCTCTGGCAAACGTTGGCCCTCCTGGTGGGGGCTCAGTGTTTGGCCGAAGCAAAGGTGAATATAGTTTTGCTGGAATTTGTCACTGTTCATGCAATGTGATGCGTTCATGTTTTTTATTTGGTACTCCAAACTTTATATTTTAAAGTTTAATTTCACATGTTTCCTATTACATATTAGTAACCAGCTTTCTAGTGAGTCCTTGCAATGGAGCATTTGTCTACAGTAATAAGTAGTGGATTAAATAAGCTCCAAAGCTTGATTTAGGAGAATCCTGTTGTTAACCCTTGAAGTAATTTAGTATACTGTAGTGTTCACTTGCAGCATGTAATGAAAGCAGTAAGCCGACATAGGAAAGCCAACTAGAGTGTAATTACTGTAGGTATGTTTTTTTTTTACTTGTGCATATTTTCTTCACTTTATTTGTTTGCAGAAGTAATCTATTCTTACAGCTTTCATTTAGAAGAGTATATGTATACATGTACATATGAGCAAATTCTCAGACATGTCATAATGGCTGCTCAAGTATGACTGGATTTGGGTTGATACTGTACCTGACGACTCTATGATATTCATGTATTTGAATGTACATGTACATGTATACAAGTAGATGATTTTCAGTCGTGCGATTTTTGACTGTCAGCATTCATTTAGAGAGATGTGTATGGAAATGCGCAAGCCTTTGAAGTTTCTCAACAGTCCTGCGTTCATGAAACTGCCAATAGAAATGCATGTACACAGTTTTGGAAATGCACGGACACGGTGCGCTTCCTGAAATACCTTTGCCTGTCGTGTTATGTCACGTGGAAAAGCTCTATATATCCTCTCGCTGTGCTTAGGCATGATTACATTTTGGCTTCAAAATAGAGTCTGTCAGTGAGGATTTGTGAACATCTTTATGCTGAATACATGTACATGATTGAGTATTATTTCATAGCTGCGTGTGGTAATAATACCAGTAAACGGTTGTTTCACAAACTAAAACTCAACCATGCATAGCACAAGTTTCATTTGTTAAAAAAGAGCAACTGACGGAAAATATGTTTGATTAGTACTTGCAGAGTGGAAATTAGGCTAACAAGGTCCATATTGTGTGCAGTGACAATGTGCATGGACCTGCCATATGTCCCGTCCACCACATGCATGCAACAGTAACTATCATGGAAAATAGTTGCTGAATTGTTACAAACACAAGTGTTGAGACCTCAAGGAAAATTGAAAAAAACAATACAGAAAGGGGGAGCAGGTCGTACCAAGGGTGTCCATGTCAAAGAGTTTTCATAATTTTGTTCATTTCCAACTGTGTTTTTTTTCCAAGGCAATTTAATTGTATTTGCGCATGTATATGTATGTGTGTGGTTTGCTTTTATTTTGTAGATACATTTCATTGACTTTTAGCTTACCTTTTTCACCCCAAAGACTTTTTATCAGATACCTCCTGAACATCAGTTTTCAGGGGAAAAAAATCCTCATCTTGCATTCATCAAGAGTACGGTACAAAGGCTATTCACATGTGGATGTTGTGCATCCTACCAATCTTGAGTGGTTTGACATGCACATCTGTTGCATTAATTAGGAGTAATAAGCATTTGTGGATTTACAGTGGACATTCCAAAAGTTACAGGGAAGGTTGAGCAAGAAATGCATTTGGAATGAATTCACCAGGCCTCTGAATACACGGACACTGCACATGTACATGTACCCGGTATGTGCATAATTCGACACTCACAGGATATGCATGTTACATGTACTAATGACATTCATGTACACGTAGTGCACATAAAAATTATTATAGCATGGCACAGAAAAAAAAGAACCCGGAAAACATTATTCCCATAAAATTGAGGGTTCTGCCAGCATGCTGGCTCTACCACACACATTTAATTGCAAACCTACATGTACAAATCATTCAGACACATTTACAGTACCAGTATATGTGCACTTCTCTGTGTAACTTTCAGTCTGTGGCATTCTATGATTTACATTGACTTGTTTTATTCTTTTTGTTCTTCAAGTACACGTACATGCACACTGCCTTGTCCTGAATGTATGCGTGTACAGGTTATTCAGACATTTGATCTGAAATGGTTGTAGTACATGCACTTACTGTACATGTATGTATAGTGCTTGTTAAGTTTTTATATTAGACTTGTAAAGTGCCTATATGCTTTATCCGATTCGTAAGTGACTTCGTCACAAAGGCGGACGCGCCATGATTTGCAGGCTCCCATTGGACGATCACTGAAGTTACGCGTAAACTTCTGGCTCGATGTAAACTGCGATCAGTGCATGTAACTCTATGTGCAGTGCTTGTGCAGTGGGCGTGGTTGAAATTGAAGTGACGTCACAATTACGAACTGGATATTTGTAGTCAGATCTTAGTACAAGTTTGCACAAACTTAAATGTGAATGCTTGGATATGTACATGTACTACAGGGACATATATACACATACTTACTGGTACATGTACTTGCATCTCCCACATAAGGTCGTCATTTCATATATGTATATACATGTACACAAAGACCTGCATACTTTGGTGAATTTGCCACTAGTACCTGACTTTGTGATAATGTACTGATAGGCCTTCATACATGTACCAGATCAATGTCAACATCATGCTGTACAAATTCATGTATTTTCTCCACCAATCTGCACTGTATTTCAGTTTATTTCATGTTTTATTTGGTCAGATGAAATGCTCTACAAATTCCTGTCACACCATTGAATGACTTGGTATAAAAATTATTTGTAAATGTTTCATTTTTCAAAATCTGAATCAATTTTAAAGGGGTGAGATCTGCTGTGTTTCCCGCCTCCAGCTGAAAGGACTGGTTCTGTTAAATTTCTCAACACACCGATGTACTGAAATGCAATAAGGCAGGCATGGAATGCTTTGGCATTTATACATTGTACATAATAGATATGTCTCTACCAAATACTGTGTGTCCCTGTGACTTTCCAGGTTATCTTGTAATGTAACTTTGAAGTAGAAATGTTGTACACTGTATGTACAGCAACGGTATCGCCAGTACATTCATTTGTTGGCTTGCTTTAATTTTGATTCAGAATACATACATGAACATGTAAGTATTCATGTACCTGGATGTGTAGTAATATTGACATGCACATGTCCACGTACTGGTAGGTTTATTGCATTTAATGTAATGACCTTTGAAGAATTTTCTTCCAATATGACTCCAACGAATCAATAATTGAGAGAGCGAGAGAGATGCATGAGATCTAGTGTTCAAACAGTTTTGTTTTTTGTGTGGATTGTTGTTATGACAGGTACTCGTAGAAGTGTGTTTGCATACTGTTTGTATGAATTTCAAACAGGTTGGGATTAAATGTCTTGCAAAAAAGAAACCTGTGAAATTTATTGCTACGGGTGATGCAGGAGAATCGATACATGCATACCGGCATACTGATAGCAAGTGGTACAAAACTAGATACCTAAAGACAACTGGTGAATTTGATGGGGTTTCTTTGTTAAGTGTTGGTACAAAAGGACTACATGCATACGTGTACATGTACATTGCATCACAAAGATGCATTGGAAATTCAACGTGCCGTTTCAACCCAAGATCTGAAGGATAAATGTATGTACACTACGAACTGTAAAGTGATATTGTCATTAACCCTAACACTCCTCAGTCCTCCAACAGGTGAAGGATTGAGGAGGGTTAGGGTTAATGAACAAGGTAATCATACGCATGTACCGGCATGTATTCCATTTTATTTTGTTTCCCTTTTCATATGCAGTTCCTCAGTCCTGATTGAGGTGTGCGATCGCACATGCGCACTATCGCATCTCCAGAAGCTTCCACAAAGGCGGAAATAATTGCCATTCTCTCTGTACCACAACCATTTTTCAAAATTTATGTAAATCACACATGTAGAAAGGTGTAGTTGTATTTTTTTTCATGGCTGTGTGGGTTTAAAATTTTTTTTTTACAAATCTGAAGGAGTTTGTACATTGAATAGGTGAAAGTGGAGAAAATCATAAGCAATTTGGTTTGTTCAATTGGATTGACCTGTGCTTAAAAAATGGACGGTACTTGTGCTCGTGCAAAGTGGCGTACTTTTAGTAACGTTTTGTCCAGGTAGCAAGTGATCTGCTTTTGAATGCTGAGTGGTACAATAGCACACAACATGTTTGTACAGATATATTTAAGCTTGTTTGTGTTACCCCATTTTGCAGGTTCCAAGAGGTCAAGATCAAAGTCCAAACCAGAGAGTGGTGTTGACTTCCAGCCTCAGAACATGCCGGCATCACAGGTCTTAGCCCTGCAAGGTGGCCACATGCATCACATTCCTGGCATTGCCAACTTTGTGTCACCGTTAAAGTCTTTACCCTTTGAGCACCAGCTGCAGCATCATGCCATGGACTCACAACAGCGCCAAATCCAAATGCATTTCCTGCAAATGCAGCGCCCGGAACTCCTGCAGCAGTGCCAGCAGGTGCAGCACCAGCTGCACCCTCAACAGCGACCAGCCCCTTTGCGGAGAGGGAGCCAGGAGGTTGAGTCGTCATGGCGTTCATCTGCTGAGCAGCATGCTCCAGAACAAAGAGCAGGGAAACAGCTTCATTCCAGTCCACCTTTGCCATGCCCAAACAGGCCTTCCTCCAATAATGCTACTGCAGGGCCACAAAGCACTCCCACCGCTGCAAATCCCCTCGTCACTGCTCCAACATGCAGTAAAAGTCCAAGGTTAAGCAATGAACTCCTGTCGCCAAGCCCAAAAGAGAAACAATCTGCTCATGGCCACAGTGCACTGCCGTTCCCTTTTCAGAGGGAGGCACACCAGCTTCTTGTAGATGGGCAAACTCATGGCATCCACTCTGATGCATGTGCTCCTACAGTAATTCCACTGCTCAGTAATATTTACCATGCTCCAAACAGGGCTTCCTTAATAGCTGCCAATATCAATAACAGTCCAGCATTATTTGCAAACCACAATGATGAAGTCTTTTTTATGCAAGATGGAGCTAAGAAGGGTCCACCCCAACCTGTTCAGGATTCAGTGGAAGTCTCTACTTGTCAACCAGTGGACAAAAATAAACTGGGGAGAAAATCTCCTGTTGCTAGTCTGAACGTTAGCTCCCCATCGCCAACAGCCAGCAAACCTATCACTATGCATTCTTCAAAAGTGGATAAGCAACTTACAGCCAGCAGTTTGACATTACAAGAAATATTCAAGCAGTCACTTGAAGGAAGTGCCTTCCCTGCAAGTAGTCTGCTGTCAGCAGCTGCCAGAGCTCAGCTTGCAAAGCAGCCTCAGTTTCCGGATGGTCCCTCAACCCATCATGCCGGCGACCTGATGTCTGGCATGGGTCTGTTTACTAAAATGTCATCAAATGTGACAGGCAAAGACCCAAAGCTTGATTCAGGGTCTTTGCCCAGTGGTGACAGTGTACAGTCTTGTGAGAACAGAAAACTTGTCGCAAAGTCAGGAAATGTGGACACTGTTCAGTCCTCTGAGGTGTTTGTCAAACGCTCCTCTTCAAACCCTCAACAAACAGATGAGTCCCCAATTCAGTGCCTAGAGAATGCCGTACAAAACTTGCAAGACCAGCCTGGTACGTTAAGGCCAACTACATGTATATCAGTCATTGCAGTTTCTACTCCAGATGTTCCCCAAGTTAGCTCTGCGGAAAGGAAAAGGCCAAGTACTGGAGGCGTTGAGGAAATAGTGGAACCAAGCGTTAAACGACAAAGATTACAAAGTACTGAAACTTCGCATGAACGTGCCTCTGTGGAAGCAGAGACAAAACAGTCAGAAGCTGCAATGTCAACTCACCAAGTGCCTGCAATAAACTCGGAAAAAGCCTTACCAATGCACCACCACGATACAACCAAGGTAACTGGCTCCTACAATGTTGTCTGTTCCACTGGAAAAGCTGCAAGCTCTGGCAAACATCCAACTGTGGAAAATGCAGAATTGGTAAGGTGGCAGCAGCAGCAACAAGAGTGGTACGCCACCATGCTCAGAGCGAAACAGCAACAGGATGCTGGAACTATGCCTGTTGAACATTTTCCTCACATGGGACCTCAGATTCGATCAAGAGGCCTCCAGGAGCTCCAGTATATTGCCATGGGTGGCAATCCTACACCCAGGATGCCAGCTATACAGCAACAACCCAACATGGGTCATATGCATAGATTCCCTAATCAATTCATGAATCCACAATTCTACCCCCATCAGGCTAACTTGATGCATCACGTACACAGAATGGGAATGCCCAGCAGAATGGAATATCCCGTAGACTTGTTAGATCCCAGAATTGCTCAGAATTCAAATATGTGTAATACTAACATCCTACAGTCGATGCTTCAACAGCAGCAGCAACTTCAGCACTTGGGCATGCTTCAGCCTGATAACTTACACCACCCCATGCATGTCATAAATCCTATGCATCATGTGGACCCCTCTCACCATATGTCTCCAGCAGATATGTCAAATCTGCAGCAGGCTCATGGACAAGGCACCCCTAAATCATCAACACCTGCACAGCGCAAGAAAAGTACCAAATCTGTCAGGAGTGCAAGCGCCTCTTCAAGCACCACATCCACAGTGGACCTACATGTAGAGGATCAAGAAACCAAGGATGCAGCTTATTGGGTCAAGGCTGCATCCAAAGTAGGGGGAGTTAAGAAGGTCAAGGACATTCTCGCCATGACAAGGTCTTTGAAGAAGCACAACAGTGAAGCAGGACAGGTTGAGGCAATCTTCCAGGCTGTTTTGGACTCTGCTAGTGGCGGAGTGAAAGTAATCATCAGAGAGGGGACACGATCTCAGGAGGGATTGCCCTCAGAGAATGCTGACTCTGACAGAGGGAAAGAATCTAATAACTCTCCAAAAGCTCCTACTGAAACTATGGAAACAACGGAGACCATGTGTGAAGTATCTGAACAGACATCTAGTTCCTGTAATCAAGAGCAACAAAATACAGATGAGCTTTC
Organism: Acanthaster planci; assembly: GCF_054643075.1. Taxonomy (NCBI): domain Eukaryota; kingdom Metazoa; phylum Echinodermata; class Asteroidea; order Valvatida; family Acanthasteridae; genus Acanthaster; species Acanthaster planci. The sequence goes on from NC_141784.1 coordinate 13,650,797, forward strand.
TGGCAACATTCATTTGGGTAAGGACTCACCATCACATGATGCACTAAATGTTGTTGCCCAAGAGACACCTGACAAAGAGTCCTCTATGGCACCAACGTCAAATAGCCCAGATATACCTCCATCACAAGTGGAACCTGGCGAGGTGCATTTCACAAGGAAGCTTCCCCAGTCCACTTTAACTCAGACTGAACTAAACCCAGAAATCATCGATTCACAGACTAAAGACTGTGAGCTGGTGGCTGTGGGTGGGGATGAAGTTCTGTCTTCTGTACAATCTGACAAGGATCACTCAGAGAGTCCAGTCCATGAAGCAACAGCATTGGAGGCAGAAGGATTCTCTGAAGCCCACCACAAAGCAGACACGCCGGTGAATACTTCTGATATGTTGCACATAGAAGTACCTCATGATAAAAACCACGTTGAGCTAACACAGAGAGAAGTTCCTCCACTTCAAGACGAAAAATTTCCTGCCTCTGAACAAGCCCTGTGTACATTGCCAGACCAATCAGTAAAATTACACGTAGCTGACAGCCCAAAGCCAGCAAGTGATCCAGGCACTGACATTTCTAGCAGTGGGCATGAAGTGGAGAGTGGTCGAGTTGAAGACTCTGAAGCTGATGATAAGCGCCAAGAGGAGCCATCCCACTTAGATGAATCAGGTGATGACTCAAGTGGGGAACACTCTGACGAGCATAGTGGTGTTAATGCTGGCAACAGTGATGATGGCATTGAAGCCGAAGAGCACTTGATTCTGTCTTGTGAAGAAAAAACACCCATGGATCAGTTTTCAGAGCATGCTGAAGCAGCTGCAGTCATATCACACGAAAACAGCTGTGTGATACCGGTAGATGAAACAGTGCCAAATACAAATAATTTTGAAGATCTTTCAAGTGATGCTTGTGAAAAAAGGGACACAGAAGATGCATTAGACAGTATTACTGAGCGGCAGGGAAGTCTGTCTGACCAGCTGGGCACTACCCAACTTGATGCTGCAGATGATGATTCTCCTCAGAAGGACCCCAGGGAAACCTACATTGATCAGGTAGAAGTAAGTGCAACAATTGATCAAAGGTGCTCCCTTGAGATGGTGGACACAGAGTGTACAACATCACTCCCAGATGGAGGATCCAAGGTAAGCTTAAGCAGTGACCTTGAAAGAGGTCATCTTTGTGATGCCTCAGGAGAACTCACAGATAGGATGGCCCCTGTTAGTGACATGGATCTCTTGCATGAAGGAAAAGACCCAAAGGCTCCAAGCAGGTCATGCTCTCCAAATCCTTTGGTTGACGTGGCGGACAGATCAGTCCAACATCAGAGTGTGGAGGATGTTAGTGTTCAGCCCTCAGAAACAATTACTGCATTCCATCACAGCAATGACAGCAGCAATGATAATACAGTACTGGGCTCAGAGGATGTTGATTGTTCTGCTATGATAATGGAGTCTGAAGAACTGAATTCATCGCTAGACAGAGGAGAGACACTTGTGAAACAGGACACAGCCAAAGAGCAGGAACAGATGGAAACAAGTTTGCCCCAAGCACAACTTTATGAATGGATGGATAGTGAGCCAGCTGAACAGTGTAAACCAACAGACAGCGACAGAATAAAATGTGATGAAGAAGTTGATAATCAGCCATTGGAACCCACAGTGGAGAGACATGTGAAACACAGTAGAAGTAGTGAACCTGAACAAATGGAAATAGATACACCTGTCACTGACATAATTCAGCATGTACAGCCATTGGATTATGAATCAGCAGAAGAAGACCTACGTGTACTTACAGACAGTGAAATATTGAAACATGATGAAGTAATGGATAACGACTCATTGGAAGATATAGTGGCTAGTGACCAGATAAAACATGATGCACCAGCTGATGATGTAACAATAACACAGGAGGGCATTGAGGACACTCAACCTGTTGATCTGGATCCTTTCATAGGCACTGAATTACCTGAACAAAAGCAATCAGTTGACAGTATACCAGCGTGTCAAAGTTCGGTTATTGATCAACATGATTCAACGCAAGAGCTTGAAGCAGTTGAACAAGTGCAGTCATTGGACACTGAACCAATGAAGCAAACTTCAAATGAGGAAGACCAACTAGTGAAACAGAATCCTGTGTCATTACCAGACGACTTACTGCCTCATGATGAGTCAGGGGACACAGCGGTTGTGAATCAAGAACTTGAGAATCAACCAGCTGCATGCCATCCATCGGTAGACAGTGGACCAGTGCAACAGGAAAAGCCAGCAAATCAAGGTACCGTGATAGATGATCGACCAGATGACCATGACAGTCAACCAATGGATTTTGAACCTGTAAAACAAGATAGCACTGTGGTTGATGAAGAAGAACTGGATGTGTCTGTCACTGAATCAGTGGAAGTGAAAGAACTAGGTACCCTCCAAACAGTACAACAAGAGCATGTAGGGGACACTGAACTGAAGGAACAGGTTCATTCAGTACAGATTGAAATAGCAACACAAAATCAGTTGACTGAAGAAGATGAAGATGCTGGTACAGGGTCTGTTGATCAGCGTCAAGTGGATGGCATTGAAGCAACAAAATCGGAGCATTCAGAAAACACTGACATGGACGGTAACTTAGAAGACAGTTTCCCACGGGAACAGTGCCATGTACACGACAATGAACTACTGACACAGCGCCTCACTGACACTGTTGAATCATCATGTGAAGGTGACTTGGCAATAGGCGAAGAATTGGATAGTCATAGTGCACAAGCTGGCTCAACTGTAAAACCAGATCATGCTTTTAACAAAGAATCGGATCTGCAAGAGCAGTCGACTTGCTCAAGTTGTGATGCAACAGATGACGCTCACATGACGAGCACTGAACCAGTGGAACAACATTGCGCGGATTACGGAAGAGCAGACACACCAGGTTGCACCGAACATATTGAACTGGTGAAAAAGGCCAGATTAGAGTGCATGAATCCAGTGCGACAAAATGACCTAGAAATCAGTGGACTTAAAGCAGACAGTCCTTTTGGAGCTGCTGACACACTGGACCAAAGTCAAGACCCACAAACAGTAAAACAAAAAGAAGCAGTTGACTGTGAATCTGTTAGAGGAGATAGTTTGATAGAATGTGAACCAATGGAACAACTTGAAACTGTGCCGTTGGAAGAGGATCTGATGGACAAAACTTTTGCTTGCACCAGACCTGATGATTCATGCGATAATAGAGACACAATGTTAGATGAAGTTGGGTCACAACAACAGGCTTGTCAGGCTACAGAGCTAACTTCCTCCATTAATCAAAATTTAAAAAATGACACAGAATCTAGTGATGAAGATGGTAAAAATGTAGTTAAATCAAATAGCAATATGTCTTTTGCCAAAGAGGAAAACACGGCAGCACATTCATATATCTCTGTTGAAACACAGTCCCTGGAAATACAGCATGCAGCTCTGGGATTTGAAAGGACTCCTGAAGAAGACCCCATCCCATCAGAGGCACCTTCAGAAAGCCAAACTGCTCCAGAAAGTGACAGTCTTGTGACTCCTCAGGGTGATTCATCTCATGCCGCCACACAGTCAGTGGCAAAAGAAAGTACCTCACAACCTTCACAATATCCTAGTGATGGCTCTGAACTCAACTCACATCCATGCAGAAGTGTTGCAGGATCAACTCACAGTTTGACTCTGCCCTCATCAGAAAATACGCCATCTTGTGTGACCTTTGAAACCTTGGCACACAGCAAATTGGTGTCCAAGAGTTCACCATTTGTTGTAAATGGACCACCGTGCATAGACATGGATCCTGTTGAAGAGGTTCATTTTCCTGACACTGTCATCCTTTCAGAAACAGCAGCAGCCTCTGGGCAGCAAACTCTGTCTGAAGCCCTTTCAAGCCCACAAGTTTTGTTCCAGAATGCAGAAGGTTCCACCCCCAATGGGATACTGGAGTCTGAGTTCCTGGATGGTGTGCCCAGAGGTTCAGAGTTGTCTCATGATCAGCACTCAGATAATCCAAGCCAAGAGGCCATCTCTGAGGGAGAAACACAGTCCCGATCAGATGATGAACGGGAAAACAGAGAGAACAAACCTTTGACAGATGAGCCATCTGTCCAAGAGATGTGTACCGTTAAGAGGGAATCCAACTTGAAAAGGGGTGTCTCTGAGACTCAGAAGGGAGTATTTAGTGCCAAGGATGCAGGATTCAAGAAAGAGAGACTAGCCCAGGAGGCGCCTACTAGGGTATTACGTGGCAATGTCCGAACAGGTTAGTGAAGTTCGGCATTCATATTTTTTAGTTCCATCAGGGTATACCACTAATTTAACACGGATTTTGGACACCTTAACCCAAAAAGAGAACATGAACTTACAAATGATAAACGAGCAATTGCTAGTACTCCACAACAAACTTGGTAAAAATAATCTTTACATGTGAGAAGACTCATTATTGAATTTGGATTTATCTGACAGCCAGAATTAGAAGCAATCACTGTGATAACACTGCACCAGAGTTGTAATAAGTTCAGTCAAGCCATTGTAAAGTAGTGACTTTAGTTGAGTCATTGTAACGTATTGACTCAAGTTGAGTTATGCAAGGATTGAGTGAGTCAAGTATTCAGCTCAAGTCAATTCGAATAAAAAATATTTGAGCACAACTAGATAAATCAAAACAAGAGAAAGTCATTTTTTGTCATTTTAAATTTGTTTCTTAAGATGTGGTCACACCACATCTTTCTCCAAATGATAATTACACATGACACAAACATAGACCAGCACTGTAAGTCATTATATTTGGTTTTTTTGCAAAGAAGTTTGCTTTTATTTTGAGACTCAAAATCTTATTTACTTTTACTCCAGTCAGGTTTTCTGATGAGGGATTCGAGTTGAGTTGAGTTGCCAAATATTGTGACTTGAGTCAGACTCAAATCGAGTCATTGACTTGAGTCATTACAACCCTGCACAGGGGCTACACTGGCATCAAATCAGGGGTTAAAATGAAAATTACCCCAGCATTCCTCAAGCCATGCCATGCATATTTGCACCTGCATGTGGTATTTTTTTCACTGGGACTCTCTTGAGTGGTTGCATAGTGCTGTAGATCTCTTCCTGTGCAGAGGTCACAGACAAGTGAGTTTCATTTCTTTCATCGCTTTGTCCGGAGTTCACCCTAATTTGGTTTCTTGTTTTGTCAGACTCGTCCACAGAGTTTAACACATCGTTGTTCCCTCGCCACTTGGAGATTGGGGATCTGGTGTGGGGACCCATCAGGGGTTACCCATCTTGGCCAGGGAAGCTGGTCAGTGAAGCAGAGGTCAGAGGTCGCTCCAGGAGGGAAGAGGGAAAGGTATGCCCTGTCGTATGTCCTGTTGTGGCTCACACACATGCTGTAAATTACTCCATGCCGGAAATGGTCGCTGAGCACCGCTACTCCAGTTGATCAAAATGGCACAGATTTCGTCATTTCATGTATTGCAGAATCTAGGTTAATAGGATTTGCTTCCCTCTCTTTGTTTTCAAACACAGATGATTCATTTTTCAGAGTTTTCTTTCCCTGGAAAAAGATATATTCTAATTCCTCTATAAAATTTAAATGGCTGTTTAACTCATCACTCTGAATGTGTCAAAATCAAACATTGGGGTTTTTGCAGCCTTATGGGAGGTTCTGTATTACATACATGTAGCCCTTCCACTATTGCTGGGTTCATGTCTAAATTTCTTTAACCCTATTAACCTAACCTTCTCGGCCTTTTTACTAGAACCATCCCGAATCCTCCAAAATCCTCAGATTTTCAACATGAAAAAATTGCATTCAGCCCAAATCCTCCAAAATTTCTTGAATATGTCATTTGGAGATGTCCTAACTGCCCAAATCCTTCAAAATCCTCCAGCAATTCCTGTCATTATGTTGAGGCTGTGTGAATGACACTCTTGACCTGTGCAGTTGATTCAAAAGAAATATCAGGCTGAATTTGTGCTTGACTAAGCACAAGAACATAAGCTCTAATCCACAACCTTCACGTGTGGTATCCTTCAAAATCAACCATGCACCTTTGCCGTACACCCTGAATCCTCCAAATTCTTCCACTTTACAGATTTTGGAGGATTTGGGAGGGTTAGGGTTAATGAAATTCACAAATTATGTCTTTTCATCATCAGATATTTTGATCAAAACAATAAAATTTGACTTTTATGACTGTATTGTTTATGTTAAATACTAATTATCACATATATAGCAACACAAATTGAGATTTCATCCCAACTGTTCACGGCAGGTTAGTTTACTTGCCAGAAGAAACCTGTAACATAGAAAGGAAGGGAACCCATATATAAATTTGGGTACTACTGAATAACCACATCAAAATTTGAAGCCCAAACCATAGCCAATCAAGGGGCCTTATGTGCTTCAGTTAGCCTATACATGGCAGACACAACAGGAGGGTGCTATTTGGTTGGGGTAAAACCTTGTGGGTTTACTCCAAATGTATCCACTTCAAATAGGGCCCTCCTGCTGTGTCTGCCATGCTTCAAAAAAGGCTAATCTGAGCTGTGCTCCTTCAAATGCTCCTTCAAATGCTCGACATCCTTATGCAAATCTTTACCCAGATGTGGGTCCGATGGTTTGGAGATCACAGCTGCTCACAAGTCGAGCCTGAGAAACTGAAGACTCTATCCGAGGGACTGGAGGCACATCACAGTGCTAGGCAGAGCTACAGAAGGTAATCGGAGAGGAAACCAATTTGTAGGGACGGGGGCATAGTGGAAATTAAGCACCACCAAAGTCTGCCTTATACTGGCTTGACCTGACTGTACTTATTGAGGCACCAAGTCTGTGCAACAGACAATTTAGTGCTTCCTTGATTATTAGGCACTACGTTGAGTGCGCTGTTGCCTATTGGTGATGCGATCTGGGAAAAACCCATCAGACGTCCCTGAACTTTTTGGGGGGATAATGGCAAAATAGTCTCCTCTTTTTTTGACAATTTGAATTTTTTACCATTTCAATTGTTAATAATTACAACTTGCAATCTCTCAGTCTGTCAATTTTGTGTAATCTTAATGAAATTTTTCTCGGTGCTTTAAAGCTTGGTTTCTCAAAATGAGGGTTAACTGGTTTTTATAACTTCCTGTGAGCATTACCTGTAACAGATAACCTAGAATGAGGAATTAAACAGTTTTGAAAACAGCACAGTGTCCTCGTTAAGTTGATGGATAAAAGAAAATAATGACAAATTTCGACGTGTGAATGTTTTTCCCAGATCACATTACATTTAAAGATGCAAAAGAGGCAAACATGGGCTGTGAACCCCCCCAAAAATAGGTATTTAAAAATACAAGACAAGGTTTTGGGTGGATATTTCATTTGCATTTTCCCCCAAAGTGTGCCAAAAGGCCCCAAAATGTAACCTTACCCCAACAAGGACAACAAGGTTATGTAACAATTTTTTTGCATTTTTAGAGCCCCCCTCCAAAAACTTTTGCCCCACCCCCTAAAATTGGGTTCTGAATCTGGTATCGTGTCGTCCTGTTTCTCAACTATTACATGACTGGGCATACATCATGGACCTGAAGAAAGATTTTTCTGTTTTCAAGAATTCGAATCTTGCACATTTCTCCTAACCCAACTAAATACACTGACATAATGTCCCATTTGTTGGGATGCCAAACTCAGTTACACATCAAAACAAAAGTTTGATTTCCTCTCAAGCTGCAAACTAAATATTGGCTCAAGACTCACTTTGTGGCATAGAAGCTGCAGGATTTTTATGTGGCTTTCTTATTCTAGTGTTTAAGGTTTTGTGTGAATATAATTCTTTTTTTAAATTCTTGTAAGTTGATTCTGTATGATCATTCGTATGAAAATGGCACATAACAAATGCTCAATGGTTATTATTTATATAGAATTGAAATGAAGGTGCAAAAAAATTATGCTGAACCTTAGCTTTGGTTATGTGTTGTGTCGTAATACAGAATTGTACTGTTGATAATATTTTTGTATTCTTGATGACCTCTTTCAGCAGAGGGCGGAGGATGAACAGCACACTAGAGGCAGCCATCCAAGAAGCCATGAATGAACTGGACAAGAAAATGGAACAAGTAAGTAGGTGGGCTCCAGAGACTGAAATTAATCACCAAAAACGCTCTGATGTCATCATCATTTGCCAAATATGTCAAGGTCTCGCGAGATGTCGTGCGCGATGCGTAGTGTCAAAGTCATAGACTTAAAAGATGCTTTTGGTGTACACTCGGCAATTGCAGTGTATTGAAGAGCAAATTCTGAAGTCCTGAGTCTCTTAAGTTTTGGTTTCTCTACCTTTTTTAATATCAGAATTCTGGCCATCGCAAATTTGACCTTGTCAAAATGAGAGTTGACTGTATGTCAGCATTTGCTTTGTTAGTGACTTCATCATATACGAGCATTCTCTACAGATTACAAATGGCCATTAGCTAATATACCACTGCACTGCTTCCAATCATTCTATTCACACACCGTGTAAGTGGGTGTGGTTTAAGATGCTACACTTGAATGAACTGGATTACAAACTAAGAATGGTTGTGCATTATTGTCTTGACTCCACAAACGCGAATGTCTGTTGCAAAAGTTGAGCTTATCACTGATATGAATTGCCCTCATTCCCAAGTTGGCCATACTGATTTGAAAGTGAGTTTACTTTTGTTATTTTGGGAATCCAGGAATAAAATGAAAGCAACGAAAAAACGTCATCATGGATTAATTTGTTGATGATGAGGAATGATTGAAAAATGTGTGTTCTTTTCTATTCAGTTGTACTGAGCAACATTTGAAAGAAATGGAGGTGAGGCGTGGCACCGTCTGGCACCATGCTATTTGACAAATTACAATGAATAAGATTTAGGGGACATGATCAAAAATGGCTTCCTTGTGAATGAGGTCTAACGTACGTGACCTCGCAGTCGCCAGGTCACCAAGTCTGATTGATTTTCACAGTAAGTGATGAAATAAGGTATTTGGCAACTATACAGTCACAGACTTTATTGGCTTCGCCTAAGGGATGCTAATTTATGACAGATTTTGCCCTTACACAGACATGTATACGTGTATTCACACTGCAATCAAATCCCACTTAATCCCACTGTTCACATCCCATTTCAGCAAACTTGTGATTTTTTGTTGGACCACATTGGGAATACAGTGTGAATATGTGCATTGGTGTAAGTGCAAAACCTAGCACACAATTAACACCTCCAATGTAAAGCCAATCAACATCATTGGCTACTTGCAATACCCGGTTGTACACTGGATTTGAGTCAGCTTGCTGATCCCAGCAAAATTGATGGCCGAGTGGTTAAGACATCTGCGCTAGTGGGCAGGAAGTCATGGGTTCGAATCCCACCCAAGCCACTTTCAGACCACACTTGGAACACAGTTTGAATATACACCTTGGTAGTTTCTGATGAGTAGGCTGGTTCCTCCACTTTGCATCCTGTGTGCATGTACACGTACATGTAAGAAAAGGGCACTTGCCAGCCTAGCTGCAAACCAAGACATAGCCACTTATGTTTTCATATTGTAGTCAATCTTGACTTAGTTAAATGTTTTTTCAGTGGTAGTTGGGTTGGGGTTGTAACAGATCTGTGTCAAGAGTTAGGGTGGACAGGGAATTTACCACAGCTGCTCTGCTGCATGCATCAATCAGTGTGAAACTCAGAATGGTTTAATCACTGAAAATGCCCAACATTTGTATGTTGTAAGCAATGCTTGTTAAATTGTGAGGTGTTGGTCAAGATCGTTCCCTTTTCCCTTTACACTTTTTATTGGTGAATTGCAGATTATGTTCCCCTTACTCAAACAATGGTCTTTTTCTAGCTTGTGTTAAACGTACATTATCTAACTACATGTAGTATCTTCCACTCTACCTTTGCAGGCCAAAGAAACCAAATCCAAGTCAGTGCCTAAGTCATCACGACCCAAAACTAGATGCAAGAGACTAAGGTGATCCGGTCTGTGTAGAGTATTTATCGTTGCTTAGATATATCTTCAATAAGTTAAACTCAATATTGTTGTTAAACAGTATATATTTATAAAGATTTCAAGTATGACTACAAATTGTGGTGTGGGATGTTTTTGCCTCCATGGTGTTTTGCCACGTGGAGTGAGTCAGAACTAGAAACATGTTGAATGCTTCCTCTGACACGCTGCTTTTTAAGGCCTGAATGTGTATCGTTCCCATGTAAAATGCATTCTACTTTAGTCAGCAGCTCGTGCAGAAGCCATTGTAATGTTTTTGTGAGAGAAGCTCCTCATGTAAGTTGGAAAGACTTAGCAGGTAGGGACCATGCCATGTTCCTAGAAGGAGCACTGCAAAACAGGGCGGGGAATGTTACCATTTGAACATCTCCCAAATCAAAGCTTGCACAAGAAATGTTTTGTTTTGTTTGCTGTGTTTATTTTTGGGCCAAACTCCTCAAACCCTCGTGGCTTTAACTTGTCTAAAAGTATTTGACACTTAATGGGGATTCTGTTTTGAAGCTCAGGCTGCAGTTTTCTTTGCTAGCTTGCGTCTGCTTTTTGTTTTTCAAGCAAGTGACAGGTTGTTAAAAGTGACACTTGGAATGGATGGTTTGTGCGGTGTTGTGAATTCCGTGTTCACTGACGTTGAAATCAGAAAAATGCTCTGAAGGGAGGGGTACAGAATACTTATTTTGAAGAGCAGTGTGTTTCAGTGGGATTTTAAATAATGAATTGCTGTGTGTTGATTTTTTTTAAAAAGTATGTCGATGTACCCTTCTCAGGCTGTCCTATCAACAGATCAACCCTAACCCTTTTTGGCCATTTTGCTAGGCACCACTCTCAATCTTTCAAACTCCTCCAAGTATCCATTCAGGAAAATTCCGTTCAGCCTCAGTCCTCCAATATTTTCTTGAATACACGCAATGGAGGGGTGACCACTGCCTCAGGCCTTCAGAATCCTTTGGCAATTCCCGTCATCGTGTTGAGGCGGTGTGAATGGCACCCCAGAGCAGAATGGATGATTTCATGTATTATTTTGACATGACTATTTAAGCGAGACTGAGCATAAATCACACAAGGTTTAACCCACAGCCTCACTTCTGAAGAGTAGCAACTCAGTAGCAGTGTTCATTCACCAGCCCGTGAATGTGCATTAAAAATGTTTATGGTTGTAATGATGTTTTGAAAGTTTGACTTGACCTGGAAATGCTGAATTTTTTTTCACACCTATCTGTTTGTCTTTTTCTGTCCTTTGTTTGTATAATTGATATTTCATATTTTTGTGTAAGTAATCATGCATCATAAAATATTTTGATGTACAATTTTAATGTCAAATGATATTTGGTTCATTTTTCTTTCGATTTTTTTATTCATTCACTAGAAATAGTTTCTAAAGTAGTGGTTTTGTCCTCTATGAAGTAACAGTTTTTTTTTTTTTTTTTTACTTTCAGTTTCTTGGTGCAATAAGAGAATATCAGACATGGTATCTTAAGCATCATTGCCAAAAAAAGGTGCGAAAAAACTGCTTAGAACTAGTTGAGCAGTGTGTTCAGTAATAAGTACACGCATTACATGCTGCACTGTCCGGGGTACATGCAGTGACATTCCATCCCTGCTGGTTGGAAAAACAAAAGTTCTCTCTGAAACAGGTTCACGCTCAACCAAATCTGTTGACTTGGAATAGACCTAAATGAGCAGCATGTGTATTTCACACCAAAAAATCTTATATCTCGGGTTTTTAAGCTTCAGCTGAGGGGTCCCAGCACCTACATGTACATGTATACGTCTATTCTTGGGGATTTACAAATGCTTTCATAAGGTTGAAGTGCAGAGTATTTGGGCATTGATGCACAGGGTCAGCAGTTTACAGGACAGTGGACTGTAAGATAGCAATACTGCTTGGAATTTCAAGATTTGATCAGAGTACACAGGTCGTTCTTAGTCCATTTTTTAGCAAGAAAAAGTATGTAAGTAGCAGTGAAGCTCATGAGGATATGCATGTGTATCAATAATGTTGAACAAAAAGTTGCTCATGGTTTGCTCCAACACTAAACGTACCTCAATATAGTTTGAAAGCTTGTTTTCATCTTAATTTTCAATAATTTTAACAATTGCCAAATTTAGTAATGAATTTTCATTTCTTTGACTCCCAAAATATGTGCTATAATGCTATTGCAATTGTCGTTTGCAAAATGCTTGTTTTATCTTTTTGGTGCTTTTGAGTTTTCCCTTTTTTCCCCTTGTTCATTTAGGGTTTCATTGATATGCCAATAAGTGTTCCCTTTCATATATGTCTGGTTGTCTCCATGAATTCCATGAATTTTTTTGAACGTTCATATCGCTTTCATTTTTTTGTGTTACACTTATTTTTTTGCTTTTGTGTTAAAGTTGGTTAAAATTACTTTTCATTTCCCAAAGATAATTTATTATAGCCTGACTCTGTTGTTTAAAGGAAATTCATTGTTTGGTGGTTCTTCTAAGCCTTTCTTTATGATTACCCTTAAACCCAAACCTTTGTGTAATCATGTCCAGTTTTAGCCTTCAGGCGTTTTTATTGAAGCTAATATTTGTAAATTGTTCAAATGTTAAAATTCCTGGTGAATCCAAGTTTTTTTTAGCTTGGACTCTTTTTATGCCCTGCATTATTGATTTATTAACACTGGAAAGATTTTTGTTATAAATCATAACCACAGGCCAGTATGCAGACAGACGGGCATTTGAGCTTTTTGCATTTTTAATTTCAAACATATCTCAGCGCATCTGAAGCCCATTGCTGTGGACTCAAAAATGTACCAGGTTTGTTCGTAATTTTTGGAGTTTGTCGTATGCTCTTTTTCAAGCGTTTTTGTGAAGTCCCTCTTAGTATTCCTGATTTCAAATATTAATAATAAAGTATGTGTTGTAAAATCTCCCGCAGCTGAGAGAGATGATCATGTCTGTGTACTGTATGTATATAGATTGTACAAAATCCTGTACAGACGTTTATGTAAATTGTATTCAGACAGCTTGTATAGTATACATTGATTAATTTTGTGACAAAACAAAATGAAGTTGATAGAATACTCGGCTTGTACTCCATTGTAAAAAAGTACATATAGTTCCACCAGGTTGTAACCAGTGAGGAACTGTCAAAACAATTTTTCAAGTTTTAAAACTTTGTCTTGCATTTATGTGAATTTTCAACTTATTATTGATATGTTTATTGTAGTATAGAGCCTTTCCCTGGTTCCTTATTCCAAAAGGTAAATAAAACATAACAGATAATGTGAAAGGTGATTTGTTAGTTTTTTTTTACGTTTGTGGTGTGCAAATCGCCACTGACCACTTCTCGTTTGGCTTTTTGTGCGGTGTGGGTTTTCATTCAACATTTCCTGAAAAGTTTAAACCACGAGCGTCACCAGGTATTCTGGAACTATCTATGGGATTCTTTGTGTGACTTTATACTTTGTAATCTTTAAAACTGGTGATTTCATATTTCTGTGCGCTCCAGATGGCCTGAAATTAAACCACGGATAAGAGTGTTGCAACTGTCTTTTTGTTTGCTTTGAGAATTTACAAGTTTGTTATCAATTTATTTCCTGCAATTTATAAGAGAAGAAACAGAGAAATTTAAAGCAAATGCGTCAAATTTAAGATTAGTTTTGTTTTCTAACAGCTTTGAGTTCTTACTTGAGTTGATAAGACTAGTGGAATGTCTAGATTTTTAGTTGCCGTGTGGGGGGAAAAGTCGGGGCATTGTCTCCAAATGCGATTGTCATTGTTATCGGTAAAAGAAACACCCGGATCCCCAGAGGAAGCTGTTAGAGTCGTTTCATTTCCTTTACAAATGACATTTCACCGGGGCAGGAGATTCTGCCCTTATCCCTCTGGATATGCCGTTGGGACTCGCATTTATTAACTCGAGTAAAGACTACAAAATGTTAAGTCGGGTATACTTGCATTTTTTTTCATGAAGAGGCACATTTGGGCTAAACAGCCATCTTAGTGATTGACTTTAGGGCGCAGTGACGTTCTGTATTGTTCATTACGAAATACGAATGTAGCTTGCATCTTACTGGTGAGAATATTGCGGTTTGACAACAATGAAGCACTAATTTTATCATAATTAAGGCCTAAACTTGGCACGTAAACATGAACGAATCCTCTTGGAGCAAAAACTAATCAGACACGACTGTGGGGGCCACCCCCCCCAAGAAAAAAAAAGTGTACAGTATATTTTGTAAAAACGAACTTGAAAAATATATATTTCGTAAAACAGATTTGGAAAAAAATCTATGAATTTATGCCATGCTGTTTTATAATACCTTTGGCGCCACAAATGAAGTACTAATTCACGTTCTGTGATTGAACCTGAAAAAGTTTTGTACACGTACGTACTATCAGGACGTACCAAGAATTTACAAGGAGGGGTGAACATTTACAAACAGGGCGTCCCAAGTGGAGGTGAGCCCGGAAATATTTGTAGTGATACATCTTTCTTCAAAGTTATTAAAGGACTTGTTCAGAGCCAGAGAGGCAGCAGCGGAGGAAAAGCACCCATGTATATAAAAGGGGGATTGCGCCGGGTGCCCCCCCTTTATCAGTTACCAGACCTTTCCCGAGAAATAGTTTTATGCGAAATTGTTCAATCAGTAAAATTCTGACGCGATAAAAATGCCCTATAATCCAGGACCTGAAGTTTACTGACGTAAAAAGTTTAGAACCCCTGAAAAGGAAAATCAGACTGTACACCAAATTATGCGATTGCACGGCAAAGTTGGGTTCCAGATCGTGCTCAAGGCGCCTATCCCCGAAAAACTGAAAACAAGTCTATATTTCATTTATCTCTTTAGCTTTACAATAATTTCAATTATTTTAATGTAATCCAGTTTTCCCCGAATCGCTGTAATTCACGCTGCGCTGGCGCGGGCATAGCCCACCCTTCGTAGTACATAGTGCACTATATCAATGAACGAAAACAAAAGGATGCGCGCGCATACAGGAGGAGCCCTTGCAAAGCATCATGGGACGGATACTCAATCCGCCATGATGTCGCGGCGATTCGGTGAAAATATGAATTTGTGTGTTCGTTTCATGGTTTCTACCGATTTTGAGAATTAAAAAACCGCATGACAACCCACAACGACATTCACGATCGCACGTCGGATAGGTATTTCGTGCTACCGATCCCTATTTGGGCTGTATTTTAAGGGATCGCACGTTGGGTCACCAGCGAGGCTATCGGCCAAAATGAGCAAGTTATCGTTTCGTGCTCGGGCGCTCGATGCCTCGAAACCCATGCCCGTGTACATGACAGAAGAATTACCGGATTTGCCGGATTTTTCGGCCATCAACCGTGCAGTGCCCCAGATGCCAACGGGGATGGAGAAAGAAGAGGAATCGGTAAGATTCACAACGACAGCGCAGTCGTAAATATTTTTTGAATATTTAATGAGGTATGCTGGCGGCCATCTTGATTTGATCAATTTGGCGCGCTCGATAATGTGCTGCTGAAAACATGGCTATTTGTGCCGCCGGAATAAAATATTTGTGTGAATTTAGTGCACGATAATTATTTTGAGATATTGCTTGCATGTTTGAGTTAATAATCGTCTAAATCGGAGGTAAAAATTAATAGCCAAAATTTGGTCACGTGACCCGGCCTTGATTCGTCGGCCATTTTGTTTTGCTGCAATTCTTTTCTCCAGTGATGATATGAATATTCAATGTTAAATGCTCATTGCATTTGTCTTTACTGATTTGAAATCATTTTTCAGTTATCCTGAATCTGTGTTTTTACATACGTAAACTGTTTTAGGAGATTTTATGACAGTCAAAAAGGTTTACTGGAATGCACATGTTACCGTGTAGGCCTAGCTAGGCCCTGTAGCTATGCAAAATTGTATGGTGTCATGGAAGTGCTGTGGGCCCGGGCAATGATCGTCCGTGAATAATGGCGTAATTATGTTTGAACATGCGCATAAGTATTTAGGTTTTTGTAACCTGAAACCACGCGGGAAGATATAATTTGTCTGCGATGTGATGTCACTATGTAAATACACGTAGACTGTTTCCTCGCGAAAAAAATGAACTTCGAACGACAATTTTGGCATTCACAAACCGGATTTTTTTCAGAGACTCTGTTACCTTTTTGTCGTAGTCAGAGACTTGATGTAATTTTTCAATGTTGTCACTAACGAGCTAAATTTTTTGCTCGGAAAGTTAGACTGATCTCGTTTGCCTATTTTGGGCTCAGAAGATCAAGTTCAGCTGCAATTGAATAGGGACTTACCTGTAGATTGTAGAATAGGCACATTCACGTACATGTAAGTTTCACCTGTTTCATGATGAGCCAATATCTCATTTATTTAGAAGCTTCAAAACATGAAGTGCTCAATTGGAACTACCTGTTCAAGATTCAGTGTCATTCCTAAATGCCTATTCTAATAGCGTTTTAGTTGTCTTTTCCCTGCTTTTTTGTCATTTTCAAAATTCTAACTGCGCCTCTGCATAAATGCAGCTGCAGTTGCCCATGAAAAAAAGAAACATTTTTTTGGAAATAAATACAGCCATACAAGAGAACAAATTATAAAATAATGTCCTAATCTGCTGTAACTTCATGATGACTATTAAAAACCAGCAGACTTTATTTCCAAAGGTAATGAGGGGACTTAGTCTTAAGCTAAATTGAGTTATTTGATGAGTTATTGATAATGAATCAGTAAAGTTTTCTTGTGTTTGTAGTCAATTCTAATTCTAGGAAACTTTAAGAATGAAACTGAGTACAGGCTTGTTGCTCAACTGCAGTCAAGGAGACTCAAAGAGGACTTAAACCATAAAAATTTGCATAATAAAGAAAAAAAGTGATACTTTATCCGAGTTTTGTTGAAGAAAGTATGACTTGGGGGTTGTCAGTGGATGCTGCTATTAAATTCCTTTTTGAAATACCATCATTTTTTCAACTTTTATGGTCTCACTTTAGTAAAGCCACTGCATGCAAAATAATTTGATGGCACGTGTTGGGAATATTGACATCTAAATGTTCACTATTTTCTAGTCAAACATTAATTGGCAATAGCTTTAAAACATTAAATAAAACTTTTCAGCCAAATAAAAATGTTGTTCATCACTGAGTGCTTCATCAAATTTTGCACAAAGCTTGAATTCTTTCTTGCAATCATCAGAAGCATCTTTGGAGGTCCAAATCATTCACTCGGGCATCTCGGCATCTGTTATTGTTCCTCTGGAAAAGATACAAAAACAAGAACACTCAATCAAGAGGTTATGACAAATACGGATTGGCACGTTTCTCATTGCAGGATTTACTTATCGTTTCATGTGTTGGAATCAATTCAATTCAAAACAAATCAGAGTAAATTTTCCTTACGATTGCTGTGTTTGACGTAAGGAAATGCTGCCCTTATCAACTGTCTCTGCAGATAGTCATTGGAATAACTTCTTGTCAAAGAAATTTTAATAATCACCTGTCAGCCCCACAGTGGTAAATACAGGTGTCAACTGATGTGCATGACGTATTATTGGATGCTCAGCACACACATTAAACATGTTAAAAAATATTTGCTGACAAAAATCATTTAGGCCTAAGCTAGTTTACCTTTTCCCCAATCGTTGGCTGCCACAACAATTAGTAAAATGTGGCCTGGAGCTGACAGTGAAATGCAGCAAGGCCATCGACAGAGCGGGCATTACGGACAGTCAATGGAGCCCTACGCTCGACTCAATGGCAGCTTACCACAAGCTGCGGTCGGGCCAGTGCTTTCGCGACCGGGGCCGGTGTCAGCTTTCTTCCCACGGAAAAGACGACTTGGCTGGGCATGGTAGCCGTGGCATGATCTTGACGTTTCTTATCTCCGATGAAAACAAATAAGCCCAAAGTCTCATATTTTCATGAAACAACCAGCATTTGCTCCAAACAGGGAGTTCTTTAACTATGCAAGACACTGTTCACATTGTGTCATGTGCAATTTGAGGTCGAAATGTCGCCAAAATCATGATATTCATTGGTGAATTTTCCTGGCTAAAGAAAAATTTAGCTGTCTGCCCATGATGAAAACAATGGAGAATACACCCTCGTTCACCAAATAAAAGAACTTAGAGTTTTGTAGTAAATCCTGTTTCAAATATAATCTTCGTATTTTCAGAAATATACCAAGATAAATTATGTTTTTATTTAAAAATGTGTCAAAAATTTGAATTTCTATAAATTTACTTTGCAAAGGAATATTTTAACCTTAACCGCCAAGCATATTGTTTGGCTTACACAACACAGTACTGCAAAATACTAAGTAATAGTCTGAGCCTGAAGGACCTAGCGCTACAGATTACTACTGCTGGCTAGGTTACTTCCATTGTTACTTGTACAGAGAGCAATAAAGCCATGCATTCATAGTGCCACAGCACTGTATGGTACATTGTCTTATCTATTGTATCTTATGGCTTCACTGAACAATAAAGTCATGTCCTCTTACAAGTGACAGTACAACATTTTACTACAAGTAGTAATTTGTAGTATAATGTAGGGTAAGGGTTAATCATTTAACCCTCCTTTGGTTTACTTTTACAGCACTAATATGCACAAGTGCCCACAGTCACTCTTGTGCATGTATTTTCTACATGGAACACAAACATGCACAGGTTCAGTGTGTACACAGTTGGTTGCCAGCACAAACTGACATAGGGTCTTTTGTGCAGTCCTCTTCACTGTATTTGGCTTACTGCACAATGATGCACATGAAACAGTGAAGCACAGTTGTTGGGCAGCACAAAAGTGCAATCTGGTATTCCTGTGAGGGAGAGTTGGTGCAGTGCACAACATGACACAGCTGTGCTTCTTTGACATGTTTGAGGTGTTTACCAAGTGACCCAAAGAGTGACTTCAGCATAGGAGAGTTAAAAATATTTATCGTTTTGATGAAGCGATCTAAGCAACTGGGGTGACTAGAAACTGTAAGCTATGCCATCACTGGAAGGAGACGATGTAATTGGAGAGTTGTCTGAGTTTATCCCCGTGGGATTAAAAAATTAATATTCATAAGCAATAATGAGGGGCGCCGATCGTGGGGCCTACATGTATGGTTTAGGTCAGGTCAGGTACACCGTTCTCAAGGTCGCAGGTTGTTCCATTTTTTGCACATTTGATGTAAAGGTTGAGAGTTTGAGTCAATTCAGATCTCCCCATATACCGCTACACTATTTTTCCCCTTTGAGTTTGTGTGAAAGATGGAATAACCATCAATTGACCAATCAGAGAGAAGAATCAAGAATCATTATCATTATCATTTATCCAACTAAGCTTGAAGTCTCAGTTCCATTCCAGATCTAGAGGAGTCTTCATCAACCTGAGAGTGAAGCCAGTTGATTTTAATTTGAAGCCTGAGTAATTGAATTTTACATACATATGCAACATTTTCAACATGTTGATCATTCAGTAGTCTGGTGTCATGAGTTTACTGCACAGGGACTCTGTGGAGGGAGGGATTAGGTTCCAGATTTTTCTCTTAGCACATATGATGCTACAGAGAGCAGTGCTCTCCACAGCTTAAAATTATAGCAGGGCGGCACACGATACGGGCACGGAGCTCGAAGCCATGACAGCATTCGGTCTGGGGCTCGCTCAAGGGCCCTGGGAAATTTTGGATTCTAGATGCTCTGTGGTGCGATCTGAGTCTGTGTTTGTTTCACTCGAATCTGGATCACAATCAGCGATCTGTCGTTGGGTTACGGACACCAAAAGCCGCCTAATGGATGGTGCAAAACAGCATTATGATCACTGATAGAGATTCAGATCCATGTGAAAAACAGGCCCTGAGGTATTTTCTGGGGACTTTCTTCTGACTCCTTGAATCACATTTGCTCGTGGTAACAATTTGAAGGCAAGATTGTTATCGGGAGGTCATCAAAAGTTGAATTTTTTTTTCCGGGACATTTCCTTTTTTATTGATTCGAACTCACCGTCGAGCGGATGGTTTGGGGGTTACATGTACGTATGGGGCCACAGCGCGAGTGGGTGATGTGCAGTCGCCTCCTTAATTTCGGATTTCAAAAATAATCCATGGTCAAATTCTAGCGACAAAATCCTATAGGCCTAATTCTGGTGAAATAAGGTGAGGAGTCCACCTTGTGCATTGGAAAAACTACAAAATTACTTTCAAAATCTAAGTTTTTATTTGGATTGACAACACTTTTTCTAATTCTGAATCAGTTTCACCAGTTTCGAATAGCTATAATTTTTCTCATAGAAAAAGTTTCCACGTGAAATATCCATATTCAGCCAGAGGCATTGTAGCAAGCTGATTTTCAAATTAAGAATTTCTTGATTTTGAGAAAATTAGTTCATAAATAACAATTTTAGTGAATTAAAAATTAACACTTGCGTAAGTTTTGACTCGATTTTTCAGCTTTACTGAAAAAACTCCAAAAGTCATTTTGGTTAAACATACATTAGATGCAAAAGTTTATCGGATTGTCAAGTAAGAAAAAAGTATTTTGCAGTCACACATACAGAATGATCTACCACCCTGTATTTTTTTTTTCGATTTTTTTTACTCTGATGATTTTTGACAAACTGTTAAAAATGTCAAAGTTCAAACGGAAACTCGAGCTAGCAGAAAGTTCTAAATGTTTTCTGAAAACAGAATTTTGTACAAGAAGCTTACATTTCACTTTTCTAACTGAACTTGTTTGAGAACACAAAAGAAGTAGTTTTAGAAGCAGAAAAAGTTTTATTTCAAGCGATCCAGATCTAGGAAAAATCTGGAACTTCATGTTGGAAATTGGCTATGTTTTCTGAGAAAAACAAAACGCATATGAGGTATTGGTTCTTGATGTGACAAAATGAAAATGCTATGACTGGAAGATTGGTACCAGTCCAGAATTTTGTGCTTACGTACTATACTGCGTCCGGCTTTTATCACACATGCTGCAAAGTGCCATACTGTTGTGCTGAATGTTGATGGCAAACTCATCATGTACATGTACGTTCCTTAACCCTAACCCCCAGGCTACTGCACTAGAAAGCATACTGAACCTCACAAAATCCAGCAGGTACATGTACTTGTCTATGTACTTGTACATGCAGGTTACTGTACCAAACCTGATAAACTCCAACAGAATGAGCCCGTTGGAGTTTGAGTGATATGGTATGGATGGGTCTATGCAGTATAGGATGACTTGCACTGAACAGTACCAAACCTGACAAAATCAAGCATAACCCAACAATTGGTACAGCAAGCCAGACACTGCACACAATGATCCGTGTTTGTCCCAACTCACACAGAATCCAACACCATCTCCCTGGGCCTTTCATCCCAAGTCTCACAAAATTCAACAAGAAATTCCTGAGGTATGGTACCAAACCTGCCAAAGCCTCATAAAACCTGCTGTTGGAGTATGGCAGGTTTTGGGCAGTTAGGGTTAGAGTGCAGTAAACTTTTCTCCATTTAGATAAACTGTGAAGACAGTGGAGAATAGGGAAAATCCAATCGAAAACAGGGTTTGCCCTTAACTTTTTTTCTCACTTGCCAGCCGGACCAGCAGTGATGGCTTTTTACTAGTCTGCCAGCATTTTCACTAGTCCGTGTCTTCCCCCAAATTTCAACATTGTTGTTTGGCAGTAGTGTTTTGTGCTCCAACATCATGCATAACCATGTGCGCTCAGTGCTGACTGTTGCTTAATTGTTGATGACTAATCATAAATGGCCATGGGAATTATGAATTTCCAGAATATTCATGATTATAACTCTACTCAATCAAATTAAACACACAGAAAAAAAAGTGGTTACCTGCTGAAAATGGTTTGTTTTGTTCACAATCCAAGAGACAACAAAAAAAATCCATATCATTATGAACCGTTTATGTACATGTACAGTACATGTAAGTTCTATGCAGTATGTACATGTACACGCACATACGTATGTACGCCCGGCAAAATCTACATACAATGTGGTACATGTTCATTGTCGTCTGTGTCCAGTACCCGTAGCACGTGAACCAAACACGAAATCACAACTGCAACATCGCTGGTGTCAAAACTACCATTGACCAATCAGAAAACCAGTATTGCCTATTCGTAGCACACATAATGCATATTCATGAACTTACATGTACCCCTACGATGCAGTGTATAAAAGCACATGCTGATTTAGATCTTGTACGCAGAACCAACGTCAAATCATAGCGTTGTCAAGACCCGCCATCCGCGGTAGTACAGTAAACGGCCCACAGTTAGGTGCGATTGCACCGCATGGGCATTGCAGAACAGAAGTTTCAGACAGATTACTGCTGCTGCATTCATAGACTTCAGCATTACTTCTGCTGGGCTGGTGCCAGGGACCAAACTAGTCTTGGTTGCAAAAGCTCCTATTTATTTGGTGCAAAAAGCAGCAGCAGCTAGAGGGCATGCATCATGATCAACTATTTGGCCGCTTATTTCGGAAGTACTAGACTGCTGGATTACCCAGACGAGGGCTTTCACTCGAAGTTGGCTCGCGGACCAGCGTTAAGATGGAACAGTGGAAAAAAGGGCAGTGAGAATTTTGGTGTGGCAGCAAAACTTTAGTGGGGCAGTCTAACATTTTAGCAGGGCAGCCTAAAACCCCTTGTGGAGAACACTGGAGAGGGTGGAGTTGGACTGGTTGGTTTCTTCCTGTGCCAATGTATTTTCTTATGTTCCATGTTTTTATTTTTGGAAGTTTTTAATTTCATACACGATGTTGATAGGCCAAAATTTAGCGCTGCTTTGTTCCGGCGGGGTATCAAGCAGTGTTTAGCCAGGGAACTGTACAGGCTGTCACTGTTGGCCCCAAGCAGCTGCAAGGGTCTTATAAGTATTACGGGACAGAACTAAATCAACAGACTGTATGCACATGTAATGTACTGTACAGTAAAGTCTGGGTAAGTCGGCTCTCTCGCTCGGGACTCGAGATCGCCATACCGTACACATACACATACATGCGCAATGTTTAAGTTCGTTCAATAAGGCGACCCCCAAAATGGACAGAGCGCATGCGTATAGCACTGGAGGGGTTACTGGTATTGATGTGCTCAACCACGTGCTGTTACTAAACAGACATCAGTCAAACAGTGTGGGGCTTGTCACTTGACGCTTCTTGGCAACCATGGCGAAGGAAACTGATACTGCAGTGCAATTTTTACACAAAGGATTTCTGTGGTCTTGTAGAAAAGGGACGGAGAGAAAAATGCCGACTTATGATGATGACTTAGAAATGCCGACTTAGAAATGAGGTGAGGGCATCAATACCAGGAGCCCCTCTAGTGACACACATGCACTCTGTCCATTTTGGGGGTTGTAAGGTGAACTTTACTGCTAATGTGTGCGTGGAAATGGCTTTTTCCGTACAGTGCCATGATATGATATATGATAATTTAATGTCCACAATTTCCTTATTGAAATTTGCTTTCCACCAGCATTAGAGTTCTAATTTTAGAGATAATACAAATACATCGTTTTTTTACGTGGCTCTCAAGACATAAATGTACATACAGTGGTGATTTTGGTCGTATTTATTAAATGACGTCATCATGATAATGTCGGATATTGTGATATTTTTTCATGACTGCATGGAATGTTGGATGCATTGTTGAGAAGTCTTGTCAAAAAAAATTACAAACGAACAGGGGATTACTTTTATTTTTTGTAAACTTGACCGGGATGGAGCACAGTATTCGAGCAGAGAGAGAAAGGTTAACACTAATTTTTAGCCAACCAGACGTGTTTTCTCAAGGGAAGCCAAATACACTGGTACCTTCAACTTGGACTGATTTTTGTCCAGTCAAAAAAAACCCCAAAACAAACAAAAGGTCATTGAGTTGTCATTGAAATGTAGAGCAGACATTAATGGCTTCGTTGTAACTCAGTAGAGATCTTTATTTCCCTGAACTTTTCCCACCTGAAACCAACCCACTTGTAGCCATCCAACTCCTCACAAGAACCCCTCAATCTGCAAAGCTACTTAGGTGCAGATAGCCTGTGTAGCTGAAAGCGCCAAAATAAAGCTACATATTTTATGTTTTTCTGTCTTCAATGGCCAGGAAGATGGAACTCTCTAACGATGAGATCTGGAATAAATACCTAAAGACAGGATGGATTGGGCTCAGCAAGAGGCCAGACTTAACCGTAGCTGGAGAAATTATAGCAGGCTACAACCTAAAGGGAAAGTTCATGGAACTGTACGTTACCAAGCAACAAAAAGCATTGAGGGAGAAATGTATTAAATTGAACAAATCACTGCCCCCGTAGCATTCAAGAAATTTTCCTTGATGAATCACTTTTAATTTTTGAGAAAGAGCCATCTCCAAAACAAATGACACATCATCAATAACTGTTGCGGAGGCTTGTCCAAAAAGGCTGAAATCGATGTTTGCACTCGCCCTAGAGTTAATCCCCTAGATGAAGTGGAACTGGGCGAACGGATGCGATATTTGATGAGTTGTGAGTAGAAGCAAAGGGAAATGGAGTATCCCAAACTCAGTTACTTGATTTAATATGACATAAAGAGAAGAAAAAAAGATTGATGTTGGCATGAGGCTGTTTACAGATGAGCCGTTTAATTACTTCCTTCAATAAGGGATGGTGACCATTTAGATCTGGTATGGAAAGAGCCCGACCCTACCCAGTCCGGTCTTGAATCAGGCCGGTATTCAGCCTGCCCTAGTCTGGTACACAGGCTTATCTGACCTGTGCCCTTTGAAGTCATTGAGATGCATCAGTTTATTGCCCCTCACAGAACACCAAGAGCTGAACAAAAGGAGACTTACTAGATTATAGCCGACTAACAAGAATTGGCCGAAACGTTACTCCTGCTGCTGGCTCGAAGTGGATTGTATTGTTTCAACTATTAACTGGTAGACATTTAGGTGTGGTATTTTTCACGTTTAATGCTGCATGCAATAAGGGCACTCCACGAATGGATGAATGGATCGGGCTCTCCACAAATGGATTGGACTTGGTCCGGATTTTTTTTAGCTGGACATGATTTTCGGATGAGTACATTTATGTTCTGCCTGCCAGGTGGACCATCTTACGTCAGCGTGGAACATCGGCAGTTTTCGGACATGTCTTTGCTGGAAGGACAAACCTTTCAATGAAAAAAGGCGTCACGATTTTCAACTTCATTATACCAAACAGGGACAGAATGACTCGTATATACATGTACACAGGTGTATGCGTGTTATACTATGGTAGGAAACGTTTATACATTCTACACATTTGATAACTCAAACCTCATCCGGATTTCGAGCCAACGAAAATTCCTGAGTCTTGTTCACATGTACATGCGCGTGATCAAAACACTAGTACTAGCGCCCACGGTGGCTACTGGAGACATTTTAAGTGGTTGTTTCCCTATATCCAACAACAAATTCTTCTAAAAATCATCAGTTTGCCGAGATTTCATGTTTTTATTATGTGTGTAAAATGTTTTATTCTACTAATTAGTATAACAGAAACCACCAAAACTGTGTACTTTTTGGTGACATTTCTCTCTCGCAAACCGCGGTGCGATACGTACAGTGCTTACTTGATTGGCCAGTGCCGGGCACGGGGTTTTTCTGTTTGATCACATGATCATTTCTTTTCAATCGCTTGAGGGCTAACCATTTGCATTTCAAAACGTTTGAGTATAAAAAAATAAATTTTCTTTGTCTTTTTATTCCTTCACTTTTCCCTTTTTTACCTTTTCAAAAAATTTGAGTGATATTTGGCAACGCAAAACAGCACATTCCCAGCACTGCGCTGGGAACGCATGTCCATTGCGTCTACACATGGGCTGTGACAAGCGATGCTCAAGTGCTTCAGCTGCAATTGGGCAGGCAGCAGAGACCAGGCTTGAGCCGCGCCATGCACAAAGCTTCTTTCGGATTGGCCGCATGGCCACTACAAACATGGGGGTACATTTGGGCTGGGACAACAATCAGGCTTGCATGAAAGGTAGGATCTTTAGGGCAGTGGTCGAGACAAAAATGCTAATCCGCTCAGCAATTTTCACTGCGGTTTTGCATGCGATGACTTGGCGACTCTGTTTCTTGTGCCGCTAGACGACAATAGGTGTTGTGATGTCGCGGCATCAAAGGAGTTTTGATCACAGCAGGTCTGGTCCAAAAGAGGTGTTTTTTTGGGGGGGGGTTTAAGCTGAACATGAACAATTATTGGTGAACCTGACTTTAAAATAGATCCCTTCCCACCAATTACAAACCAACGGAAATTCCCCAATTTCAACGCCCTCTTACGTCCGGTCCTTATATGAACTGGTTCTCAAATTAATTACTTACGTGCAACGTCGGTACCAGTTACCAGGGAGTGCTTTGCCGGGCCACGCCGCGTGCGTACAGCGCAGGGTGACTGGCCACTTACAACCTCTGTTCTCTGCTGTTGCGTCCAACAAGTAGGCGTATTCAAAATCATGGTTTTAATTCATACAAATCATATTTCTTTATATGATTTAAAATTTATTAACAAGTTAAAGGCCGTACATCAAATACTAATCCACTGCGTGTACTGTATCGTACGGTACATGTAGGCCTGCAGTACATGTACATTGCGGTAGTGTATAACAATTCTTGCTGGTGCATGACACCAGACTTGCGCTTTATGAATGGGATAAGTGTCAACACGTATAACACAAGGTTTACCGTAAGACAAGGTTTTTTTGGAGAGTCCTTTCGTGCTCGTATTAAGCGTGTTGGACTGTACATGTATTTTGATGCACCTGACAAACCATAAGTGATGAACAGACCATGTGGTGGGACTTTATATGTGTAACACATATCAAGTTAACAAATAATAGAAAGGTTAGGTTAGGTTTTTCAGAGTATAGACTTTTACAAATGTTTCTATTGTAAAATGTGTCCCAGAGGGGCTTAGCATTAGATTTCACCACAGAGCATCTAAAGTTGAAAATTTCCCTGGCCAATTTGCCATAAAAGGGCTTCGTGCTGCACTCTCATGAATTCCAGCTTTTTTCATTTTTCTGAGAATCTCATCCCTGACCCCCTACACACAAACATATTATAGTGAGTGACAGACCAGTTCCTGACCCAATATTGGAGGTGAAACGATATGGGAAAGTCAGAGTTTCTGAAACCAGTCTAGGTACAGTGATGCCTTCGGTCCGCAAGTTCTGCATTGGTACATAATGTCGCATCATAGAGATCGATCAGTAGTCAAAATAACTTGCATTTTGCCGGACTGGTGCTTTGAAAAAGTGGACTTGAGTCCAGACTCTAGTCATACAACACTGGTTCTGCGTGTATTTTGCCATTCACTTCTGGGATACCCCCTCTCATTTTTTAGAAATACATGTACCTTGATAAAATACAGGCAAACTACAACCCATAACGTTTGTTTCCCTGAAATATAGGACGAAGTATCTTCCCACAGGACTTTTGCACTTTCTTTGTGAAGGAAGTAGCCATGCCAACTACATAAAACACAACCATATGTACATGTATGAGTGCTTGTTCCCAGATTCCAGTCCATTTTTTATCAAAAACCAAACTAGGGTGTAAAATGGCAGTGACATGGTGCCTTCACCAGTAGTGGGTCATAGCCCTTTGAGGGGAGGAGTTTAGCATAGACATAATGGAATGCTTGTGTTGGAATGGTGTTCCGCCAGACGTGACTTGCGTCTGGAGAAGGACTGCTTAAGAGCCTAGCCTCAGTCTTGACCTCCCCCATGGTACATGTGGGACCCGCCGATGGTAAATGCTTTTTGCAAATATATTGAATCCAGGAAATTCCAGCGCAGTAGTCTCACTTTGGTGAACCAGGGAATTCCAGCGCAGTAGTCTCACTTAGGTGAACCAGGTTCTGTATTAGGACTTGCAGGAGCATACATGTACATGCACCAGTATTTGTGCACATTAGTTCATGTCTGTACTTGTGCTAAGCTTGGGCGGCTCCAGAATTCTCAGGAATGTTTTGGCATGCGTGGCAAATTTTAAAAAAATTGGGCATTGGACTCTTTAAGGATGGATACTCAACAGAAACTTCATTTATCCGTTGCCCATGAATTGAAGGCATGTGACTTAAGTGTAACCCAGTCAAGGCCTAAGTACTTATTCATGAAGTCCTAGTGACCTGGTGAACTCATTTGGGTTTTTGTTAAAAGTTCATTCATTTACTTATATTTATGAGTGGATTGTGGATCTCAGAATTTGAGTGCTGTTGGTTGAATCAAAAATACGCAGATATATGCTTTCATACATAATTCTTTTCACAGGCATAGTTTAAGGTCCAAAAGTCCCTTGTCACAGATGTAAGGTAAAATAGCTGTTATGTGCTTTTTTATAAAAGGAATAGGCATTGCATTGTGTATGAATAGATATTTTGAAATACTTGTTTTAACCAATTGTGAATTAAACCTAATGGCATTGACGTTTCTCTTTTAACCCTAACAGTCCTCAATCCTTCACCTGTTGGAGGACTGTTAGGGTTAAGGGTTGCAGGAAGACACATGCATCATATGGTTATTCATATTAATGGGGCATACTAAAAAATATAAAACAGACACTTATTTCTGTCATTGAATAACAAAATAGTTTTTTCTGTCCCATTAAAGCCCACTTGGTCTACTTGCGTATAAGTTGTTTCATTATGATTTCTGTGCTTCATAGAGCACTGTTCCAAATTGTCAGTCCCATTTTTTTCTGCCAGTATTATGTTGCATTGGGTGCTCTTTCCTGGGTGTTCTTCGCAGTATTGTGGGAGAGAAGGCGGTGGGGGGGGGTAGTGCCAGAGTGGTTTTGCTGAAGATTCCAATGTGTATTTCTGTTTGTGCTGTACATGTAGGAGCACCATCTACAGAGAGCTATCTCAGCGCAACAGGTGTATGGCTCAGCCAACCCACTGGTCATCCCAACACCTGACTTTGAGACCTCGGTCAGCTATTATGAGGAGCTGTATGACCCATCTTACAAGCAGCCCAAGCAATATGTCCATGTTCAGCGTAAGTTGAGATAGCAAGTTCATGTGATACTGAAGAGTTGGAAAGAAGGGTAATTTCCATCAAAATAAATTTCATTTGTATCAACAGAAAAAAAACAACTGTTATTGTTGTCACTTGTATATTAAAGTTTGGAAGCATAATGAAGTTCTTTATGTGATCCTACCAGTTTTGGAGCATTTCTTGGAATGATTAACATCAGCTGGAAATTTCATTTTAGGCATCAAACACTGGCTGTATTATGGCTAAGGAATACTTATTCACATTAGCTTTTGACAAGTTGTATTCAAAACAGGAAAGTGCACTCTTGGGTAATAAAGTAAAGAAAAATCATTAAGAAAGCATGTTATTAGCCACCATTTATGGAGCTTGTAACTATAGAAAGAGTTTTTATAATCATTCTTACATCTTCCACAACTATGTGAACAACTCTGCAGAAATGATAAGCATGGGACTAAAGAGTTCTGTAAAAAAATGATTACAGTAGGTGGCTTGTTTTCTCCTCACCTGTCTTGAGTAGCCCTTAGTATGGAACAGGACATTCCAGACTATGACATGGATGCTGATGATGAAGAATGGATGAGGAAACACCGCAAGACCTTTGAAATCACAGAACTCCAGTTTGAAGAGATGATGGATAGACTAGAGAAGGGGAGTGGCCAGAGGGTATGAATATGCATAAGGTTTTATTTAACCCTCCTTTAGTTGAATCAGTCACAGACAGCCAAAAATGTAAGTTACTTCTCTTGCAACACTTCATAGACAGTCCAGTCAGGAATAGATCATACACTGTAGTTCTGGTTGGTGCCGTGATCAGTCCGATTTAGTCAACAAACAAAACTGGCATATCATTGAACAGTCAGGACACCCCAGCAGTATTCCAATTGCTTGGTGTTAGTATCTATTCAATTTGTTTGCGCTTGTAAAGAATCATTTATTGTACACATACTGGTGGAAAATAAATGAAATGGCACAAAGTTAATAGTTATTTTTGTCCACAGCCCTTTTCAATGCGGTGATATGAACACTTGCAATTTTCTGGGTTTTTTTTCATTGCCATCCAAACAAGCCCTGGAAAGATTTTTGTTTTCCCTTTTCCTGTAACTGGCTACAGTGTGATGGGACGCATATGGCTGTCGCTCTCCCTTGCCAAATTAACAGCCTCTGCTAAATGAACAACGTCTCCTGTGGAATTGCCTATCATTCTTTCCTTGTAATTTTCAGGTGGTGACGCTGAAAGAGGCTAAGCTTCTGTTGAAGGAGGACGATGACCTCATCATAGCAGTGTATGACTACTGGCTCAACAAACGTCTCAAGTCAATGACTGTGAGTATTGTGCTGTGCTGAAATCAGGTTGTAGTCAATGAACACATCTACCCATGTAGAATGTTTCTGTTCACACGTTAGAGCGTAGTTGAAGTGATGGCATACTTAACGCTAGTCCCTTCATAGTGCCGTGTGTGTCAAGTTGCTTAGACCTTATGTTGGTGAGCAACTCCATAATCCAAGGAAGTCCAAGCTTGTTTTCAGGTGAGCAAATGGTGCCTTTCTGCTCATTACGTTTGGAATGTTTTCACATCAGCTGACTAGCAAAACATTTTTAAAGGAGTTGAGCGAAGTTGTCTGACCAAAAACAAAGGAAACGCATTATACAGAGTATCACATATCACATGTTCATCTGATCTGAGAATTGAACCTTTACAAAAATGACAAAATTCTCATGACCATGTGGTAACGTTTTCTATTGCTTAGCAGAGCCACGGATTGATTCCAAGCGTGAGGCAAGAAAAGCGAATTGAACCTTTTACAAAAACGATAAAATTCTCATGACCACATGGTGACCTTTTTTGTTGCTTAGCAGGGTTGCGGGTTGATTCCAAGCGTGAGGCAAGAGAAGCGGGATGGGTCCACCAGCAACAATCCCTATGTTGCCTTCAGGAGGAGGACAGAGAAGATGCAGACAAGAAAGAACAGAAAGAACGATGAAGCCTCCTACGAGAAGATGCTGAAGCTGAGGAGGGACCTTAACAGGGCAGTGTGGGTATCCCTGAACTGTTTGGTTATTCCAAGGTTGAATTCTGCTTTGAATGTTCTAATCTCAAACTCAACGTTTCGCTTACCTTGTCCGTAAGCAATTGGAGATTCTGATTAATCTGGGTAGATCGATAGTACAATAATGAAACTGTTCAACTGGACTTAAGTGGGGAGAAAAAGCAAGGAGAGAATCTCACAACTCATCTGAGGTGCCTTTTCAGCTCTGAGTGGCTGGCAGCGATCGTCTGGAGAGGCTCTATCAATGTCTCTATTGTTGCCAGGTTGTTGAGGAATCTTCCGAATGACCGGATTTATAAGCCGGTGAAAGGTTGTGCCGCCGTCGTCGGGAAGGGCAACGTTAGAGGCATTTGCACCAGATTGCCTGCCAGCCAGTCAGTGCTGACGAAGCGACTCGGATGAGTCACGAAACGTTCTCCATGGTTTTTTCCACACAAGTCCTGCTGACCCGTTTTGTTATTGCACTCCTATCGGCCGTGTCCGTGTTCTGAATACCCAGTTATTCCTTGTGCTGAGGAAGAAATCAATCAAGCATGTAATTATTATCACATGAACTCAAGCTTAATTGAAAAGGGTAGCTCATGATAGCTACATGTTTCTCAACAGAACGTTACTAGAAATGGTGAAAAGAAGAGAAAAGAGCAAGAAGGAAGCTGTCCACTTAACGTTGGAGATATTTGAAAAGAGGTAAGTTACTGAGTAGTGTCAGAAAATGCCAAAGAAAGCACTGATCACAGTTTTACTTCTCATATTCTTAAGGTACAAATGTTATGGCATTTTTACTTTGACAAATCACAGACAACAGGCAAATCACTTGATTAGCCTCTCCCTAGTGGCAAGTCAAGTTCAAGTAACATCTGGTATACTTTTCAAATGTTTGGCACAGTTAACTTTGAAACTTTAAGAGAGATTTTTATGTGGCATTCTGCAATATCTCCGGTGCTGCAACCATCAAAGGTCCCATAGTCATGAAGGAGAGGCCCAGCCTGAATACCGGGTCGACGAGAATGACAGAATGATGCAAGACCATTCCAGAGCTAGAAATTTCTGGTTTTCAAGCAGGCCTCAAATCACCGGATATAAACCAATACCTTGATTATCAGAAGTTAGGGTTTGTTAGTAGGTCTTGGTACATTCTCTCCAAACTATTATCAGGTATCAAATGGAGGACTTCAGTGGCACCATTCTAGCTGAGTGTGAGGAGCTGAGTAAGCGACAGCCATCTTTCACCATCCCTGCAATTCCCAACGGCAACCAGTACGCCCCGTGGTCCATGAAAACGGTAAGGTGCAGTCGGGCAGGGACTCCTCAGTTGGGTTGAAAGCTATTTTGTACTCTTGTCACATTCGCCAAATATCCCGCAGTATCAGTGAAAGAACTTTTCAAAGCGAGGAGTGTACCTTGTTGATAACACCACAATTGTGGTACAGCTGTTGTCAGTGGGAGCAGGCAGTTTTCAGAACAATCCCAGGCTGAAGTAGGCGCTTTACTCCTTGTGTGCATTTTATCACTTGGACAGCAGGCTTCTCAAATGGGAACTCCCAAGTGTCGGACTATTCCCACTTGGTGTCATCGGGCTTTTTTATTTGGTGACAACTTTTCCTTGTGGAAATACTTGATGTTATCAGGCAGCTCTCAGTCGGAAAAATATAATTTCCAAAAGTTCTTAGTGGGAAGCCTTCAAAGATATCAGGGGGTTCCCATTGGAGAATGACATATTTCTTCTGTACAGAAGATTTAGTTTTGTGATGCCATCTTTGATGGCTTGAAGTAAGGAAGTTTTAGTTAAAACCAAGGAAGATACACTTGAATTACAGTTAAATACAATGTTCCCAAGAATTCCAGTTGTTAAGTTTTGTTTTGCTCTTTTCATTAATCAGCGTTAATCCCATAAGTCACCTTGAGGCCTATACCTACAATGTCAAATTGTTTGAAAAGTTGATGACATCCATAGATGGGTTGCTAACCTCACAAACATCTGTTATGTGTTCGTCCCTTGCCCTTACTTCTTGAACAATTCCAGGAGGATGGCTTGAAGAAGAAGAGGGAATACAAGAAGAGGAAGCACAAGGATGAGAAGAAACTACGCCAGACCTCAGTCTCCTCTCTTGGGGAGATTGAGCCAGCTCGCTTTCCTGATATCAGAAGCTCAGAAGAAGAGCTGTCCCCAGTAAGTTGCTGTGAAAGTGACTTTGTGTTATTGTCATTTGGGGGAATAAGTAATATTCTCCTGTGCTTAGTTTGACAGATTTTGTGATTGATAAGGCATAGCCTTTTTTGGATTATGGCTAATTGGCTGATCAAAGGGGCGTACTAATCTTTTAAGATATACTGGTTTTCACAAAATACCTACCACCTTTATATTTTTTGCTAAAAGGCATCACAACTGTTCTTCCCACCCTGTGAAAGAGTTTTCATTTCTGAAACTCTTTGAGCTCTTGTGCCTCCAGAAAGAAATCCCTTATTTCAACAGAGTGATTTCCATTAGACCAAAAAATACAAGTGAATAACAATATGAAACTGCCTAACTGTTTTGAGCTATGCTTGAATTAGCGTGTCCACATATGAACAAACATTGCCACCTAGGTGCAACTCATCTCACTGTTTTGGCCAGGAAAAGTCAGGGAAAATTTTTCAAACACTGTGTGTAATTTTTGTTGTCAGAAATAAGTACATTAAATGCCTGATTTTATTTGCAACTTTAAAAGCCCAAAGAGTCCAAGAAATTGTGTTATTGGGTCATGGATTTTCCTCCTTCAGTCGTGGAAAAGTCCTGGGAAAAGTTATGGAATTTAATTGTCCTTTAGGTGTAGGAACCCTGTCACAGCAAAGCAAGTCTTTTTTTGACAAGCAGCCGAATCATACTTCAATGAAATTGACTGAAAACCCAACACTGGTTCCTGTTTGGATTAAAATGGAGTCATTGTGCAACAAATGAGGCATGGCTTTGCGTAACTCTGTAGGCAGCTTGTCAAAGGATGCCACGATAATCCACTTCGTGTGTTGTCTTTAATTTGTCACTCTTTAGCAGGTGCAATCAATATCAGACCATGAGGAGGAAGCTGATCCTGATGGTATCTTTGCTTTTCGTCGCAAGAAAGGCTGCCATTATGTGGCTGTAAGTTTCATTTCTTTTACATTGGCATCTTTGCTGTTCATGGACCTTGTTTTTGTTGCATTTCTTAACCCCAACCACATTCAACAATACAGTATCGTTAAGAATGTGATTCTGTGTATTTGAGATGATAGCCAGAGAATGTAGGGTAGATAAGATAAGATCACATTCGTTGTCTGAGCCTGCATTGATATGGCTGGTTCTTCAAGATGAGCTTCCACAATTTCCATGAAAATTTTCACCCCAAAAAAGTACTAATAATCTCTCATATCACAATTTAATTTTCAGAAAAGAGTAAGATATGAATGCTGAGTCGTTTTATAAAAAGCCTTAATTTTGAAAGCTGAGTGGATCAACCACAAAATAGCCAATGTACATCAAATCACTGTTGCATGCAAGGCAATTGGTAAACTGCACAAAGTTCTAATTATTGTTCTTTTTTGACTGCAATTTGGTCGGTAGCCCCATTCAGACCTTGTGCAAGGTTGGCCTTGGTCAGCAGACCCACCCAGAGGTGTCACAGACAACAGGTATCGATACTGCTGTACCTCTCTGCGGGAGCCTAGGCGCTGCGTGGGCCTGGCCAGGAGGAGGGTCGGCAGGGGTGGAAGGTAAGCCCTTGCATTGGCCACAGTTTTGCACTGAATGGAGAAATGATTTGATGGTGCTTGACTGTCCGTCCTTTTGAACCTGTCGCAAGGATGGTCATGCAAAAGCTCTTCTCTCAGTAACTGCCCGTGTGTCGTTCTCATGATTATTCCATGCTTTTTAGGTAACAGTGACTGCTTTTTTGCCTTAGCTTTTCATTGTCTTTTGTCTGCTCATTCACATTCTTACTCTATTACTGTCAATGTGAGTCTTAACATACCTAACGTTTTGCCTGGTCTATGGAACTTTCAACTCCTACTGATCTGAAACACGGTAGTTGCGCTAATGGCATAAGAGCATTTATATAATGCCATGCATGCCATTATACCAATTCAATTACAACAACCTTGAACTTCTCCAGGACAGTGTCACTTTAACCCCAGAGGGTTCGTGAGAAATTACTTTCAAATGGGAGGAGTCAGGAGCATTAGCATGTACACATTCATTTAGAACACAGCAGGTGTGGCTCCTTGTCAGTGGATTTAGAGCCCAGGGTTTTTCTTGTCAGTGCTCAGTTTTTTGCATGAATAAAGTTGTTTCTTTGTTGTGATCATCATCCTGTCAGAAATGCTCATTTGTAGATGCTTAATTCACATAGCTAAAGGAGGATACTGTCTATTCTAATGTGGGGGAGCCCACCTCGCTAATTTTAGTGACGTCCCAGGTGAAAATTGTCACATCCAACTGTTGCAAAAAGAGAAAAAAATAACAAAAATCTTGTTTGGATTATTTCGATTGGAGAAAATGACCACAGAATACAAGAATCATCCATTGACAGGAAATGGATTGAGAGTAAATGATCGGTGAGGGCACAAAGAAAACCCCCTTATTTTAGGCCCTGCCAGCATGATTGGCACGTTAACTGCAGGCAGTGTGATTTTGACGGTCGGCAGCGGGTTTGGTTTTGTACAGCTTTGGCCCCCTCATCCCCTAGTCCTGCCTTTAGATCAATCAGAAGTGAAAGTAGAGGTTGCAATGGAAATTGATGGTTACTGCATGTTGCGAGAGGAAGGAAGCGTGGGAAGGAAGGGCAGAGGAAGATGGGATGTTGTGTGACCTTTACCCATAAAAACCAACAAAAGTATCTAGTCGTTTGTATTAACCAAAAGCCAGTGCATACAGTGGTAGTGTCATGGAATCATGCTGGATTAAGCATGGTTAATGTTTGGGCTTCAGTATCATTTCAGGTAAAAATACTGGTATTTCAAAACCTCACAGAGTGGTGCATGTATTACTCTATCATTCTTGAATGTTTTGTTTCGGTGTATGACAAGTTAATTATTAAACCGTGTTTAATATACACAGTATATATAGACCTTTTTCACCTATGTGATTGGATTGCGCTAAATGTCAACAATACAATAACAATATCGTGTGGACAGCCTTGGCTACGTTGATCGCACATATTCCTATGGGCAGCTACAACCACGTGCAAGCGTACATGCGAACGGTGCATGCTTGACCAGTTTATCTTGAATAAGTAGATTACCATCACAATACTACGCACTCGTTACCATCACAACGCATCGCAGTCCAGCACGATGGTGACATGACAGGCAAAAGGTCTGTTCATATACTGCAGATGTCAGTTTGAAAATTATTTGTTCAAGTTGGGTCTTCATCATAAGATGAAAAAACCCGTGACTTTCCCAGGAATAAGTTTTTGCACGTAGGCATGCATTACAAGTTAATAAATCCTAGCAGTCAAAACATTCAGTTTTCTTTCTACCAAACTTGTTTACTGCACTGAATGAAAATTGTTTGTAGTTGCTGTCTTGCTCGTGCAAAGCTTGCTAATTGGCTTCAGCGTCTACGGAATGACCATAGTATCTCCGTGGAGCATTGATTGGGTTGGCCACCTTTGCAAGTGGGATATACGCAGCTCATGTAGACGTCATAATTGTATTCATCAGTCTGCGTTCTTGCCACTCCCCACTCAGGATCCTTCTTGATAGAGCGTGGAGCCCCTTCCAGGATTTCAAAAGGCTAGATGATGCCTTGTCCAGTCCATCAGACCCACTAGTGTCGCCGCTCCGGTCGGCATCCGCAAGCTCATCACAGACAAGTCTTCCACTAAGTTTCCTCCTTGAAGAGATCAGGGCCAAACGAATGTAAGTCCACCTTAGGGATGCTGAATTTCCCAGTAGACACGAGGGATGGATCCTGTATTGGACCCTGTGTTACCTTCAGAACTCTTGTTTCCTTTTTAATCCCATTCAGACTGGGCTTTTCAGGAGTATATATTCACCGGGGGGGGGTCCTCCTAGAGCTCAGAGGTGGAATAACTTTTTAGCAACATGTCTTAGACAATTACTGTTAAGCGCTTGTTAAGTAGTGAAGTAAACAAGATTCTTCAAGGGAAGTTGTGTCATTAACAAGTAGTTTGTTGCAATTCTGAACTAGGAGAAACTTGGACAGTTCCCCTTCCACAGTATTGCATGAGATTGCTTAAAAATATACCTTCAATTGTTGATGATTACTGCCTTGATACAGGCTGCACTACAGACCAAAGACACCCCCACCAGCACCCCAGCAGCCTTCTGCAACCTCACCATCACCCACGCTGCCACAGTCTCAAGTCCTGATGGAGAACAGCCTAGACTCCTTCCTGCAGCCCAGCCGCACCATCCCAGCCATCCAGACCCCCAGCAAGCTGCCTCAGCAGATGCTCATGGAGAGCGACAGCACGGTGGACAGCGACGCAGCAGGCCCTTCTGCCTCCCAACAAACACTGCCCTCGCTGGTCTCAGGGCCAGAGCCCGACGCCGTGGCGCCGTTACTCGACTCTCAGGACTTGCAGACGCTGGAGGTGGACGTGGTCAACTCGGACAGCTCCTCGGAGTTGAACACATCCTTTGGCTCACTCCCGACATCTCGGTTCACCCTGGAGCCCAGTCGGGAGCTGAGCAAGACCAAGTCAGCCGTTGTAGAACAGTTGCCTGTCTTGGTTTCGCCATCAAGCGTTGTCGGGGTCAAGGAGAATCACAGCAGTTCTGCAGCAAATGCATTATTGAACCACAAGGCAGTCATAGAAGCTTCTACCAAAGGTATGTTGACATTGTCTTCTGTGCTAACCAGCCCTATGGACAGATGCACAATATCAGAGGCTTTTTGGCTAAGGAACATGAGAGATGGATAAGAGGGGTTGCTACAAGAATGAAAGTTTTCATAAGAATCAATTTTTTGTCATAGGTTTTCAAATGAATTTGATTGATTTTTGGGGGGGTTGCAAAAGAAGTTGTATGGCCCATATTTTTATTTCTTTCATCTAAATTTGAATTTATTTACTGTACTTTTCCCTGTTGTAGTTCCCATTGGTCATTCCACGGCACCTGCCGCTACAGTACTACAGCTTAACTACCCCCTAGGAACCACCAAGATAACCACTCCCTCTACAACCACGCCCTCTACCACAATGCCCATTGCCAGCACGTCCGCTAGTGTGAATGCGATGGATGGAGTGGTCGTCACGAACTCTGTGGACGTTGTATCACCGTCGATGCTGGATGTTGGCACTGGCAGCGATGCCTTAAGGAAAGGCAGCCTGGACAGGCAGAGGACTAGATTGAACTTGGACGGGACCAGTGTGGTACCGTCCACAGCACAGAATGTTTCACTTGCTAACGCTGTGAAGAGGATGTCAC
This sequence comes from Acanthaster planci, assembly GCF_054643075.1. Taxonomy (NCBI): domain Eukaryota; kingdom Metazoa; phylum Echinodermata; class Asteroidea; order Valvatida; family Acanthasteridae; genus Acanthaster; species Acanthaster planci. Next base: position 13,689,186 of record NC_141784.1, read on the forward strand.
AGGCCAACAATATTGATGTTATATCAAGGTAATAACCCTCGTGACTGTCACCTTGTGAACAGTGTTTGTAGTCTCAGACCAGTCATAAACGGTAGTGACAGATTTGCTGAAGGTTACATTTTGTTTGAAAACCAAGAGTATTGTCTCGGAAGCATTCATTTTTTCACATGCTTGTTATATCACTTGTAATCATCTGGAAATGTGACTAGGAAATGACCAAGTAATTGGAAAGTTTTCATCTAGCATGTCATCAGAGAAATAGACTGGATTACAAGTTGAATGTGCAGTCTCTTGGACATTTATACCACTCTCTGTCAACTGCGCTGTCCTCTGCAATCGCTTCATGACCAATGTCTGGTCAGCCCAGAAGCTATTAAATCCTGCGTACCATGTGGCCAGGGATTGCTCCCACATTTACGATTCTAAGCAACCTTATCAGTGCTGCAAATCTAAAAGATTACTGATCATTTGAAGAGGATGTAGATAAGTATATCCACTGATACATCACAAAGGGAGAGAAAGGCTCACTTCCTTGTTGCTAGTGAGAAAGAAACCTGAATGCATGATGCAACTAGTGACCTTTAGAAAGGTCAGAATGTTCAATCTAGCCCGTGGTTTCATTCTCATTCAATCTGGGATACAAGAATGATTGATGTGGTCGGGTCAATTTCATAGAGATGGCTTAAAGCGCGAGAAAACCTTGCTTGATAAATCAGGTAACCAGCCCAAACTCCATGTGATGTGTGTTGTTTGGGGATTGTATTTAGCTGTTTTTTGGTGAGCATGACAATCAGAGTTTGAGCTGGTAACCTTTTTTTATTTAGCAAAGTTTTTACCCGCTTTAAGCAAATTTTGTGCTTAAGCAGCTCTCTGAAATTGGCCCAAGATCTTAAAGGAGAATCTTGACCTGCCTGATCAATTTCAATTTGTCAGTGAGCCAGTTGCCAAGTAGAGATCACAGTCAAATAAGACGTAAAAAACCCAAGTCTTATTGTGATTTTGTAGGCATTTTTTATGCCAAACACTCGCAAATCCTACAGAATCCACTATGCCAAATAACAAAATGGGCGATTCACACTAGTGCATCTCCAAGAGTTTGCAACGGGTTGGCCAGTCACAATGCGCGAAATCTGTCGACCCTTTTCAAACGTGCATTGGGTCGAAAGATTTCGTTCATTATGATTTGCCAGTGCGTTGCAAACTCTTGGAGGCGCACTTTGTGAAATGCCCATATTGGCAATTTCTTTGAACTTGTTCTCTTTACCACTTGCTGCCTAGTGGAATTTGAAGTTGTATGACGTAAAACCGGGAGATTTTTAAGATTGTCCGTTTTCACAATTCTTCAAAAACCATAACTTCATTTACTGGAGGTTTACACCCACACGAATGACTGTCTGGTGGCTACTCTCTAACCAAACAGACAACACCTATTGTTGCCCAAGTATTTCAGCCAGATGGGATTTCAAGCTATTCCTGGTGACAGACGACTAAGATGGAAAGCTTGCGGTAAGCACCATGCAATATCTCTTTTTGAGTCTGTGTTGTTCTGATAAGAACCGGAGAGGCTCAACGTTTCGGACAGTGTGCTCTGTCTCCTGACGACGGACAGAGCACACTGTCCGAAACGTTGAGCCTCTCCGGTTCTTATCAGAACCACACAGACTCAAAAAGAGATATTGCATGGTGCTTACTGCAAGCTTTCCATCCTATTTCAGCCAGTCCTGCCACCTGGTAAAAAGAACCCAGATTGTGCAGTGTTACATAAGTTTCTTTGATTCCCGGCTTGTCAATATGGGCCAGATTAGCGTACAGCGGTAGGTATCGCTCATCACTGGAGAGCTTTTGTCCCCAGTGGTAATCCGTTCATGCTTAATGCCACAAACAGTGGTATAATCCTTCAAAACAATGACGGATTTCCTCCCCTATTGACAACTACAAAAATGTTAGCAGTTCCCAGCAGCTTGGTCTTTTGTTCCGAGTACAGTCTTTTGTTATAAGGCCTAGCTCTTTTGTCCCATTTTGGGCTCCCCGGTTTCGTGTATAAAGCCTATATGCCCGAAACCGGGCTCTCCGGCAGTATATAGTTAATAAGCATTGGGTCTAGATGTAAAGTAATTATTGGGTTTTGCTTTCCCTGAGCCTGCAATGTCTTTTCAAGTGGATGGATTTTGTACAATCTGGAAGAGTTATGGCCTTGTTTTTAGACCCATATTTCTCATTGAAGTTTGAGCACTCAGTTTGCCAACTTGACCTTTGTCACTGACCTGATCCCTTTGAAGTCCTCCCAGCATTCATGTGGCTTGCCTCTTGAATTGATCATTCCACAGAGACAAGCATGAGGACTCCAACCATTCACTAGACGGCAACGCCTGCATACCCAACAACAAGTCGGTCGTCATGGAGGTCACGTGACCCACGTGGTTCCATCCCTATTGACGCTAACTAGGAGATGAAAATGCCTTGGGCAGCCAGCAATGTGTTCATTAATTGCGGCATAGAGGTGTAAAGGTAACATTGGAAAGACCAGTCTCTGGCACACCTGTTGGCCTGGGCAAACATAGCTACCTGCACCTTTTCTCATCCAATGTCTATTCAGTTTTTCTCCAATTGGGGGGGAGGGGTGGATGGGGAAATCACGCTTATCAATTTTGTGCATCCAATGTAACTTGAAGAAAGGACGTTTTACGAAAATTGAAACTACATGTCCAACGAAATTGTTGAGTATGTTGCATTGATTTTGTGTACAATGAATTTGGCATCATTGACAGAAACTGCCTGTAGGGATTTTTATTCTATGGCATTATATGAAATGAATTAATCTCCTATGGTGATACAGTTTTTATGTATTGTTGCTGTAGAAATCGTCCATTCTTATCTTTAAAAGATATCAAAAGCATACTTGAAAAAGAAGAAGAGCATTTAGATTTACCATAAATGCTCTTTGCCCTGTTTTTGTGAGGGGTCTATCAACCAATTATGTCTTGGCTGATATTTTTGGTTTTGTTGGTAAAATGAACAATTCAAACAAAAAACCAAAACAAAAGGAAACAACAACCAGAAAACATACAGGAGGAGCATACTAAAATAGAAATGTTGCAAAACTGGTTTGAAGAAAAGGGAGACCATTTTCAAAATTGCTCAAATTTGGTCCGTGGAATACTGTGCAAACTCCCTGCATAGGGTTTGTCTTGTGGAAGTGACGTTTCATTATTTGTAGTGTGATGTTTGGAGGTGTGCATTGAGATTCTACATCAGAAGCAGGGTATGCGTGTACTTCAGTGCCTTCTTGAGTTGTTATGCATGGTTGCCTTCATTTGCAAGAATATTGCCGGGGGGGGGGTGATTTCACCCAGCTTCTTTTAGAGTGGCATTGTCCAGTGGAGCAGGAAGTCCAGCAGAAAGCTATCGAGCCACCTTTCTGTGAGCACAGGTTCAGTCCAACTTGAGTTCTGTACATGTATATGCTGTGAAACAAGTGTCAATGTACAGCAGGCGTGGGACAGGCTGAAACATACTGACGGAAAGGTGGCCTTAGTTTGTATGGAGTGGGATTAACTTGAAGGCTGCACAGAGTTTGATCTGGTGAGGATCTAGTGACTCTAGCTGATCATGATTGGGGCAGGCATTTGCAGAGTTAGGAGAGCCTTAGGTTGTAGAGATGGCTTGACATTTGAATGATGGTATTGGCAGACAAACCGAGTTAAATGTAATAGAATGCTTCAAATCTCCTACTTGATTCTAGTGAAACATATCCTAATGAGTTAATGTCAGCAAAACCTCTTCATGTTCTCTACGTCAATCAGATCAAGGGTCTAATAATTGTTTGGACCCACATATTTATATTTATTTCTATTTCTTTGTAATGCAATGAATAGAGTTGGTCTGACTTTCTTTAATACTTAATTGAGAATTGACCTGTTCACCTTTTCTTTCACTCAAATATCTATTGTAATTCAGCACATAAAATTCTATATCCTGTCGGTTTCTATAATTGAGGCATTAGTTACATTGGAGAGGACAGTCATCTTAACTAGTACCTTGAAGATAAGACTTACTGCAAAATACAAATTGGCAGACATTAAATTGGCCTCATCGTATATATTCCCATGAACCTCACTATAGGTGTGACTTTTGCAAAGAGAAGTGAAAGCATCCATGGCTGTAACGGGCTGCAGATTTGGTTGGGCAGTGCTGTTCATATTGAATGGCTGGATAGTGTTGTTATCAGTGCACCCAAATTGTCAGGAAGTGTCTCCTATTCACGTGATTAAAATGTGACGTCTTTTTAGTTAGGCAGAAAGGTGAAAGTTGGGATAGTTGTGACCTTGAATACAAATTTCCTTTAAACATAATGGACATTGGATGGGACAGGATGAGAATTATAAGAGCTAGCTGTCTTGTAGTAAAAGCATTGTGTATTGGTATATACTGAAAACCATACTTAAAGCGGGTTTGTACTAAATTAAAAAGAAAAAATTATAGGCTTTTTTAATTGGTGGCAAACATGCGTATTAAATTTAAGTCTGTATGAAAAGTGTACAAGGCCGATTTCTCTTTCCCTCCAAAGTCTGGTATCACAGTTGCTTAGGAATTCTGTCTTTAACTCCAGATACTGTGAAATAAAAGATAAATATACAAATTGTGAGTACCAATGCAAATTTCACCTAAATCCTGCAGATTTGAATGCCATGGACGTGATGTCTGTACCATCCACCATGGTTCAAGTGTGAAAAGATTAATATCAATCTGTCATTACCATTGACATTGGATCTTGTGGTGCGTTAAGGTTTCAAAATAGTTGGTTTGGACAGTCAGGGTGGGGGGGGGCAGTGACCAAGTATTTAGACCTATGAATGTATTCCTCACGGAGTTTCTCTGATCCTACTTCAGAACCATCTCTCGGAACTGAGCAGAAGTTTTGCTTGAAAGAAATGCAAAGTTCAGGCTTCAAATGATGTATTTCTTTTGGAATTTGAAAATCAAAATTGGTTTTGTTTTTCTTGCAACAAGCCCATGGTTTAGACAATGATTTCTTCAAATAGACCTCTGTACTGATGTTGCAACACTTTGTTTATGTGTGTACTTTACTGTGGTGCACAGTGGACCATGGGCCCTGACTGGTTTATAAAAAAGGTCATAACAAAGTGACTTATCACTACAGAGGCTTGTTAAAGCATTGGTGCGGTTCACATCTTTCTAATCTGTTGAGTTGCTTCCCATAATGACTCAAAATACAGTGTCCTTGTGATTTTGATGAGTGTTCTGATCTTTGGCTAGGCTAGGGAGGCTGATACAAATCCACCAAGGAGAGCTTGTGCCTACTAAGTCCTTTATGTGGCATTTATTGTCATGTGTGCCTCTTCTGCCACTGTGACTTTTAATGCACCTGGTTACGATGGTTACAGACATGCTTTTCCATTGGTCACATGTTGCAGAATGTGCTCCCTGGACTACCTGACAGTTTTTTACAAGGTTGAGAAAGTAACTAATTGATGCATGCGATGCATGAATAGGGTGAGGAAAATTGGGCTGCAATACCACAAATGTTGGGCTGACATTGCAGACATCAAGACCAAAGACCAGCTGCATTTGTTTTCATTTTTGTGAATAGAATTTAAACTCCGTTATTAACTCCTCCCCACAAAATGCAGTGCATCTGGAAGTCCCCATGCTGCCACCGTATAAGCTTGTCTTACCAAAATATAAATAGGGGGTTCTCATTTCTGTCCCACTGTGATCCCGTTGATCTTAGTTACGTATTCCAACTGTCTTTGTGCGCATCAAGATATGATTTTCCTATTCAGGATAAATTTACTATCTTTTGTGGCAGTGCTGTCTTTGTGGGGGTGTGTTTTGGTTTGAAGTTTTTCTTGAGAAAAGGAAGGAGAAAAAAAAGAATAGTGATTAAAACCCTTAGAACACATTGCGGACACATTTTCCGAATTCTTCACTCCAACATTAGACCTTGAATTTTGTTTAAACACTTTCATCGTATGTGACTGATTGCAAAGTGAAAAATCCTATTTATGATACACACACAGCCTAGATACATGTATATCAAACTGGCTCAGTTTGTTTTATTCCAAATTTGTATCCATGATACAGACAGAAGTATATGAACTCACCTTAGATGTGCAATTTGCTTAACACACTGAAAAAAACCGCACAAATATTACTTAGGTAGAGGCAAGAAATAAGTTCAAGATAAACCCCCTCTTTTGGAGGTGGGGGTCGGCCAACTGTTGAGCGGCTCCTTCAGATTGGATTTGTTGGTTTGTGTGAAGTCTGCTAGAGAATTCAGACATGACCTTTATGAAGGTCAGGGCTACAGAGCTTGGTGCAGGGAGTCAGTCGAATTGGCACAATTGCCTAAACACACCACACATTTGCAGGGTTGGCTTACAATGTATTTATCACACACAAGAAACTTGACCACCTAAGATTCTCCCGAACTGCAGAGCCACAGTCACCAAAAGTGTTTGTCCGTGTTATTAATTTCATTTCAAGAAGTGTGTTAATACCTCAGTCAGAGTAGAGCGTTCCAGCAAACGAAAACGGGTATTCACATATCAGTGATCCAAAAATTCTGCATTTCAATATTGTTTGCCCCTTCAGCAACTTGTCTTGTGCTTCATACAGAGTTGATTTAATCTAATAATAGGTTATCAAAACACTATGCTAACTATGGTGGGACAGAGAATATATGGCCAGCTTTCTCCCATTTAAAAAAAAGTGTGAATGTATTGGGGGAAATAAGTTAAATGTGACATTCTGTACAAATTGTAAAATTTTATACTCAGAGGGAACTGTTGGCTCGTCGCTGAATTAAATCACGGCGTATTGTTGCAGTTTGCTGTGTAAATAGTATTGTATTTTTTCTCTCCCGTGAGTGGAGGAATTTAGGAGTGGAGGAATTAAAAATATACTAAATATGAACATTGGCATACTGGGTGATAAACGGAGGTGTACAGTCTGTCATTTGTTGTGTTATGTGTAATTCTATGCTACCCCTCACCTGGTCTGGTTCCCTTACCCCATGATGCCTGACCAGTCAGAGTGAACATTCATCATCACGCCAAGGAGACATCCAATCAGTGACTCGATTTTCAAAGCTTTTAGAGATGGCTGCCACCCTGTTTGCGTGTTATGCATGTTTGTAATTTTCAAAGTCTTGGAGCAGTATTGAGTGATGACCAAAATATTTTCATGGGTTAAAGATATAGGAAACTTTTACTTTTAATAGCCAGGTGAAAAAATGCTGTCCATGTGAAATGGCCTGTAAAAGTGATGATGCGACAGCCCACTTAAGTAGCTAGGCTTGGATTCCATCATAAGCTATTAATACGCTATCCAGTCAGCATACAAAGAATTGTGGTAGCTGCCTATATTGCATGACCAGTTCCTCCTGTTTCTCAAAATGTCAAAATGATTTTTTGGAGAGCATTTTTTTGGAGTCAATATCTAGAAGCTATTCCTTTCTCCGGGGGGGCTGATCACATGGCTCAACCACCAATGAAAAATAAAAGAAAATGTAAACTAAACTTCAGTCAAGAATTGTTGCCAAAGATTTCAAATTATCTGTTTCTGCAGCCATGCAAGACTTAAGTAATTTTACCCTCGAGCCGAGTTTGCTAATAGTTTGTTTAGAATCTTTTAACAGACCTAAAACATGATATCACACTGTTTACATATCCTACCGGGACTTGACAGAATGCATCCCACGTCACTACCATAGGAAAGGGTACATGCAAACAAAGCATGATGTCACTGTGCTACAGGTATATTCCCTAATTCAGAGCCAAATCCCACCCCACTGAACCCTGTGTACTACTAAATTCTTTCCATATCTGTTGTCCACCTAATCACAGGAATCAACAACCAAAAAATCCAAATCTCATCTCAAATCTTCGACACAGTTACAATTTTAATTAAGTCCTGTTACTACCATCGCTTCAACTTTCTGTTTTTGTTTTTCTTCTTTTTGTTACAATACATAGCATAAATGCTTAATTGCACAAGCAAACTCATAATCTGACATTCTAAAAAGTGATTCCGCACGGCAGATTAAAACTAACGTTTTGCACAATTCAATTCCAAGTACAACTAAAGAGACACCACCAGAGTGATTTCCACAGAAGCACATGACAATGCCACAAGCTCAATACATTCAATCAACAGTAATCAATCTATTTTCACCTAAAAAACTAATTCTTTCTGTTCAATGTGGCAATAGTAGGCAACAAAGCAATAAAGAGGTACCATCATCCAGTGCTAACAAAAAAGGTTTCGACCGTTTAAACCATACATGTAAATATAAAGGCAAATTAATTTGCCTTATACTTTTTTAAAAATCACATGTGCAGGCATACAATTTTTCAATTCATTTGACAGAGGGGTGATTATTACAATTACTACAGTGTTTTATAACACAAATTACTTTATTTCATGAACTGTTACCTCCATTTTTCTTTTGAGCTTGGCAACAAAACTTCACAGGACGATTACAGGTTTTTTTCTAAAGCTTTCACAATAGAATAATCAGTCTTGTAAATAAACAAGGAATCTTTTCAGCCTTAACATGTTTTAAGTGGCTAATCACCATAAACCTGTGCATCATCTGCCATTGGCCCTCATTATGCTCTCCTCAAGAGCAAGGTTGCACAAGAATTCTGGTATCCGTGGGTTCTGCTCATAAAAGCAAGGACATCCCATTGGGCCAGTGTGCCCTGAATGCACGCCTGCCCATAGGCAGATGCTGAAAAGTATGCACAACTGACATTCATCTGGAAATCCATGGAGTCTGTGTAGGAGGCACCAGAGGATTAAATGTCCACCTGGCTGTCTCTTTGCAACCGGGCTGAGGCTGTGTACATACACAAAGCCCCTAGCTTTACACTGTGCCTTGCCTAATCCACAATGATTGGATAAAGGCAGTTGGCTGGGAGTGAATAAAACTGTTACAAAGAATTGCAAATATACATTTCAGTCAAACGAAACAAACAATAATGTGCAATAACTACTTGTACAGACATAAAAATACTGCACCAGACAAACAAGGAATGTTAGAGACACGAGTTATACCCCAAAACAATGACACCAAATTAATTACTTTAAAAGTAAACATATTTCCCTCACCAACTCATACACGAGCTAGCTTCACTTGAATGTATGTTCCATAGCTTCGAGACACCTAACCAACATCTACTCTAAGAGATTTTGCCCACACAAAAGCATATCCTTTATAGATCTAAAACCTACAGAATGATATCTTATGAAAAGATTACTAAATAACACAAACTTAAATGACAGCAATTATGCAGGAAAGAGGTATGACTGGCTGCACAGCAATGTTACAACCCTCCTTTCAGTCTAACGGAAAACAATCTCGTTTTGTACTCTCCTTTTAAATTGCAATTGGAAGGATTCGGGTATATGAAAACTTAGAAGTGTCATTCCATGTATCAGGGGTGTGAGTGGACACTTAAAATAAAGCTAAAACCAGCTAGCAAAAAGCTGAAATGTAAAAAGATCCAATACTTTTGTAAAGACCAGGTGTACAGAAAAAGCTGAAATTCAGGGTCAACATCAAAACAAAAATAGCTGAAATCAGCTAAAAACCTGAATTCTGACACCCCTGATGTATATGCTTTGCAAGTCAAGGATGCAGTACACTTTTTGTTGTTTAATAATGAATTTCTTTGATTGGTATGTTTAATGAATCTCATACAATGCTGACAAGCTAATGAAAATCAAATGTGTTTCAAATGACCTAATAATCAATGTTCAGGTCTAAGCAACCTATAATTCAATTTAAATAGTAAGCAGGTGAGTCCATCACCCCTTAGAAATGGAAAATCTAAAAGCTTAGCAAATTTTATTTGCAACTGAAGTTGGCACTGTAAAAGTTACCAAATCCTTATACTGCAGAAAGTGTGGAGTACAAATGCTTGGATTGCATTAACCACCCCCAAATAAAATGGAACAATATCTGATAAACTACGATTCACGCAAAAAAAATTTTTGATTAGGAAGATAGCTATAGTCTAGGACAGTACCAACAGTACTTATATATAGCACTACACGTATTTATCATTCATAGTTTTACCATACACGGGCCATTAACAGTATATCAACACTTGTAATACTTTTATGCTAGATTACATTGACAGAATATATTCAACATGCTCAAGATTACATCAAAGAATTAGTATCAGCAACATCTCCTCTTTCATAGCTGTCTCAGTGGGGTTTCTGCTCTCCTTGAATTTCTCTCAAATGTCCAAAAGTCCACCTGTTTTCTGCTATCTCCATCAGATTCAGATAAGGTTGGATCAGCGGGGTTTTCAAATTGTCCATTTGTAGTTATTGGTATACAGAATTTCCGATGTGATCCAAACCAGACTCGGTCTTGTCCCAGTTTTGTTACAAATATATTGACAGTGATTGCGTCCAAGCAAATCAGCATCCTCATTTACATAATTTGTGACATCAAGGTACAAGAAACCACACCCACAATTACTTTCGATACAGAAGTGGTCGTGATACAATGCCAGAGAACTCCTACAGGTCATCCCCACTCCACCCTCCCAAATGAAGAAATAACCTCCTGAAGTTGGACAGTTTTATCATTCAGTTTATAGCAGTGGCGCATATATAATGGCTTTGCTGTCGTAACTGCATGCAATGGCATCATGGCCATGACAAATTTCCATTTCAATGTGCACAGACCAGGAATTTGTGTGGACAAATTGTGGGATTGCGTGGCTACAACGTCCCCTTTTTGGTCAGAAGTGCAAAACACTATTTTCCACATTTCTATCAAAGTTTTGGCTATGGAAAGAGTCCAAGGTTTGGGGCATACATAAACAATTAAACTTACTATGGATTTCAACAAGACATGCTGTGGAATGACAGCTAGCAGCCATTTTTCTATGCCAGATGCATGAAATTTATTACCTATTTGACCTTTGGTATTGCTCTCAGAGTCAAATTTACAACTCTGTAAGCAGAGCTCACCCTTTTTACTCACTGGTTTCTTCGGTTTAAATTTTGTCTGGCCTCAAACATAAAAATGCTACACTACCTCACTTATAAATTTATAAAATTATTGCCAGAAAATTATCTTTGGGAAACAAATGTTCAAAGTATAAAGTTGAGATGTTACCCTGCTTTGCCTGCTTGAAAACTGGTAACCATGCAAACAGACACCTCTAACATTGATCAGTTTCAATGAGGAGCTTTGAAGCTTTTCATGATGAAGGTAACCAGTTGAATAAGACATTAAGTAAGAGGTTTGCTGTAGCACCATGCCGTGTACAGAATCCCCTGCCAATATGGCAAAGTGTACATCAATGAGACTGGCAGGGACCTGCCTATCAGACATGAGCACAGAGCCCATGGCAGGAAAGGAGAATTTGAGCAGTCATCAATCATTCAACAATCCCACACAGAAGACCACCAGATCAACAGGAGCCAAGGTTGAACACATCACCAAAATTGAGCACTGGTACCCGTGCTGCATCACAGAGCCACTGATATCCTTGAACATCAGCCACATCCTCACATCCTAATCCAGTGAGTCTCCAACACCCTAGGACATGTTCCAACGTATGGGTTTCCTGTACCCTGCACAATCTCCCCCCCCCTCCCTCAGACTGACACACCTCACTGATCACCAAACACCCCATGTTCTGCTTGAACACCCTTGGGTTCCATCCAGAGTTAGTATCCCCTCCACACTTCACTGCCTCCAGACATTATAACACCTCTATACCGAATATTCGGAAATATCGAACATCCCCCTTGGCACCCAAAATTTCTGTGCACATTTACCGAACAAAAAAAAGATATTCAGAACTGATCATAATAACTCTAAGATGAGGAAAATTGGACTCAAGATGGAACAATGGCCAACCCATGGTGCAGTCGTTCATGGGTAGCCTAAATTTGCATGTATGTAATGTGTGTGTGTCCACAGTTGGCCAGGAACATAGACTGGCTGCCGAATATGTGTATGCAACACTGACGACTCTGGTGCGGAAAACTCTGAATAATAATCTCTACACAGCTGGCAAATTTTACCTAAAAAAATTGAAATATATGCCCAAATTAACGCAAGCATTTTCTTTTTATTTCTTTCATATATACCTCGCACATTTAGATTGTTTTCAAAAATGCTTGCCTGACATTTCGTTGCCTACTTTGTATGCCCACTTAGACATATGTGCACTTCCAGTGCTGCTGTATCAGAATGGTTCCAAGCACGGCCCATTTATTAAAGTGCCAGTTTACCAACAGAAACCAGTGTAACAATGATACATGTTACATGTGAATTGTAAGTGACGACTCAAGGAAAACTTGATTTCATTTCACAAATCCACCTCCAGTGAGAACTACCTTAAAAGTGAAACATGAAAGGAGATGAACATATATTGAACAAAATGCAAGAATTTCAGCATTTTTTATTAAATTCTATTTCTTGTGTTGCCCAATATCCCCACACCAAACTTTTGTGGGGCAGGTGGCGGCACACATTTGGATATGGGCTAGAGTTCAAAACAGAAGTGTGCATCTGTGACTGAAAATCGCTATACCAAACGACCGCTTTACCAAGCATTCTGTGCAGATCCCACCATGTTCGTTATATGGGTGTTCTACTGTAAGCTGCATCACCATTGGAATCTGCAGTCTCCTGATGACGGACAGAGCATGCTGTAACGTTGAGTACCCCCCAGTTCTTTTCAGAACCAAACATACTCATACAAGAGATATTCTTGCATACTGCTACAGCAAACCTTTTAATTAACAGTCTTAATAATGAACTGGATACCAGTTAAAACTGTTGGACAGTGGCCAAAACTCATTTAGAAGAATCAAATCTCTTTCTGAACTAAATGGCATTTCTTTATCCAAAGGATGTTGAAATTTGAAACAAAAGGCACAACTGCAGTTCCTCAAACATTACCTTAGGAAAATAGAAAAATCACTTGATCAAGCAAGGGCCACTACAAACTGTAAAATAGAAGTCTTCCCTTGGAACTCTGAATGTAACATTCTAATTACTGGCTAACTTCTGGATTTGGTGATTTATGTACAGCAACTTGTCTGCATAGCTGGACTGCATTGCTTTCTGTTCCATGGTTACTGACACCATCTTGTTTTAAGAATGTCTCATATCTTGATAGAATACAGTTAACAAGACTTCCTACGCGTGAATTTGGAGGGGCTTTGGTTTGAAAACTCAAAAGCAGGCTACCTTCAATCTAAATGAGTAAAGGAGCAGTTTGCAGGTTTCACAAAGAACCATTTTTGTAAGTACTGACCAGTTTAATTCCTAAAACTGACCTATCTTGGACATCTTGCTAAACCATCTGATGTATTTCTGTACTCGCTGACTTGCACTCCTTATGCTGCTTTGGCATCACTCAGTAGCTTTCAATGCCTTGTCCATGGCCTCTTTCACCTTGCTGATAAAATACTGGAAATAAAGGAAGAAACAAAGTTTGGCAAATGGGTTAGAAATCTAGAGGTACATGTAGTTAGGGATTAGTAGTACACTAATGAAGCTGAGTTTGAGGGTGAATTGTCGAGGCTGGCTCCCCGAGGTGTCATGTCTAGAAGATGGACAGGCTGCAGACTACAGTTCTACAGTGCAAATGATTTTAAAGATTTTCTTCTGACGGTCTCATAACTCAGTTTTTCACAGTTCCCTTCCCAATTCTTGCACAGTGCGGCCATCTTGAAGTACTCCATCACTAGCACGGATGGAAGAAATGGGTTGGTGGGAAATTTTTGAACCAGGACCTGTTTGTGCACACGCCCGATGACAGTACATTTCAGCAGAAATTGGTCACAAGTGCTCAGCAGGTCCAGCGCCAAATGCGCAGGAGCCTATGTGCATAAAGAGTGAGTTCCCACCAAGGAAATGCTACATAAAAGCACGCCCTCTCTAGTTCCTGCACAGAGCAGATAGGAAGCCACACAGAATGGCCCTACGTTTCATTACTAATCCATAGGACACACATAGCCATTTTTCACACACGATACAGGATATGATACAAACCTCAGCCTCTTTCCTATCGGAGATATGGACCAACTTTCCCTGTCCTGACTTCCCCTTCAGCAAGCCCAGACCAAATCCCTTCTTCTTGCCCTTTTCCGCATCCTCCTAAAACAGCCAAAAAAAGGTTTTACAAAATTAAGGCAAGTTGCCACTGTTTCACCTACGTGAGATTTTGTAACGAGTCTGTCACTCAAACTAACCACAGTGCATACCAGCTGTAAAGCTTGCACTAGATGTTCTCTGGTACACAATTATTTGCAAATGGGTCATTCTGTAAATTTTTTGTCCAAAGTGTGACATTTTTCTGTCCCTGTTACCTCTGACATGTATACCATCTGACAAGTTTGACAAGGGATATATTACTGAAATTGATTTCAAACTATTTTTATGTTTGGCAGGTAATTTGCAGTACTTATTCAGTCTTTGAAATTACGGAACGAGTTATAAACATTTAAAAAATCACATGCCAGACATGATAGAGACGGGAAAAAATTGGACCCCAGAAAATGCCTGAATGACTTGGGTGTAGTTGAAGCTGGTAATCAAACATGTATATGGAAAAAAAAGATGTCGCGGCTAGCCAGCAATTTCCATTGGCACGTGTGTCTATGGGAAATAGATGTCAATGCTCGCTAGCAATTTCCATTGGCACATGTGTCTATAGGAAATAGATGTCACTGCTACCTAGCAATTTCCATTGGTACGTGTGTCTATGGGAAATAGATGTCAATGCTCGCTAGCAATTTCCATTGGCACATCTGTCTGTGGGATATAGATGTCACTGCTACCGAGCAATTTCCATTGGCACGTCTGTCTATAGGAAATAGATGTCACTGCTAGCTAGCAATATCCATTGGCATGTGTGTCTACAGGTAACAGATGTCACTGTTAGCCGGTAGCTTCCATAGGCACATGTATTATTTCTAGCCTAGCAGTAGCCAAGTTATTTAGACACAGCCTTATGACACAGGCACACTGGTAGCCCCATCATAATGTACTCATAATGCTAATAAGTTACTGTTGGTTTCTGGGTATGTTATGTTAGACACCAGGCTATGGCAACTTTTGGCACCTTTGGAATTTCACTTTGTTCACACTACAAAACCCCCATTTTAATGATCATGCCAAAAGGAAGAGAAGCACTTCATTTGAGAATGAGATATGAGCAAGAAATCTGTACCATGAAATGCAAGTTGAAACTGAAAATCCCCACGAATCTATGCAGAAACCATAAGGATGAAAGCATTGAACATTTTGGCCACCATAATTCAGGATTTGGTCCGTGGTCTGAAATTCAAAGTAGTTCTGCCGACATGCAACTCATTTATTTAGGTTGGGAGGCAAATCAGGCAGATTGGTGCTAAACGATTGGACAGACCTTGGTTATGATTTGAAGACCTTTCTCAGTCAGGGCTGGTGTGTCCTTCAGGTCTTTGTATGGGTACTGAAACTCCACATTCCAATGACCGAGGACCTCTCCCTTGCTGGTCAGAATAAGGCGTCTGAAAGGAGAACATAACCAAACAAATTCAAGCCAACTTAGCTTGTTTATCGTGATTGGTCAATCCATGGCGACAACAGTGTAGTGTTATACCATGGCCCACACCACACTCTGAGTACTGTGGTAAATTCCATGTAGTTAGAACAGCATGAGCGGATTTGTAAATTCCAGTTTGAGGCATTTGCATCCAATGTGGATGGTTATGTGTGTTTGGACACTCCACAGTACGTGTCCCTAATTTGCACTCCATTTCAATTAAATCTCTGTTTTCAGATGGCGTACATAAAGAGGTCTGCCGATACAGACTCGTTGAGTTTGAAAATGCACTCAAGGTAAGATACCAAAATAAATGCAAGACTTCAGACTCTCACAGTTTGGTATGAATTACAAATTAAGGGGAAAAGAACCTGAAAAGTACTCAGCTGAGTACTTCTGTCCTAAAAAGTTAATTTTTACATGACAGTAATTATTTAAGGTCATCAATTCATTTTGTAATCTTCCATTTGTTCATTAACCATTCAATGTCAATGTTTCCCAGCTTTGTCCACACCTAACCAGTTCAGTATTTGGAAGTAAAATTGGTACTTGGAAAGTACTCATGCATAACACTGCACACCACATTATTCTGTGTAAAACCATTTCTGTGACGTCACTACTTTTTTTCAAAGTGTAGATTATTTTTACGAATCTACAGCAAACTGTAGATTCATAAGTTACAAATCTACAGTTATTGTTGTTTACAATACCTGTAGATTCGTAAGACAACTGTAGATACGTTACAAATCTACACTTAATGTCTTACTAATCTACAGTTGTAGTAGATTCGTATCGACGAGGAGGGTATCCTCACATTCCCCTTGGTTTTAATCATCAAAGTGTAACCGTAGGATTGGGTTTGGTAAGAGTTTCATAATGGAGTGTTGCCGTGACACTGATTCTACTGGGCCTCATAATAGCTACAGTTAACAAATTTAAGAGATACTGGGAATGCCCACACTCCGGCCTTATTGTGTACGTTTGCCTTTCACCATAGAAAATGACATAGGTTGTTATCCCTCGTGTTTTCAAGATCAATGCTTTGTACAGCAAAATTTTCAACAAGGATTTGAATTTCCTCTTCACCTTTCAATAAGGAATTAATTTAATGTGCTTTGGCCACTTTTCTGTGTCTAGGTTTTGCCCACTCTTTTTTTATAATGTCGGATTATAGCTTAATTGAATTGACACAAACTTGGGTAAATCTTCTAGTTGTTTCAAGATCCTGAGGTGACAGATCTGCCAGAATTGCTTCTCCCTGAGCACATATAAATCTTGCTTGAAGAGTTAGCCCGTAAATTTTCTTGTATTGCTAATATTTATAGTGCTACAAGCAACTTCAGGTGGAAATGTGCGCTTTATAGAAATTCTTACATGTTATTATTTAACTCCAAAATTGGCATCGTAATTTGAATCCACAGTTGGTCATTCTCCAAATGAAATTGCGATCTGTAGTGAGGGGGCATTTCAGAATGATTCATATATAAGAACATTTAAGTACATGTAGCAGTGAAGCTCATTTTGAGCGGTTTGTAATGTGGTTCGCAAACTGCTAACCATACTTTCCCGAGGTTGATATAGCATTCCTCAATTTCATAGAGTTCTGTGGTGGCTTTAGTCTGATAGGTTTGGACTGCAATGACACACGTGTAATAATGACTCCAAGGCGCAAGAGGAAGAGAAGCGAGTATGTATCCAGCTCTGTTGGTGTTTTCTGCTCAAATACTGACGATGATTTACTTATAGCCAAAACCCGTCCACATTAATGAATGGAACAAAGGTGTGCACTCAGGCGTAGGGTAACAGCAAGAGCATCATAGACTTGGGATTCCATGTTCATGTAACAATGGGAAATAGTTTAAGTCAAAGAATAGACCCAGAACTGTAGATTTGTGCAGGAATGGGCGAGGTGAACGTCCATTCTCCTTGACTTCCACTTACGCATACCTAATCATGTCTTTGAAGAACCTAAACTCACCTAAACTCCAGTCAAGGGTGAATTTTCCCACTGCCTTATTTGCATACTTATCAATATTCATTATATTTGCATAAACATTCAATGGTAACTTTTCCATCCTATGAGCTGTCCAGCACTCACTTGTCAGTGGCCACAAGATAATGCTTCTTGTCTGCAGTCAGCAACATATGAGCCACATAGTCCTCTGTCTGGGAAAATTTGCCCTTGTCGATCTGATGGAACAGGTTCTGGCCTTCTGCCTCATGCTTCTCATATGGACGCACAATGCCATCAAGGTGCAGGTAGCGTGGGAAACGCAGCCTGACAACGTCCTCACTCATGTCAGTCACCCTGGTAAGGAGGACAAATTTAAAAAAATCAAAGATTTCAAAAGTGGCTTACAATCAGAGGGCTGACGGGGAATATTACACTTTGGGGAAATGTTGAAACTTGGCAGTTTCTGCCTGCATAAATACTGAAATTGTCAAACAGATACTATCAGCGTGGAATTTGGAAAACTTTATCCAGCCACCCCTGAGTTCCTGTATCCAACGTTTTAAGCATAAGATGCATAAGTGTTTATACTACATTCATTATGCATTCTCTTAACCAAAAACTGGATGAACTTAAGCCTATCTTTATCCTTTGTTCCATTAACATTGTCATAAAATTTCTCTAATAAAAATTTTAAAAAAGTACCCACAAGTGACATGAATATCTAATTTTTTTTCCAATTTCCCAGATAAAATAAGTTTGTAAAGATAACCCTGAAAATACTGTCCTTAACCACTTCCCGCCAGGGATTCCTTATCCGGACACGTATGCTTTATATGTGTGGCCGGGGTCTTCGAACTCAGACAAAAGGTACAGGGCCTTGTAGCAAAAGACCGTACTCGGAACAAAAGACCAGGCTGCTGGGCATTACTGACATTTTTTCACTCTCAAAAGCGGAGATAATCCTGCCTTATTTTGAAACAGTATACCACGGTTTGGGGCATTTAGAGCAAACAGATTACCACCGGGGGAAAAAGCGCTCCACCACCGCAGCGATGAGCCACACAGCACCGCTGCATGCTAATCTGGCCCCTATTGAAAAGAGGTCAGCAGTGCACTGAGCTAGGTTTGTGAACAAAAGACAGTTATGTAACACCGCACAATCTGGGCTCTTTTAACAAGGCTGCAGGCCTGGCTGATATACTCAGGCGTCAATAGATTTTGTCTGTCAGGCTAGAGGGGCCACCAGACAGTCGTTCACGTGTTTGTAAGTGTCCAGTGAATGAAGATAAGAATTTTTAAAGAATTTGGAAAATAGAAAAAAATGATAAATATCCCGGCCCAGCATCATCAGCATTGATAACTGCCCCAGCAGGAAGTGGTTAACCCTAACCCCTAGGGTGTATGTAAAATCGTATTACAATTGGAGGATTTGGGAGTGTTAGGGTTAAAGACCAATCAAAATGCAATTCGAAAATCAGGGCTGTATTCAATTAGAAGACACACGTAGCAAAGTTCACATCAAAACTTGAACTAAACGAAACTAAACAGAGAGAAAGTCCTGACCTGCGGATGCCTTCAAAGGTGCTGCTGGCAAAGTCAATGACGCCCCCTGTGGGTTTGGCCACCACACCTGCTAGACCCTTGCCTACGCCCTTGAAGAATCCCTTGGCCCCCTCTTTCTTGGCTCCTTGGAAGGGGTTCTTGACCACACCCGTCACGCCGTCCACAAAGCCCTGGGGTGACAGAAAATAGACAGATGCTTAAAGATCTTTTGAAAGATCTTTTCAAAGCCCACTAGTGGAGGTTTTGGAGGATTTTGCAGGATTGACAGAGGAACAGCCTCAGCAACTTATTTCTCCACGTGGGGTTTGAAGCCATTAAGGGTTGAGGTAGAAAGAATGTACATTAGCTTTCTACACATTGTAAGAATTTGGGGAGATCCAGGGAGATCCCTAGGTCCAGGGGGTACACCAATGTCTCATGGCTGATGTATTACCTCATGGGACAGAACATTCATTTAATTTTTTCCTTGCATAAATGTGAAATTTTCATTATTCCTTTTACATAAAACCTTCACAAATCCAGAAAACAGAAACCGTGAGTGACAATGAAAAAGTACCTCTATTTAATGCGAATATTTTTTGGATACGGATATGAGGTGCCTTGAGAGGAATAATTCCGAGATGTTTGATTGATGGACCATCAATCAGATGACAGCCATTTATTCAGGCACTCTGTGAAATGCATCACATGCATTGTAATTTTCTGCAATTGCTCCATAACAAATGGCAGGTTGAGAGATGTCACGTACTCAAATAGGGGCAATTCACAATACACCTTTTTCAAATTTACAGTTGACAAAAGCATGTCCGCCTTGCTGTAATTTGAAACTGAGTGTATCTTGGTAGATGACTTGGGGAAATGTTGATAGGTTGGGACATTCCATGCACTAGAAAGAATGGGTTAATTAAACTGCTACGCAAAGACTCTCGCAAATCTTCCCTGACAAACAAGCATTGGGATTAATTCAAGTTCCCTGCGTGCAGCCAGAGAATAGAATTTGTCAACCATTTCCCACAATGCACTGCAAAAAATGACCACCTCTTGGTGGTGCGCTGTACTGTGAATCACTTGTATTCCAACAATGATATAACACATTTGACTAGCTATCTTACCATGACTAGGCCTTTGCCACCCCTGGCCAAACCCTCTTGGAATGTGGCCGGTTTCTGGTTGATTGCCTGCTGCCTCTTTCTCTTGTACTCCTCATCCATGGTCAGTGCCGCCAGGCCCTTGCCTAGGGTGCCGGTGATGCGAGACACAGCACCAGCTGCACCACCCACTGCATGACCGAACAGGCTGCGCATGCCTAGAGCCACCCCCTCGGCAAACTCCTCGGGGCCTTGGACGATTCCCTGGAAGGAATCACAACATTGACAACAATCAAATTCCACAACTGAAATGCTATTCACCATGCTATTAGATATCCTCAAGGGTACAATTTGGTCAAGATATTTTGTTTAGCAATTTATGCTTGCTTTCCTATTTATCCTAAGTATGAACTCGCCTTAACTCAGCATCATGATCAGACAAAATGTTTCAATTTATTTTCTTCAAACCATCAACCTATTTGTGAGAACTTCTTCAATGTCACTGGCAACTGACAGCTCACCTGGTATGGCTCATAGAAGAAATCCACCACACCAGTCTGTACACCGCGCACAAAGCCAAACGGGTTACCAATGACATCCAAGCCGAGTACCAGTACATAGAGCTGCTTGATGGCCTGATTGGCGTAATGGCTGACAATCTCAGACTGTAGCTGCTGCTGACTGTAGAACTGGTGCTCTCGCTCAAAGAAGCCCAGTCTGAAGGTAGCAATGACCAACAGTAGGTTTTTAAAGAGAAACAGTGAAGCCTCCGAGAGTTCAGTGGCCTCACAAAAATGGCCCTTTTTTCCATCTACAGTTGACTTTCTGACTGAAATATCCTGCAGTTAATCCTCATGATCATCGGCACCTTATAACACTTGGTTCCATGCACAAGTAAAATAATGCAGTTTGAATCTTTGCAGGCAAAGAAAATTATTAGTAAGGGTAAGAATTTCAAAATAAAATTGCACAAAAAATACACGCAATGTAAAAAACTGAACAGTCTTTGTCAACCACTCCACAATTTCTGCCATTTGGAGATGCGTCAGGAGGGGATTTTGACTTCTTCTGACAATGCACTGCAGAGTTTCTTACTCAAACAGCAGATGTCTTTAGACGTTGTAAATGCGACCATCCAAACTGAAGCGATGGCAAAAGTTAGCGATTTAAATTTCTGAGCTGTGCATAGTAACCCAGGTCACTAAGTACACAGTCAGTAATGAAGACAACAAAATATAAATGAGAAATAATGAAACTGGCCATCGGTGAGCACTTCTACAAATCCCTCAGTAGCTTATAGAAGGAAACAAGATTTTATGAGGTTTAAGGGAAAACTTAATTTAAAAAATAAGCTACGTGGAGTGCTAAAACAGATGTCACGTTTACATGTGCGTTAAACGGTTGTTGATGAGCATTTTGCATTAGACAGAATAGGCAAGTTGAATACATTTTTAATGTTTGCTTTTTCGTGCTTCATTAAAGTTTGGAGTAAGGCTAACTTTTACAGGTACCTCGTCACCCACGTTGAAGTCAATAAGGTGCCCCATGGTACCTTGTAATACTTGTAAATGCACACCACTAAAATCCAAAAAAACTTCCAGGCTCGAAAAAGTCTTCACTCTGTAAGAAGTTCTGGCAACGTGATGTCCTTCCACACTACAGCAGAAAACATCCCATTCCACCACTTTCAACAAATGAAAGCTTGAAATAAGGAAAATCAAGACCTACTTGAATACGACGTCATCGATGTTGGTGAGCGTGACACCCACACTCTGCAGGATGAGCCTCATGGCATTCTGCTGGACAGATGCCTTCTTGGTGACCGCTGATAAATCGTTCTCTCCGCCAGTGTCCGACAGGGAAAAGCTGACATGGGTCTGTGAGGTGAATAGGAAAACGCATGAGATTCAAAGTAACCTCATTTAGAGAAGAACACATCAACTTGATTTCAGTATACTTGGTTCGTGGTGTGGTTTTGTAAGGTTGACATCTGCCAAACAGCAATGTCACATGGAATGGTCAACTGCTCATAGTTTTTATGAAAAGGAACTATGAGATAAATTCTCTTAATGACAGCGGTACAACCTTATTCCTCAGTGATGTAGTCGAGTACTTTTTGCGAACCAGGTTCTATACCAAATATTTAACTGGTTAGGAGGGAACAAAGCTGAAGTACATCGGCATTTGATGGTACATGAATAAAGGTAAGATTACAAAGCAACATACTGACTTCAGACCATCACTGTTTGATTAAAATTAACTTTTTAGGACAAAAGTACTCGGAAAGTACTCGGCCGAGTACTTTCCGAGTACTTTTCTCCTTAAAACTTAAATTTTACACAACTGGGAGTGTCTGAAGTCTAACATTTATTTTGTAATCTTACCTCTGCACATTTACCATCAGATGCCTGTGCACTCTGGCTTTATTCCCTCTTACCCAGTTCAGTATTTTGCAGAGAACGTTGGTACTCGGAAAGTACTCGACGACAACACTGTTATTCCTTTGGAGTAAGGAGTCCTGTATTTGTTCATGTTGAGTACCCAGAACAGCCAACTTTTGTAATTGCATTTGAATTGTTTGTCTTTGTTTTTTAAGGCTAATCGTTTGCGGGTTAAATGAATGACAATACTAAATCACTACTGATCTGTAGAAGAATAAATCCTAAACTACTCAGAGCGGCTTCCTTATTGGATATGGCCCGTCATTAGCTCTTTGTATGGCAACTCCAGTGTATATAGTACAGAGTATTCAAGTCAGTAAGAGAGTCAAACCTAGATGGTACTCATAAATATAAACACAGCAGGATGTTAGATCGTCTGTGGCACTGATGGACAAAAAAATCTGAAAAATTTTACTACCTACAGATCAACTGTAGAAAACGGACACACTTCATGCACATGTAGCTATTTCTTCAGAAAATGTGATGCATGTTCTCTGCATTCATTCGTACCTTGAGGGGCGACAGGTGGAAATTATCAAAGAAGTTGACGTTTCCAGCTAGAGCAACCTTGACAGCCTCTTCATCCATGAAGGTGGTGGTGCACACCTTCAAGTCATCTTCCATCCACTTTAACTACACGACCCAAAACGATTAAGAAATTAGACCTCACATGACACAAGTGCGTCTCCCTCATCTTATAATACAATAATACAAACCAAAGCCAAGTATATTTTAGAAGGAAGTAAAAAAGAAATGTCATTCCAGCAAGAAATGTACATCAGAGTGCTCTCTGATGTGGTAATTTAAACAGAAGGTGGAACAATCACATCATGTCAGTGCAATACAAAAGAGTAGATAAAGTTGCTAGGGGATGCACTTTTAAGGCTGTTCAAATCAAATGTCAAATAAAATATCACTAAAGGTTAATTCCCGTTTTCAGTGAAAAAAGTTCAAAAACTGGTTTAGAACAAAACTGTGCTACTGCTTCACTTTGCTTTTCAGTTTTCAAGGTGGATCACATGCAGTACAAATCTGATCATCTAAACAGTCATCTATTACTTGAATCCTCCATCATGTGTCTTTGTTACCTATGATTGGATCTGGTGCTCAATGTTGAGGTCTTCCTCAAGAAATTTTCTTTGAACAATTCTCCAAAAGTAAATATGATATCTGAGTTCTTTGGCATACCACAATACAGTCTGCTGCTTTTAAGCCATTGGAAATCAATATCTTGATAAATTAATAATAAATATGTATGCATCTGATTACAACGTAACATTTCTACCAGAAATATTTGTTTAGAATCTTAACAGTTCTTTTGTTTAAAAGCAACATCAATAAATTATAAGCTATAAAAGAAAAAGTACATGTACATGTATGTAAAGGAAATCTTTAACACATTCATGTACTACATGAATCTAACAACAAAACAATTACAATTAACAACAAAAACAATTAAGACACACAATAAGGCAGTGTTTATTAACATAAACTATCATTCATAAATACCTCAGACAATCTCCCTATTCAACAACATGCAATTTAACTGTGTATGAACATTTGATAATGCCCGCTGAGAAGTGATGATGCCCGCTGTGTAAATCACACACTGGCACCTGAATACAAAACAGTTGATTCGATTCTGATTGGTCAAGAGTTTGTGTGCACGTTGCTCGCCACAGGCGTGCCAATTGGACAATTTGCACAAGGAATATTCCACAAAAATGGACGGGTGTGTTTGGGAAAATGAAAATAATATTCTAAAACAAAATCACTGGAAATCCATCATATATTGACTTCTTTTGACTCTCTCCCTAAAAAAGTATTTATCAACTGGAATAAAGATGTGTTTGGCCAGTCTTAAAGTAACGTTTAAGACTGGCTCAGGAGAGTGAACACTGATGATGCCACGTCCATTCTCCTGAGCTGTCTTAAACGCACATTTAAGACCAGCCAAGCATATATTTATTCCCTTCAGACATGGGAAGAATGAAACAATGGTTCAGCAAACAAAAAAATTATATCTTTCAAATATTCAACAACACTCAACACAAACTCAGAGTGGAAGATAAAATAAGGAATGAAACAAAACACACACAAATTCATGAACACTGGCAAAAAGAAAGAAAAAACCTTAAAATAACAAGAAATAGTCAAAAAATGATGAGCACATTTCACTGCAATCAGTGCTTGTATGAATCTACATCAAATGGAAAGACACAAGTTAACACAAGAATGGAAGCACTTACACATACTGAGGGATCTGGACCAAGCTCCTGAATGTCAAGTGCAATTAATAATGCACAGTACAAGATAAAATGATCAGTCTAATGAATCTGGACATGTCATCTCATCAAAAACTAATAAGCAGCACTTCCATACATGGCCATGATGGAAACGCTGAAGGTTTGATGCAAGTAGTCACACTTAGAAACCACACCTATTCCAACAAATTTAACTACCAAAGGCAAAACTTTTCTTTGTCAGGCATCATTCATTGACTCATCGACTAGAAGATCTATTAAATAATTATAACACTGAGTATGACACACTAGGTAGTATATTGATGAACTAATAAGCTGGCACAGTGACAAAATGATGTACTGATTGACCGGTTGGATGATAGCTTGGCGAATTTTTACCTTACATCTGTAGGTGTTAAGTCAGTTGGCTTAGAGATTGATTTACTTTTTCCCAAATTACTTAAATATCGAATAATGGAAGTATACTTTGCGAAGCCATACACCACCAAAAACTGAGGAGTTGTGTTCTAGCAAAACCTTAAGCCTTACTGTAACTACAATGAACTCCACAAGCCTGCAGTGCGGTATGATTCTCAAGATACAACAAAGAAATGAAATCAACAATGCACAAGACATGGGATATGTCTATTATGGGATCATGGGTGGTGTGATCTCAGCTTGGACAAAACGTTGAATTACCACCAACATAGGATCTCTATGTCAGTGCCCACGAACCAGGACTGCAGTGAAAGATGAGACTTTTGGATGGACCTATCCAATTTGGTTTGGCTTACCTCCATGCCTGTGGTTTCCTGTCCACTCTGGAAGACAGCCGCCAAGCTGGTGATGAAGCCAATGTCCACCTTGACAGCCATCTCCTGAATCAGCAACTTGAGGTACTTGATCTGTTTGACTTTGCTGTGTTCTGACTCACGCATCATCAGACTGAACTCAATCATGGGCTTTGGAACTGTGATTAAATGAAACAAGAGGATGAGCAGCAGGTTTACACATGAAATACACTTTTCCAATAAACTCATCATTTAAGCTGATTTCCTCATTCATCATTTATAAATACATCTGAACGGTATCAGGGGAAATTGACCAACCAGAGGGTGATTCTTTAGATGTGCTCTGTACGAAAACCTCTGAGCTCATATGTAACCTAATGTGTGTCCTAATGTGTCCTAATGCCATCACATTATTTACAGTCCTGTCTGCCTGCTCACCACTGTAACTATCAAGAAGCAGTGAGTCGCCCAACACTAGTAGCCTGGTCTGAAAATCTAACAATGTTTAAATACCAAAGGGGCAACCACAGACCTCTTCTATCTCAAAAACCTTGGGAGGTACAACTCAAGAGCACAAATTTTTCAAACTTCATTAGTCTCTAAATACCAGGGGTTACAAAAAAAGACCCACAGCTAGAGGCTGCGTGAGCTGTATGTCAGATATGGCCCAAAAATGACAACACAGATTGCAAATGGAAACTACTTATGTTAAGAATGGGCACATCTTTGCATGTGCATGTGAAACTTATTTCATGATCCAGATTTAGAGCCTCTTTTATGTTCATAAATGTGTGTGTTTATACCTGGGGACATAATTTTCAAAAGTCCGCTCTCAACAGGAACAGGACGTGTACCTTTTGAACATTTCCAAGGGATAGGACTATTACAAAGTCTCAAACTATACACAACTTGACCACAAAATGTTTCATGGACAGCGAGACCTAAAATGGCATACCGCTCTCTGCAGAGACACTCTTAGGTGGTGGTATCGGAGCAAGGACCGTCTGGAAGATAGCAGCCGGCATCTGGTTATCAATCTGGATGCGGTGGATCATGACATGAACCTGCAGCTGGTGTTTGGAGGTGCGAACCTGCGCCCACATGCCCGTGTGATAGGTGCGTCGTATCGGCCTGTGCTGGGGTTGCTTCATGGTCATGGCGCGGAAGTCAACCTGGCAGTATGGCATGGAGAGTTAACGTTACTGTTATTACAAATAGTTATCGGTACTATTGCGAAGTTGACTGGAGCAGGGGTGGGTTCCCTTGCCAATGAGGGCCATGTCTGGGTACAAAGTGAGACTGACTGACTGACTGACCAACATCGGAAGACATTTACAACAAGCTGAGGCCTCTTTCTGCATCAAAACTCCCTAGTAAATCTTCATATATCACCAGCAAAATTCAACTGTTGGCCAAAGCAACAAGTCACGATGTTTTGAAACTGCTGCAAACACATAAAGGTGGTTTCTACTTCGGGCGAATGCAGAAGCAAAGACAACTTGACATCAGCTAGTGTTAGCGGCGAAATATGCTTGAGCTGAAGTTTGTTCAACTTCTGCGACATCTAAACAATCCTGAATTCATCTCACCTCCCTGAGGAGTACACTAGCCTGATGCTGCCATACAGGGCACAAACGGCGAAACATAAATAACCATATCTGCCCTCAAAGGTCCCCATTTACTCCTGGGTGGAGAGAGGCACACATGGGGGAAAGTGACTTGCCCAGGATCACAACATGCTGCCACCAGCTGGGTTCGAACCCTGACCCAGTGATCAGAAGTTACAAACCCTAACCACTGGGCCACATGCCCCCATTCCACGTCAAGATATCTAGTCCATCAATCAACTTCTGCATCAGATGAAAATTGAACCCAAGGTACAGCCACAAAAGTACACGGTGTGCTTCTGAAATTTTAACAATGGGGACAGGCACACATTTTCTGCTATCATATATTTAGAGCAATTTGTCCAAAATGAGCCAGTTCGGTATTTTAATAGTGCTTGCCCAGTGTGAGACTATTAGGGAACACCTACACGCATGCATGATAGTCTGGTTCTTTCAGTGAAGCCATACACTAAACTCAAGCCCATGTTTTGTTCCAGAAAGACCTTGGTTTTTGAATACCTGAGAGGCTCATGGGTTTGGTACCCTGTGTGCTGTTTGCATGCTGCACCAGACTTTGGAATGAGTAATCTGGTTTGCTTGCATGAGCACTCACAGCTTGACTCATATCGATGGGACAGGGAGCCTGTATCAATGCTCGCACAGAACCTACAGGGATGAAATTTATCCGTCAGAATTTGATTCACACCATCTCAATCCATCCTACTCCTCGACGTGACGCATGATTCCAAATCCATGCTAGGTATGAGGGCAAATATCTCTTAACTGATTACCTC
Source organism: Acanthaster planci (assembly GCF_054643075.1). Lineage (NCBI taxonomy): Eukaryota > Metazoa > Echinodermata > Asteroidea > Valvatida > Acanthasteridae > Acanthaster > Acanthaster planci. The sequence goes on from NC_141784.1 coordinate 13,717,266, forward strand.
AAAGTCTTTCTCCAGCTTGGTGAGTTTAGGCGGGGCATCTTTGTCCGTGACTAGTTCATTCTGCGCCTTCTGGTAGCCATCTTCCAAGAGTTTCATCTGTTTGCCGTTCATGTCGCGCCATCGCCGACGTATCTTGTTCTGCCAGATGATACCAGAGCTGTAAAAAGAGGGGAAAAGTTTTTATTGCATGCCTTAAAACTAAGCTGGTACCATTTCACGAATTTGATTTCTCAGAAGAAAACATGTTAATGAATGAGTTCAAAAGGTTTAAGGTATTTTTAACAATGCTGCTTGCCAAATTTGTTTTAAAACTCTTCATCAAGATGAAATACTCTTCATCAACTCTGTTTTCACGCGTATAAATATTATCATCATTGAAAGATTCATAGAGTGCTTTATAATATGGCATTTTTGGAGCTTATACTAACTTTTTTAGCAGTTTTGTCACTTACGATGAAAAACTGGCAGAAACGGTCCATCTTACCTTTGACCATATTAAGATCACGAAAACAAGTAGTTCATGTATAATTTGAATATCATTTCAAAGATACAAATATCAATACCTTATGTTAGCTTCTTAAAAATAAAATTTTTAGTGCTGCCAACACTAAATAAATTAGAAGGGTACCATACCTGATAATGCCAATGTAAGCTACTTCAGTTCTAGTCAGGTTGTTGACCAGTGACAGACCAATACCTGGTAGAGATAAGACCAACTCCAGATCAGACTGCTCCAATGTTGCTGCCTGTTCACACAAAAAAATAATACTTTACACTTAAAAATAGTGCACTAATACACTACTGATACTTTCAATGTATGCAATTTTGTTATTGTGAGGGGAGTGTGCCATTGACATTTCAACTTCAAAAGGGAAACTGACCAGCAAAACTGGCAAAAGTTGTAATTTTGTCTTTACGCATTTTCAGTGTTCCTGCAACTTTGTTCTTAAGTTGAAGCCTTAAATTAAATTGTGGTTGAGTCCATCACAAAACTATTCATAAATTCAACACCAAACAAATCACAAGTCTATTCCATGGCTAACAGGTGAACAACTTGGTCACAGTTCATTTAATAGTTTGCGACTTAACAACTTGTGACCGGCTAGTTATGATTTTGTTTCGAATGTTTTCTAAAAAATAAAACTATTTCTAAGAAATAACACTATTTCACCAGAAATGTCAATGCACCCCAAATTTGTAGCATGACCCACAAGCTTGTGTTTTTATCAGGTCTTGCATTGAAATAATGATGTACTCAAAGGCCATTTGGCTAACTTTCAATACTGCTTTGTATTATCATTACTTCATATTGACAGTACATCAGACAAAAAAGACAGATCTTTAAGCCAGGCAAGCCTCACGATAATAATTCGACCAAACAGTTCCGGTAGTTTACGAACAGTGCATTTCCCTGTGACGTTCATTTGAAATTTTGTGCATTAAGCGTGACACTTGTGGGTGAAAAACAGAATGAGCAAGTTTCACCTCAGATGGTCTTGTTGCCACAGCAAGATCTTCTGTGAAGCATAGCATGCGCTGGGTACCATCCAGGAAACATGCCCAGTAGACTTGCTGACCTTCATGTTTGAACTCCCCAATGCCATCCTATTCAAATCAAAGAGAGCACATCAAACCAAATTGTGTGGCTGCGTTCATGCGGTTGCTTCTGTCAACCCGAGTGAGGATGTGCGCATTACTCTCCGGACAGGAGTATACTCCTGCATGACAGGGAGTGTACTCTCACCGATCCGCAGGGCGTACTCCTGCCATTCATGCGCTTCGGGAGAGTACTCATGTTAACAAGAGTAGCTCGCTCGAATGCATCCTTAGAATGCCTGACAAGAATGAGGCACTAATTCATCAATAACCATGACTTGCCACAGTTGATTTTTGCAGAGCTGCTAAGCTAATTTTTAATGCTGCTCAGCAATTCTACCAGGTGCATGCTAAGCAGATATGAGCTGAAGACCAGTTGCAAACAGTACAGAGTGCATGGCCTGTTTTCAGCAGGTAGCATGTACACTGTACATGGATTGTGTTAACATGTAGATGACAGAGGAACTTATGGAAAATTCAGTCAAGGTGGAAACGTCAAATCCTTCAAGTCTTTAAACTGCAATCAGGCTTGTAACAGGAAGTCAGGAACAATGAGGAAATTCCAAGCATTATAGAACAAATTAAAACAACGTGTTGGAATCTGCAGTGGCACGTACATTGGAAATAAAAACAAAATGAGGAAATGGGCAGGTATGACAAGTTATATGCCTGCTCAGCGCTTATTACATCTACAAATTGTGCTGATGCCAAAACTTGAAAGTCCACTTTATTTCTGAGTATTTAAGAAACTGTGCAGTCTCTGTCATTCAATATAAGGAACAAGTCCAAAAAGTACCAATTTGCATGGTGCGGAGTTGCATGACACTTTCAATGTAACTATTTCTGTCATCTTCCAAAGAAATTTCTTTTTTTTCTTTTTACATACGGGATGAGTTGACTGATGGTAGCATACCTTAATCAGGTCATTCCTATGGTCTTTTTCCCCGACATTCCAGACAAGTTCCCGTTTTTCTGTTGGATTCTGCCAAGTGTACAAGACAGCTTCTCCCGGTAGTAAAGTTTTCTCCTCTTTCACATTGCTGGTGTTGGAAGCAAAGGTAACAGATGATAAAAAAGAGAATACATACGAAACAATTATTCGAAATGATGCTGAACAAAAAAACGCTGATCTTGTTTATTTTACCAAGGAAAAACTTTATTTGGTTGGCTATCTACGCAGATAGTCAATCAAATGAGGTTACAGTAACACTTAGCCTTAACTGAGAGCATCTCTCAGCAGCAATGCCTTTTCTAAAATTTTCAGTAACAAGTTGTTTTCAGTTTCTTTGACGTGAGAACAAGATGGCTACCAAACACTTAAAAGAGTGGTCTATGCTTTTTATGACTAAATGTATCAAAATTTTGGCTTAATACTGAAAGCATAGAATTAACTTAGATCTAAGAATGAACTGACTGAAAGAGTTTCCAGTTTCTGGTTTCACAGAATGTTCACCAGTGATTATGCTGATCATGCAACCAGTAGTTACTGCAATTCTCAACACAGCATGATCTCACTTACATCTGGTGGTATTTGACAGGCATGTTGTCTGTATGGTTGATCAGTTGTACCGTGAAATTGCCTTTGCTGAAGGATTCAAAACTGACAACAGTTGCTGTCTCAGTGACTGAGGTATCCACTATGATACCACCAAGCTGCGTAGATGAGAAAGATCACAATGCATCAATGGCCACTCAGGTTAAGATCATAGGAGGCATGCGGATGGGAGAAGCTCTGTGGAGCAGCCCAGTCAGTGCATACGCTGGGTCCTCTAAACATGGGTGGAATTTTGTCCATGGGCTTATAGAGCTTTTGTGCTGATGTAAGAGACTTACACTGCTATCAATCTCTCTGACCAGCACTGTTAACCTAGAAAAGTATGATCACTTGATCACTAAAGAATTACACAGCAATTACAGATAAGCAAAAGAAAAAAATCCTGTAGCTGCAATGTCATGTTCCCTGCCCCCTTCCCATGAACCATTTGAAATAAGTAACTATTATAAGATAACTGCATGTTCATGTTTTTGCTTGAGGCCAAGACTCAATGAGGGAAATTTGTACCCATTTGCTGTGAAACTACCCACAGTGCCAAGGTCCTAAATACTATCCGACGACTAAACCCCCAATACACAGTTTTGATTTCTAACCACTTTTCCCCAGTAGCAATTGGTCAGACCGTATCCGAATCATTTAGACTTGGGGTGACAGTAACACACTGGCGGCAGCCACCACCTTGCATAACAGCTTCTATAAAAAAACTTGTCATTTCATTGGGAAGGGCGTAACCAAGATTCTGACCAATGAAAAAAACAAGAATCAAGATGACTGATATTTTAATGACTATTCTTCTACCTTAGAGTCCAGCTTGAGGACTGTGGTGTGTGGATCTGTGTAGAGGAAGGGAAGGGATTTCTCTGTGGAGTCCTCTGCCATCACCACCATCATGGGGTTGTTCTTCTTGTCCGTTGGCCAAAAGGCAATACACTAAAACAAAGAACAAAATTAGCACCGATAATTACTTTAGTTTTAGGTGTTGTTTGAACATTTGCATGGTAGAGTGGTATAGGGAACAATCTCTCTCCTCTTACAGTTGGCTCTGGATGAGCCGATGGTGAGAAAGTCTCGACGTTTCCAACAATGCACTCTGATCTGTTGTCAATTCCTGCAAGAATGTATCTTTTTCTAAAACCTAAATGGCTTTATTCACCCTTTTCAACCCTAGGGATGGGGAGGGGTAGGTTCTTGGGTGTTGAGGCCAATGCTGGGCCAAAAGCCCAGTGGGTACAGCGGTTGAGCAGAGGCTTTGCTCACCTCCTTGGGCTGAACCTCAACCAGCTTTTCTTGATAGCGCTCAGCACAGCGGATGGGGAACTCCGTCTGATTGATCAGGAGGTAGCGAGGGTTGAACACCACGATCTTGGTCATGCCAAAATTGCTGAGCTGAATCTGCACTCCCACCTACAAGAGGCCACAAACACCTTCAGAACATCTGAGATTAACACGCTGAGAATGCTAAGTACTGTGCAAGTGAGTACTGAACATTTAACAGCATGCCGTCTGCAAAACAAGTTAGTTCAAACCCCCACACGTGTCATCACTTAGAAATCGGTTTATCTTTCAAATCAATTAAGTATTAATGGACAGACAACAGGCAAAACTTGTCCCCTCACAAAAAATTCAAAGAGATCAGTGTTGCTTTTTACATTCACAAAACCATGAACCTCATTGACTGGCATCGTTAATTTTGAGGAAACACCCCCATTACCACATATGGAATGACATCAACTTCTTTAAATGATATAGTGCTACATAGCAATTCCTACTACTGCACATCTAGAATGTTGGTAGAACTGATCAAAAGGAAACTGGTAGGGGAGGATTGAAGTGCATCTGTTCATACACAGGTATGCTCACAGTTGGAGCTATAGATTCATTTTTGTCAATTTGATTTCTTTAAATCTTCCTCCCTTGGTAAAGCACTAACATATTAAGAATTAAGGGCAGTAAGGTTAACAATGGCAAATTCCTGTTTGAATGTTAGAATTATTTAGGCGGCATCTTGGCCAATAATAAAGGATAAGGTAAGTGCAAATAAAGAGGTTTGATTAGAAGTTAAAATCGCCATTGTGTATTTATTATGGTGCTAACTACCTACAACTCTGTGCAAGGCTCATCAAGGGCTGATTCACAAATCAGGAACTCACACGGCATTCTTAAGCTTGACGCATTGGGGAACACCTTATTGGTCAGAGACCTACACACTGTGGGCGAATCACCTGTCCACAAGTGTGGTGCCACTACAGAAATAGCCTTGGTTCTAAGACCTTCGCATTCTTGCTTTAAGCTGAAATGGATTAATTCAAACTAGAGAGGGCGCTTTATTTATTCAGGCATTATTTCTGACTTCAAGTGGAGGTCTTCAACATTTCGTTTCGCAGTGATTATGTTTTTTGTTGTTTTTCCCCCAACTTTACAAGGGTTCCAATCAGTAGCTTCCCAATCTCAATGACTGAAAATTTCCATATAAAATGCTGTGTTTAAGTGGTTGTAATATGCCTTTAAGGTACACTGATAGATTAGTTTTTTCATCAGTACCCACATTCAGCTATTTAATGAGCACTAATTCTGTCAATTTCCAGTCATTAGGCAAAATGGGCCAAATATGTACTGCTAAAGCGTGCAGAGACATCATACGTTGTGACTGTACTTCGCGTGACACACCAAAATTTGAAAATGGCTCAAATTCTTTATTCATCTGTTTTCATGGCAAATTGTTTGCTGCCACCCCAGACCACAGAAGGAAATTGTGTGTGTGTGATGGCTCAGTAATGGCTCCTGATCGTGGAATGTATGTCTTGGAACTAAGATTGCTGCAGTAACGGCCTCTCATTCTGGTCTCTGCATTACACTTTACATTCCAGTGTCTTCAAAATAATTGAGTGGTGATGAATTAGTAAATTTAAGAAAGTGGCAATCAAAGAGACTTTAAAGCAGCAGAAATTCACACCGTGGATAATCTCTCTCAACCCACATAACAAACCTTGATGATACGTTTCCGCTGAACCACGATCCAACGATATCAAAAAATGTAAAGAGTACGACCATGTTGCATAAAAGAAGCATATTCGAGGTAGATTTCACTTTAACATGTACTTTAAGATACTTTTTACTTTAACTCTATGTTAACTAAATCTCAATGTGCCTTGTTCATGAGCTTGTAATATCTGGGGAACTTTTGGCACAGCCTTCCTCCTCTCTAATGATTTCAAGGACATCCCACAAATCCAGGCGTATCAAATTCAGACCACGTTATTCAAACATCAAATACAGCAGCAGCACGATGAAATAGAAAATTAACATAAAAGTGGAATCACATTGGCTCACTTCTCCTCAAGGCTTCACGTTATGGTAACTGGTAAGATTGTCAGTTGCCCCCAGCAATGTGACATGGTTACAGATACAGGTATATGCAAAAGCTGGCCTTCCTCAATGTCAAAGGGAGTGAGTTAACATCCACTTATTCCATGCACATTACAATGATCAACAATATATTGGCAGTGCAGTTTCTGTTAATTTGCAATATGAGCAATCACGGTTAGTTTTTAACACAGGCATCTAGAGCAAGCAAGGATTAGGTGTAATTGGACACATATTTAGTTATTCAATATCTAAGGAGACGCCTTCACTGTAACGGTACATGTACATTCCAGTGTTGTAGTCGTCGAGACTGGTCTTGGTCTCGAGACCAATCTCGAGACCGATTTGAACATGGTCTTGGTCTCGAACATGCTGGTCTTGGTCTCGGGTTACTTTTTCTGGTCTTGGTCTGTTGGTCTCGGTCTTGGACTGCCTGGTCTTGACTACAACACTGGTACATTCACATTCCTAAATTTGACGTTTGTACTGATTTGGGCAAGTCACATCACCTCTCACAAGTCAGGGAAACAGCCAACGTGCACGAACCACCTGTGTACAATGTGAAGCCATCCCAGTGATGGTGTCTAAATCAAAGTTACTTAACTCATGAGTTGATTAAATACCTTTGTCTTGATCCTCAGTAGACTAGCTTTTATTTCGATTGTTTTTATTCTTGTGGTTCCTGTTTTCTCATCACTTGTTACAAAGTGTAAAAACCAAGGTTCCTTAGTCTTTTGACTTTTTCCCATGCATTAAATTGTAACACTAGAAAAGGCAAGTTAAATCGAAATGAAGACAAAGGAGCATTTTTAAATGCTATTGTCAATTCCACGTTTAATACCCTGTATAGCTGTTAAAGTTAGAATGGATCGACTTCTGTTACTGAGGACATCAGAATGACAACAAAGCCTGATGTATCACTACATCTGGTTCAATAGCAAAACAAAAACACAACCACAAAACAGCAGGCAACTTTGGAGCAAGCCACATATTGTAACGATAAAGCCACTACTACAAAAGGTTAGAAGAAATGAAGAGAGGAATGTATGGGTCGTGCGGTGAGGGTCTTACGCTGTATTTCTTTGGCTTTGAAGCACCAGTTCCTTGGGCCTGCAAAATGTTCATGATGTAAAAGTGGAACAGACATGGTAATGGTAATGACTATGAATGCTGATGAAAAATGAGATCAACGAAAAATAAATGAAATTTGACCCCTTTTTATAGTAGGTTAATTAGGCTCCAGTTGAAAAATACATCTTGGATTATCCAATGAAGATTCTGGACACCCCGATTCGCATTGTGTTTTGTTACACGCTAAACTTGGCTTCCTTGGTTTATGTAATATTTTCTGAGAGCCAGCAGAGCTTGTGACAATGTGCACCCATCCTTGGTAACTGCAACTCAGTTTAAATTAACATGATCCACTTTTTCATCCACAGTGATTCAAACTCTTCAACTGGAAACACTGAGAGGACAACTGTGTGTTTTCCCAAATCAGACAGTTGGCATCAATTAAATGAAAACTGAGATTAGTCTGGTGATAAATGGATGCATAAATCTGAAACGCTGTGAAAGGTGAGAAATGGTGTAGCACGCACTGAAAACATTCAGTGATGGATATGCGCCAAAGGAATAGTGCTTTTCAATGGACAACCTGTGAGCTAGGGCTGGCATGGTGTTACACAACTGATTTGACATGAAACCATCACCAACTCTTGTTCTCTCCTTAAGGCTTGCACTTTATGACCTGTAATCTTACAGACTACAGCTACATTTCTCAGCTGTGTCTTATCAATGCATGACAGAGGCTTGTACAAATAATTGAAGGGAAAAATTGTCAAAATGTAAACAACGAAGTTTTAACCGTGTAAAGGAAGGCTTCGTATGCTTCTAAGCATGTCTAAAAGTGTATAGCTTCATATACCATATGACAAGACAGAATAATGTACACAAAATGAACTTTCAAAGCTTTCAAATGAACGTGTTTGTTTTAACCGTCTTTCTTTAATAATGTTGCCCCCTTGTTATTAAGAAATGCTATACGGTATTGATTAGTTTGTATTTAAAAGAAATAACTGAACTACAAATTTCACTTCTATTTCAAATCCAAGCAATCTCACCTCAGTGGTTTTTTCGTCTGTCTTGCACGAGATGAAACCGGTGCTGCCCACTGCATCCAGAGAGAACTTGTCAGACCAGTTAGATTCACCAACCTTCATACAGATCTGTCAAACAACACGCCACTGTGGTGAATTAAACTGCAGAAACAGGACAAGTACCAAATAACAGACTGTCCATCCTAATTACTGCTTCAACGTCTTCAAATCCAGAAACCTGGATCCTGGGAAATGTTATGTGACTCTCCATTTAATCAAGAAAATTGTTGGAATTTTTTTTTCCTACTACCTTGTTCTTCCCAGGGCTGAAGCCTTTGTTGGTTGGGTATGCGAACAAGATAGGCTCCTTCTTGTCTGGTGGATGCTCGATTACGTCATTGCCTGCCTGTTGAACAAATCACAAAAAACCAATGAAGTTATAGGACAGTGATTCCTTGAACAAACAAGAAACACGATCAGAAATGGGTGTCATGGGATATGTACTGAATGTATCCATTCAATATTTACACATGTGGTCTACCAACTCAGATGATATAAATTGTTTGAGAAACGTAACTGACTCAGAACTGCCATAATGAATATTTACAACTCTATGATCCATGAGATTAATTTTGAGAGAATTTTTCTCACAACAGTTCAGCCAGTCATATCCTACAGAGTCCCAACAAGAGGTTGCCATTGAGGGACCAATCTTTGCTGCGTATACTGAAAGAGAACACTGCCAACCAAACAGAATTCTGTTTACATCAGAACCTGGCAATGTTTGCATTATTTGGATGAGGCTGATTAAAAGTAGACAGTCACTGAGACTAAGATCCAGTGTTTATGTGTTACTAAGTTTGAACTATGAAGAACAACTGTGTAAAAGTTAGAAACGATGACCCTTCTGAGGCTTCATACATGTGTATGATTGGTGAAACACTCTTATGTGAACCCTTTCTCTTGCATGACCAATGGCTGGTATGCTTAGACTATGACACAAATACCTTGTAAGCTAGAGACAGTCCCGTCTTGTTGATGAGCCAGTAGGGGGCAAAGATGGCCATTTCCAGGTAGCCACCGCTGTAGTCGGCCATCACACCCAGTTCCAGCCAGAGTTCATTGGACACCCCACCCTTGAAGCCTAACTGGAAGAACTCCTTCAAGCCTGGCCTGAGGGTGATCTCACCACGCCAGTCGGTGCCCGCATAGCCCAGAAGCTGGGAAAACAGAACAGTGGACAGTTTAACTGACAAGGTTTAGGGCTGTTGCTGGAAAGGTACCAAAGACGTCAATCCTTCATTTCTATTTTGTCACCAAAGTCAATTTACTCCAGCATGCCATTAAAACATAAAACCCTTTATTGTCTGAAGAAAGCTGATGGATTTGCATTGGGTAATTTTAAAGTCTTTTTATATTTACAAGCTGATGAAATAATGTCATTGGTTTTCAGACACAAAGAAATTTCATGAGCTGTTGACAGAAACTAGTACATGGATACCGTTGTCATTGAGGATAGTGGACTGAAATTGGTGCAAAGTTAAAGCTATGAATGAAGCTTTCCAACATTAAATATTTTACACTGCATATGAGGGCCCATCGTGACACTTCCTCCCAAACCACACCACGCCTAATCCCAGGTGTTAACCAACCTGACAAAATAAAGCCATCTAGTTTTGTTTGAGCTACAGGGCTTTAACCATATGCTGCCGGGTTTAATTTGAAGTTGCATGACGTATTCCCGGGGGATTTTCAAGATCTGGATGCTTACACCCACACGAATGACTGTCTGGTGGCTACTCTAATCTGACAGACAACATCTACTGATGCCCAAGTTTTTCGGCCAGGCCTGCCGCCTTGCAAAGAAAGCCCAGATTGTGCGGTCTTGTGTAATTTTCTTTTGTTCCCCAAACTGGCCCAGTGTGCTGCTGGCATCTTTTCAAATGCGGACCAGATTGGTGTGCAGCAGTATTGTATCACTCATCCTTGGAGCGCTGGAGCATTTTTGTCCCCAGTGGTAATTTGCTTGCACTGAATGTTATAAACAGTGGTGTAATCATTCAAAACAATGACAGATTTCCTCTGCAATTGACGACCAAAAAAATGTTGCCAATTCCAAGCAGCTCGGTCTTTTGTTCCAAGTACTGTTCCGGCTTTGCTATAAACCTGAGGAGTCCGGTTCTGGAAACCCCGGCACCAAGTGGTTAAAATGTATCTTAAACAAATCTTGAACAAATCTCAAACATTACCACTCGATTTCCTTGGTCCCCTCTAGCAGGGGTGATAAGTAAGCATCGAGTTCATGACCCTCAAGGGTACAGGTGATGAAGTTTTCTTAGGTACACTTTTTGCACATCTTTATTCTCATAGTCAATGTATGAAAACTACTTGACATCCTTTATAATGGGCAAGTATATTGAAAAGAGTACCGTTTTAAACATTCAAACTTGTGAATTTATGCTTTTCTGGACAACAGAGGGCGCTGTTGCTGTGAGGTCAATCAGGGAAGAGACTGATCAGTTTATGGGGACCTCTACTCAAACTGGAAACATTCCACAGAAACATATTTGAGAATAGGTTGCTCACTGCCTTATTGCCATGTATTAAAACAATGACATATCACCAAAGCAAAGGAAAGCAAAGGAAATTAAAAAAAAATATAAAAAATTTCCAGAATTTTTTGTGCACGAATCATTGCAATATATAGGAATGATGTCATTTTTCATGAGTATGGAAATTTGCATTAGTTATTTGCATTAGCATAAAAATAAAAAGGCAACAAAATATCTTTACATATGTATAACTATTTAATACTGGAGAGACATGAGACTGGGTATCTAAAAACCTGCTTAAAAAAATCTGGATGTGTGGTCCCAAAAGAAATGTATCTAATGTGGACCTCAATACATGAAGCTATAAATGCAATAATATTAACATAAACACATTCACCACATTTTTATGAGGACTAAACATGATGGTAACGGTTGTAAATGAGACACGTAAATGTGACATGGCAATAATGACGGATTAAAAAGTCTATAATGACTTTTATAGATGTTTTTTTCTGTTGTGTTTGATGTTGTTATGCCTTCTGAATGCTTGTACGTATGTTCAGTTGAGAAACTGACAGATCCGGTATTTTGTAAAGTCATCTTAGTTTATGGTAACGTTCGTAACATGTGGCGTCCTGGGCAGTTATGAGCGTGCACGCTGATGCTGCTCTATCACTGTCAAAAGTGTTAATTTGCCCAGTTGCCCTCATCAATTAAAAACAACCCATCTATAAATTGAGAGCGCCAAAGGAATCTGTAACTGTTGACATGAACTAAATTTGCAGACTTCTCTCGCCGTGATTGAAATTGCATCCTGTTCGTAACATGTCATGAGCGTGCGTTGTGTATCGCGTCAAGCCTACACTTGCTGGTGTACGTTCCAGTAAAACCACATAACACAGCCTCGTACCCAGTATGTATGGGCAACATGCACATGAAACGGTTCCTACAACAGGGAACAAGGATGGGGTCACAACCTTTGTCGTGTCTTCACATTGCTACAGCAGTTACGAGCGTGACTGTCGAAATTTACAGTTTGCAATCCAAGAAAATCTGAGTCAATCCACTGGCATCGCACGATATTTCTTCATTAGAAGCCCAGTGTAAGAACTTACAGACACCATACTGAAGATAGGCCTTTATAAAATGAAAAACAAAAGTCCATTTTCAAGGACTTGGAGTGAATGAACTTAAACTCCATTGACCCCTTAAGAATTGTAGGGTTGGCAAAAACAGGATCCCATAGAAACATGATGGATTGTTGGATGGCGCAATGTTGGATGGTGCAATGCACGATGTACAGAATGGGAGTAATTGATATGTGGTATAATTGGCTTTCAGTTACCTCTGGCTGCATTGCATCCTTTCTTTGAGTATGATCACCGTACTGAATAAGATCAGGTCAAAGCGCAATTATTCAAAAGATATTCCTAAATAAGTGGCATAATATCTATACAAACCCTTCCTTACTTTTACTAAATTCTAAATTTTACTAAACTTTTTAACACAAATGGAAACAAAGAAAATAAAATTAAATTTTGTTGTGGTTATAACAGAAAGATCTGCTCCATGTTTGGGATCCAACGTTACTGATGATTACTGATATTCTGGGTTCAATCCGGTCTAATTTTCTTTGCTTCTGATGAATACATTAACAGTGAACGTAGATTCTCCTGGCTTTTCCACAACATTTAAAAGGATGGGTTGCAAAACGTAACTTCATTCACATCCATGCAAAACATTTTCCGTAAAGAAACATGACTTGGCCACAACAAAAGAAAACTTTTGATCACTACCCAATTTTATGGCTATTTCAGATGTAGAATTGTTTCCCATTCTCTGTACACAATGCTGGCACCAAACTTCTACACTAACCCAGTAGTCCTTAACTAGAAGATGTGCATATGACTATTTGCCAAAATTACACATTTCAAACTTGTGAAATAGGCAGAATGTCAGCATATACATGTTCATGTGTATCTCTGATATCCTTCATAGCACCTGTGGTCAAGTAACGTTTGCCCCACGCTGTTGCCAGTCTAGAATCATCACTTATTGCGCCCTGATCAGTTTTGAAACTAGTGGGACACTTGGGACAATGGATGTAACTGGCAACTGTTTTGTTATAACTCACCGATATCATAACCATGGTCTTGCCCATGTCCACATTGGCTAACTGGGACTTCTCCGTAGGGTTCACTTCCACCTCAACTCCTGAGCCCTACATCAAAGAGAAAATAAATGTTTAAAGCCTCTTTCAACTAAGGAGAGTTGAATAAACACGAAACACTGACCAGACAAGACAAACAAAACCACAAAGCATACAAATCTGGTAAGTTCCTCTTCTTGAAAATTTTCTGTGAATAAAGACAACCAAAGCAATGGACACAGCCTGGTGATTAAATTAAATGTGTTTCCACACTTCTTGTAATGAAGGAATTTCTGTCTTCTACAAACACCAAAGAGAAATGGTCAACCAATACTGACTGCCAAGGTGTACGCCAGAGGTATTGGCATGAGGTTGTGTAGAATCACAACTGGGTAGAGATGTAGGGTGAACTTGGGTGCAGTCAGTGAGTTGCCGTGCACAAACCGCATGGTGTCAGGCTCTGTCACAATCTACAAGAGTAACAGAAGCACAGACTGTGAAATAACATGGCATATGGGACATCAGGGGAGGGAGGGGCATTGTACAAGGTGGGGTAAGCCCTCTACGGCTTTTTTTTTTCAGTTACAACTTTTTCATTTAATTTCTTGCATTTCATAATGCTTTCATGTTTCAATTTTTCTGAATGCTGGGTTTTAAAAGTATCATCTTCATTTATTGAAAATCCTCAGACTTTTCAATTTGGAACTTTAACATGGGTTAAAGTGTGCCATCTACAGGCTGACATGAGGCCTTTTTTGCATTGCAATGTGAGAAAGGGCTGACAATATTTATGGCTACCTAAATGGAAGATCTGTGTTTTTTAAGTGTCAATTTTACTTAATTAAGATGAGGTGTTTTGTAAGGCGGCAGAATGGTGCTCCCATACCTCTATTAAAATTCAAAAGTTTCATAAATATCCATAGATACGCCTTATGTTCATGTTGACAGAAAACTTGCAGATCCTACAACTTACATTGATGAAAAAAGGAGTGTAGCCTTCCGTCTTGCAGGGGCACTTGAAGGTGACACTCCCCTGACCTTTCTGAAGCTCCTCCCACAGCTTTTGCCACATGACGGGAGCATCGCACAGACTGTACCTGAGTGATGTACATGTATAGCACAACAAGGGATGATCTTGACCAGATTGAACCATAAGAAGGCACAGATTTGAGGTTATATGATGCAGTTTGACACCAGGAACGAACGAAACAACAAGGTGTATACGTGTTTAGGGTTTTCAAACCTCACCCTAACCTTGAGGTCCAGCATATTCAAAATGCCTTTAAACTTTATGCAATATAAAAATACTCCAAGCTTTCTTATACTACAGGTCTGATGCCTCTGTAGCAATGAATCAACTCGACACGTTCAGGAAGTCAGAATCTGAAACCAATTCTGTAGACAAAGTACAGGTTGGGAAACCCTTTGGATAAACAGTCCTCTTTTAGAGTTTTGAAGTGGCACAAAATGGAGTGAAGCGTCAAATAACTTTGGTGGTCTGCAGAAAGATGTGGTTGATGACAAAAGGAGAGATACTGTTCTTTTGACAAACATGTGGCACAGTTGACATCTTCATGACATGAGATCAGCACTTGGTCAATTGAAAGCCATACTCTGCATGTTAAAAGATGATGAATGCTCACAAACTGACTCGGGCAAAGCAAACACATGCTATAAAGCATGCCAGTTTGCTTTGTATTTTACGACTATGTAAATGGTAGGGGTTGGTATGAAAGACATTCACGATTTTCAAGGCAACCTTATTTCAATTTGGAGGGTACACATTTCAATGATCAACTAACAAAAATCAATCATCTATAATGTTTAATGCAAGTTTCAAGCACTTACCGGTGGCAAATAAAGCAAATAAAGAAACATTATCAAATTACAACAAGGGCAAACAAGCATTTCCAAAGAGCTAACAAGAATTTCTGAGGGGATTTTGGTGAGTATCATTAATAAAGCATGACTGCAATACCGTCAAAGTCTCTGCCTCCTTTGCATTTTCATTTACAATAGCAATTAATAAAATATGAAATAAAACAAGGAGAATTTAAACAAAATGAGAAAGGTCTGTATCTGAACCAACTCTAACGACTACCAACTGGAACAGAACATAAAAACTGTCAACCACTGCTTGTGCTGTGCAAGCAAAAGCATTTCATTACAAATTTGAACGTGATAACTTATTTTGGATCTAGACAGGGCCAGGTCTGTAATATCTAGCAGGGATCCATGCTGGAATAATCCAAGTTTTGTGGTCATCACAGGGAAAGTAAAATCATTACTGAATGCACTTGTGATCCATCCACTTTGGTTGATTAATTTACGAAATCTTGTATTCAATAGAATTGATACAATGCACTGTGTGGAATCACATGAACACTTTAGCAGGCAAAGAACAGAGATGCTGGTGAGGGCTGCGTGTCCAGCACACATGCAGAGACTATGCATTCCAACTGCTCACATCTCAACAGATGTGCATGACTCAAAGTGGTTACAAGTGCTGAGCACTGCCCACACAAAGTATGCAGAATCTGCGTGCTCGTGGTGTGTCCCCACCAAAGGGATATTCCTGCTATACATAAACACATTCCATCACTTGTTCCTGCACAGAGCAGACTGCCACAAGCTCAGTACAACAATGCACTGGACATTAAGAAAGCTGTCCAACATTAAACTTATTAGTTAAGCATGACCATGCCTTCACAGTTAACAAGCTGCTAATAAAATGCAATTTAGTTTGTCATAAAGTGAAATGAATGTATTTCTGAAAGATGTACATGTGTGGCAATGCTAGCTGCATCTAAATGTTGCGGCCGAGTTGTGTTTTGTAACCCATGTACATGTATCTCACACATGGATGCCTGAAATGGTGAAGCATCTATTTATACATGGATCAGGCACAACTTAGTCCATACTTCATTGCTATACCAAGGTGACAGGTGATAAGCTGTCCATATACAAATGCACACCACTCAGGAACTAAGAATACATCATCCTCAACTTTCTAAAGGTTGTAGAATTTTTGTTGTCCATGGTGTTTGTCTCACGTGGTTAGAATAGGCAAGGACCCAGGAGCACGATGTTTCATAGCCTGGATATGCAGAACACCCAACACATGGGCTTTTACATACATGTACAAGAAGGAACAAAACTGATGATTCAGCTGTCTTTTCAAATCGCTTTAAAATTTAATAAGTTTCAAAATGAGAACGATCTGGTTTTTGTCACACTCAATGATTCCAGTGCTGGCTTCTTCCAGATTCTCACAATCTCATTAAATACCACCATGGTACAGCAACTTTTACGTATGTTGTGAAATGGCCCATTAATTTTGGGTACCCTTGGGTGCACATGGCACCTTTAATTAGCTTTCCTGTCTTGGGTGTCCATATGAAATGGAAACATCACAGTGGAAACAAAATGTGTTCTGCATTAGTACATGTATATATAAAAGGGACCATGCAGTGAGATTATTTTTCCTACAACTCTTGAAAGTGCACCTTGGTAAATGCAAAGAACCCCACTGTCCAATTTTTATTCTCCTACTTTATAACATATTTGGTGCCTTTTGAGTTTTTTTGCTAATGCAAAATTCCATATTCGAGGTGAAAAACCTTGATGATGCATTGATTTGTGCACAGAAAATTGCTGGGATTCTGGCTATTTTTCTGTCGTAAGTTTTCTTTTCTTTGGTGATTTATTGTTGTGTAAGTACATGGCAATAAGCCAATGAGCAAACTCCAAGTGAGCAAACTAACATAAGTTTCATACATTGAGCAAGAGTACAAGTTGCACAACAGGTGTGTCTCAAAAACATTCATTGCATGGACCCTTTAAACTCATATTAACATTGAAGTGAGCAATGAGGGGATGAGGGGTTAACGCAAGATGTCGTGGTGAGATTCTGTGGGTACCATGCTACAATCAGCAGGGAGATTCACTTACTCAACATCGCAGCTACACACATGGTGATGTCCATCCGGAAATAAAAAGAACAGCACACACAATAGTAAGTCAAAGCTTACTCCCTCACACAGTAATGTGCTGTGCAAAACCTGCTGCAGTTCTCTCAGCAAACTGAACATTCAACTACTGACTAAAGCCCTGCTGCTCTGCCTCAATGCCTTATTGCTTTTAAAGCAATTAGTGAGGAACTTGCATTGTCTAGACCTTAGAGGGGTATAAATGTATATACTCAGCTCGCCTCTTAACTATTGCAGATGCACAATTGTGTAACTTGTGACTGTTTGATCGCAGGTCAAATCACGAGCCTATTTGCCGATGTCAACGAAGAAAAATGCCTATGTCACAGCTTATTTGAATAGTTGTGACTAGACCTGAAACTGGACCACTATGCTTGGATAACTTGTAATGACCTCATTTCAACTCTGTTGAAAAACAAGTACAGAATGTTTATGACATCTGATTCCTTTTGCCAATACACTGCGACATTTGTTTATGCATAAGTCATATTCTTAAAATTCAGTACTGTGTTACGTTGCCTCAGCCTCAAAACAAAAAAGAATTCCCCCCCCTGTGTTTTTTCAGCAAAACAGCAAAGCCAGTTTACAAGTCATAGTACTTCACATCTCATTGGAATTTGCAGAACACAAAACAATAACCTTGAGTTCCTACCTTTTGTCCAGTGGTTTGATCAACAACTGGTCACTGTGAGCCACATTGAGGGGTACCACAAATGTCTCTGACCCCTTGACTGTACCCAGCTTCTCGGTCCAGTTGGAGACGCGGGTATAGATCTCCACATCCATCTCAAAGTGGTTGAATAACTGAAGGATGGAGAGGTGGGAGCTTCAGTTTGGACAGCACGTTCAAATTTAACTCGGGAATACTACCAGACTACACCTCATCTAATTACTCTGCAATGTACTTATTCATATTCATACAACACTTGAAATAGCGGTTATTTCTGAAAATTGTTGGGAAATGTTCAAATCAAGTTAGAAATTATCCAAAAGAATTTTGTTCGTACCCTGGACTCCTGAACTATTCACAATAAGCATGTGCTTAATAATAATACTAAACAGTTTTATAAATTGCATAATACAATAAAGTCTCTATTCACTGTGCTTGCAAGTCAATGGGCAGTTGGAGAACTCTGCTGTGCTTTTCATTGAAGGCAAACATTTGTTTTCATAGTTCCTTTTTCTTTTCTTACTTGAAGCGGTGATCTGATGGTGACTGTTCTGGAATCCAGGTGAGCTTCAACGTCTAGCACTACTGAAATGACAATTGCCGAGGAGGTCTTCTTAGATGGCGTCAGGTTATACAAAACCTTGCCAGCCCGGTATATGGCAATACCTGATACTTCTTGGTATCCTTCAATCTATGGTGAGAAAAGAAGAAAGAAGGGTTAACTTCCTCTGGAATCCTGCACCAAGAAACACACTCTAAGGCATACCTGCCAACAATGGAAACTCATTTATTACACCCACTCACTCTTGTTCCTTTAATGCGTGGAAAACACAGTCGGGAATTTTTAGTCTGGGAACCAGACAGTGAAAACACATAAATCCCTATGGCTGTCTTTCCAGTGACAGAGCAGGCAACTGGACAGGCGTGACGAGAGCCATGAGTACATACACACTGAATGTATTTAAAAGAAACAGCGGTTGGCTGTTAGGATCACGTTGTGCATCATTGTGCACCTGTGAGGAATATTTCACACTTGCTCCCAAGGAGTATCGGCACATGTATTGCGCTTCACTGTTGTTTATCGTTCTCCAAGATCACTGTTCTCTGGGATCTACATGGATGCAGTGTGCGAGTCATTTTTCAGATTCTTGTTTTTCTTCCGAAGTTGTAACTTTCTGATTTTCGGGCCTCTGTAAACTCAGAAATTGTAACAATTCTGATTGAA
This sequence comes from Acanthaster planci, assembly GCF_054643075.1. Classification (NCBI taxonomy): domain Eukaryota; kingdom Metazoa; phylum Echinodermata; class Asteroidea; order Valvatida; family Acanthasteridae; genus Acanthaster; species Acanthaster planci. The sequence continues at coordinate 13,736,461 of NC_141784.1, forward strand.
TCAGACAAGTTGACAGGCACACTGTGAAGAGTGTGCCTGGAACTCGGATGGTCTGGAATTCGGATGACAAAGTGGAAAACTACCATCATCTGCTTGCGGCCTCCCACTGAAACATTTCTGTTGATGTCTGAAATGGAAATGTTCGTTGGAAGGAAAAATAGGAATTGCCTCGTCAGGAATTAATTTCTGGGTCAGTGGCTACTGAAGCTGATCCTGAGGCATGCCAGTAGAATCTGGAAAATTAATGATGACACATCATGATTTTTTATGACAACTAATTGGCCAACATGGGCTAGTTCAATACTCGCAAAATAAAACAAGGTCATGTCACTGGCTTCAATTTCAGACTTGTTACAGTATTGAGGAAGAGTAGTGCTGAGTAATTTTACGCCTTTTACTAACTGACATGCCAAGTTCAAGATGAATAATTCAAACAACTGAGTACTTCACAAGTGTTTTGTAACCAGGAAAAAGATGAGCAGATCTGGGTCACTGGACAGTAATGATCGAATGCAGTTTTGAATACGCAAAGACTAAGTCCGCATCGACCGTCCGTTTTCTAGAAGCCTATAAGTTGTGATTAACAGCATATCAAACAGAAGTGCCATGATTGAGTAAAGTTAAAGTACTGCAACAACCTGACTCAGTGTATATCATAATGGGGTTGAATCGGACAAGTTAAGTCATTCATGTGACATTATAAGTTTTCCCTTACTTCCAAAAACTGGTGTCTTGACTCCTTAACCCTAACTCCCTAGCGTGATTTGCTAGAAACCTTCCTAATCCTTGCAAATCCAAACACCACATAGCACACTGTGCACACAAGCAGTTGAACTCCCACGTAAAAATACAGTTAGTTTACCAGTGACGTATGCTCATCCAACAGACTCTAACAAACCCTGGTATTGACAAACATATACAATCAATGCTCTAAATCTATCTTTTTGCCCAGCTTTCAGTAACCTGAACTGAATCTGTTTGCCTTGACAAAGGTACCCAGTTACCAAAAGCTCAGCAAAACGATAAATTTAGAGCACTGATTGTACATATCTTTGTCAATATTATGATTACGGTGCTATGCAGCCCTTTCATATTCCAACAAACCCGGGTGTTGGGAGTTTGGCTGGTTAGGGATTGTCGGGGTTAATGTAAGCCTACAATGCAAAGTTGCAATGATTACTTTTGAGGTAAAACATATAATAAATATTAAAATACTACAAAAACTCAAATTTTAGTGAGATTACAGAACACAGTTACTTGAGCAAGGTGAATCCCTTTAATACTAGGCCTACCAAAATAAATGAATCTTTCATTACACGGACAATTCAGAGCTATGGAAATCCCCCCGATACAGAAGTGTAAGTTTTGATATAAATGGGGTGAATACAGTTTGAATGTCAAAACACAAACCTGGATTGATAACTCTCTCTTCAGATCAGTTTCACCTGATTTGAGGATAGACTTTTGCTTCATGGTTGCCATGGCAGCAGTTGCTAAGGACAGCCCCACCTGGGCATTGTTCTTCAGACTGTATTTGCCATCTGATGTTGCTCCAGTAGGCATCTAAGAGCAGAAATCAAACACATTCAATGAAGCTCCCAAAAATTTACCAACTCAACAGATACTTCTCGCCCCCCCCCCCCCGACGTGCATACAGGCATTTTAGCTCTAATAAGGGACCTGAAGATAACTATAGAGAGAAGACAAGACAATGTTTAGTTTTAGAGGTGGGAGGAAAATCCTAGAAAAACATTCCAAGGAAAACCCACGAAATAAGGCAGGGACTGAAAACCCAATCCACGTGTTGGCCCGGGTGGGATTCAAACCCAGATTACACAAATGGAAGGGTGATGGAAGTACCATTGCACAAAGCTGATTCCCAACTGTGAGGATTGCAGAAGCACGTTTCAATGTTTCAACTTACTTTTCCAGAAATTCAACAATATTTCATCATTTTAATTCACTGGCCTTTGGAAAAATCTCACAAATTGAATGTTGGAGAGCCCAACATTTCGATCCTAGCAGGATCTTTCCTCAGACGCACCCCCCACCCTTTAAGTTTCACATTTCTCACAAAAACTCACAATTTAATATTTTTTGTAAATCTTTCAAATACTGGTCTGAATAAGTCTTCAATGACATTGCTACTCTGACAATACACAATGGACCTTAACATGCTAAGCTGTGGAGTAACAGGTAAAAAAAAACTAGGCTTTCTCTGAATAAATGTCGTCTTTTATAAATGTAAAGGGCAGTTAACTACTTACAGCATAGTAGCTTCCAGCTTGGACTACCAGTGACAGGCCAGTGCGGTTGATTACTGTACAGGCATGTACTACACTGTCGTCTTTGATAGTTGTGTTGGGGTCAGACATCGCCTCACCAAATGCCTAACGACAAACAAAAACACAGAACAAAAACACAGAACCCTGAGCCATATCATCAACAGGACAACACAGCTTCTGTGAGATCAAGCCAACTTTCAAGACCGAGTACACCCTGGCTAAGATATAGCCACTAACAGAGTTTTCACGTGAAACCAGTGAAAGGTTTACCTTGGAGGCATCTTCAACTTTAGAGCAACAATGAAGATTTTAACCCCTTCGCTACGGAGGACTGCTACTACCGCACCGTTGTGAGGATTAGCATACCACACATACAGTCTATTCACCATGCAGCTGCTGGTTCAAGGGGGCCTGCTGCTGGACAAAGCCCTCCATTCAGGGCATACCACAGCCCAGCAGTTGCGGTCAAAATAATCCCGCCGTGAAGGGGTTAAACAAAATAACATGCTGCGTGTACTGTTTATGTAATGGCACACAATGTTTATGAAAGTGATCCTGCCTGCTACTTCCTAAATTTGCAGAAAAATGGTATTTTGAATGCAGATGAAAATAAGGCTTTTATGCATTGCAACAATTTTGCTCGTTTCACTTTTACTTCACTGCAGTTCAGACTGTGTGTTTTTACCTTGCCTAAATTGGTCAGCATCTCAATGCACGTCTTGGTCATGGTCAACTGCAGCATGCTGCCGGATGACAGGGTGACTGTCATGACAGGAGGTGCCAGGTGTATACTATCATCCTCGTCCTCTGTCTCCCCGGATGCTGCTACAGAGGAGACATCTATCAGATCTTCATTCTTGACAACCTGTAAGAAGAGAACAATGATGTTTGTTATACTTCTCTCTTAAATACCATATTTTCATTGGCTCAGAGATGATGATGACTGAACAATAAAAATACATATAACCCTCACTGTTGGATATCACATATCAGTAATATCATATAGTGATATCATAGACTTATCTCTGCCCCACAGTCCAAACCATAATGTAAGGACCGCTAACCAGACTGCTTCCCTCTGCTAAGCAGTGAACTGCCATACAATACAATAAGAAGTTGAAGTGCTTTCAGGTGGGAAAGTGTTGCAAAGAATTCATCACAGAGGTGCAACAAAATAATTACTGCACGCCACTATGTGGCATATGATGTTTTAACACCCTCAGGTATGCATAGTACCTGAGGTGAAACCAAGGGTGCTGTGACCATTACTGGCACTGAATGTGCTACATCATCATTTCCCCTCCTCGCTGCAACATAAAACTTTTCTGTAACCATCTTAACTTCCTGGGGTGCACATGGCTAAACACTGTCATTTCACAGATCAAGCATCCCAATCAATCCCAATAGCCAACTCTGCCTAAAGGTATCTATTTACCTCTGGCTGGGGTCGAGTAACAGGAATAAATTTGCACATCGAAGAAACCCCAGTCGTCAAATTTATTTCCTGATAATCAGGCAAATTTCTTTGCAATTTCAAGATCTTGTAATGGCTGAACGAGAAGTAAAAAAGACAGTTTCTACAGAATAACAAACTCATTAACGTACACCATTTCCCAACATCGAGGTACCTCAAAGATCTGATTCATTTCTTTGGTATTCAGAGCCTCCTGTCTGTGCTGTCAAGATTACCCCACCTGTTGGGATGGCCTTGTTGGGGAGCGGGATGGCCTTGTTGGGGAGGGGGATGGCCTTGTTGGGGACGGGGATGGACTTGTTGGGGAGGGGAATGGCTTTGTTGGGGAGGGTGTGGCTTTGTTGGGGAGGGGGATGGCTTTGTTGGGGAGGGGAATGGCCTTGTTGGGGAGGGGGATGGCCTTGTTGGGGAGGGGGTGGCCTTGTTGGGGAGGGTGTGGCCTTGTTGGGGAGGGGGATGGCTTTGTTGGGGAGGGGGATGGCCTTGTTGGGGAGGGGGTGGCCTTGTTGGGGAGGGGGATGGCTTTGTTGGGGAGGGAGTGGCCTTGTTGGGGAAGGGGTGGCTTTGTTGGGGAGGGGGTGGCCTTGTTGGGGAAGGGGTGGCTTTGTTGGGGAAGGGGTGGCTTTGTCAGGGAGGGGACTGCCTTGTTGGGAAGGAGGACGGGGTGAACAGACTACCTACTTCAAGACTGATGTCCCAGGGTTTATGCTGGCCAGGCTCTGCTTCTAGGGGTTCGAGGAGAGGTTCCCAGGCTGAAGCCTTCTCGTTGTAGCAGGCAATCTCAACGGTCATGTGGGTATCCACATGTAACTGCAGACAGAGGAGTGGAATGGATTCACGAATAGGTTTGTACTGTCAAAAAAAAGTCCCTGGGAACTATAATCTTGGACCATGACTGTGAAAAGTATGACTAATCATTCACCAGATTTATCAATCCCTCTGCGTTAGTTTCACATGCTGTCTGAGTTTGCCTATGAACAACTATTCAAGCATATTCAGTCAAGAAGTCCAGTGTGGTTGGCAAATGTCATATGTAATGTCCAGTAAGCCCATAGACCTTTTGCATAATACACTGGAGCATATGTGCAGGAAGGAACAGTGTTACATGTAACTTGATTGTAAATAAGAGTAAGACTTTGAATCTTTTCAACAGAAGACGAAGGTCTACACACAGCTCAAGTTCCTGTCTGGTGTTGAACTTCTGTGAACATGTTCAACTTTCTCAACTCTCCTGTATCCACTTTCTGTGACAATTCAATCTCGGACCTGATTTTGCACAGGAGGCTGAACTCAATGGTGGCCTATAGGGTTGGTTATTATATGAAGCATTTTTTCAGGCAAAGTACAGGAAAAGAAGAAACTCCATGCTAACGAGGCATGAGCCACAGCCAAGGGAGTGTGGCCAGGGTAATCAATTCACCAACCTTGGATGACCAGTCTTTGACCACTGCCTCCATGCTAGCATCCACTGTCAGCATGGGGACAGTGCGCCTGCCAACGCTGGCCTCCAGCTTGATGACGATGCTGTTGATAGTCGCTACCAGCTCTTCTCCCTTGGGCTGCTCCACCGCACCGACCACGGCCTCCTCAAGGAGTGTGTTCACATCCAAAGCCTCTGTTGAGACACCATCCAGTACACAAAGTGGTTCATCACAAATAAACAAGAGACCAACAGTTATTGGACATTTTTCTGGGAAAGGAAGTCGATTTGCATTTTTTTTTTAGGGGGTGATCTGGAAAAAGCATTATTCAGGCACTTGTTATGATTTTTGGAATGGTTCTGTCAATAAAAGAAAAATTATCTCTTTCCACCCTTCAACAGGAGTGATTCTCAATACATTATGACCACAAGCAGTTACCAAGGAGAATCCATTTTGGGGGTGAAACTTGATATCTACATGCTAACTACAGACCCTTTCTTTCAAGGAGTTGACAGAATATACAATTTCTGGATACGTGTGATGTAAAGTGAAATGTGTGGATGTGAATAATGTTACTAACAGGACTTGCAGTTGCATTTTTAATTACTAAACAGAATCATAAGAAGCAGAGTAATGAAAGGAATTGGACTCTTTTCACATCAGCAACGACAGAATCCCTTCAGAAACCTCACTCAGACACCAAATGTATACCGCCACACAGAAAGCATACCAACCAACATCATTCCATGGCAGCAATGCACAGGAACGTTACTGTGCATGGGCACTGAAGACTCCCCAGCAAACATCAATGTTATTCGTTTTCAAAGCTGAGCCTATGGCCAAGCACGTATTCCTAGCATTTCAAACAACTGCAAGAGTTCACAAGCATACAGAGATGAACTGTTCCCACTTTGTGAAGCAGAGAGCAACATGTTAAAGGTTGAAAATCACCTATAGACTAATTCAAGAAGACGCCGTAACTACAGCGGCACTGCACCCACATGCAAAATCTCCCCCTTGACGCATACGTGCATTTGGCAAATCAGGACATCCAGGACATAATGCACGCACACCACCTCTCCACAAGCATTGCATCACTGCAGTTATGGCTTCTAACTCTGGTCGGCAAATTACACTATAAATGCCACATATAAGTCCAGTACAGCAAATACCTTCAGTTTCATCTTTCAAGAACCAGAAGTTACTATCTGCAATCTTTTTGGCATCCCACAGGTCAGCTGGAACGATGGCCTTACTGCGTTTCTCCTCAGCTGTTTCAGTCTGAGTGACAAGGGGAAACAGTGGAGAAAGTGGTAATGATTGATGGCATCACCAACAACGCTTCCCATTCTATCCCGTTTTTGTCTACTTCTTGCAATTTTGATTCTTTGATTCCAAACTACACAAGCACAAAAACAGAATAGAAATTATGAAATTATCCTTTTGAGATAAAATGCAGTCTTTGGATGCAACTCTACTGTGTGCAAAAAGAACGCAAACCTTCGAAATCAGTAAACAAGCAAAGGACTGCTACAAGAAATCTAACACATTTATGTGCACTTTTTCACATTACATTGCTGAAGAGCAACAACAGAATGTGAGAGTTTCTGACAGAATGACATGTAATGAAAGAGAAAATTACCATGTTTGTAAATGAAAGATGCTACTTAATCACTTAGCATTAAGTTCCCTTTAGCCCAGCACATCAAGCACTCACAACCATGTTAGCCCTGCATACCTAGTATGGTCATTCCTTTGTTTTCATGTAGGTCAGAAAACTCGGTGACAATAGTCATTTTTCTTAAGTTGTAAGCACTATTTTACGCAGGATTTTTGTTTACATGGTCTTTTTGACTGTTCCTCTTTCTTTTGCAATGGATAACCCTAACCCTAATGTGCCTCTCAACCTCTTTTCCAGGGAGAGGGAAACCTTTGTGTAGAGAAAGGTCCACATACTGTCTTCACTTCCAGTGTTGTGCGGATATGTGTTGGTTCCTAGATCTATACAAGGAATGCAAGCTTGAACACTGGTATTGTGTGGAGTACCAAAGAACATACTAAACACATAGCAGCAATGCTGGTCAGGTTTCACCACAAGCTTCTTTCTTTGTCAACGTGAAGAGCTACTTTTGCAAGTCACAGTACTTTCTAATGATTTCCCCACTTGGCCATGCCCCTAGACAGAGCCTTACCTTGGGAGGAGCCAACGTCTGACTGACAGAGCTCAAGACCTTGATGACCTCTGGACTGATGTTGAGAGCCAGCTGCTCGATCACTACGCTGATGTGCTGACCTTTGCCCTCTGGGGTGTTCAGGTTGAAGTCAACGTTGCAAGGTATGAGAACCTTAGTCAAAGATCAATGAATCGTTAACAATTCAGTGGTTGGCCATGACTGTCCCTGTCCAATGTTACCAACCACTGCCTTTGAAACCGCTACCTGGGACAATAAATCGTTTCTCAAAGGGGAAATTTGGTGTGGGCCATGTACGCGAACAAATACAATTTACAACTACAACTGAAAAACAGATAAGTCTTGAAGGTTTGCATGGTGAAGAAGTATAATAGAAAGTAGGTTTGCGGTAGCACCATGGACGTATCTCTTAATATAACTGAAATAACACCTGAGCTTCAGAAATAGAACACGTATCATAAGATCTTTACCACTTCAGTGCCAAAAAGCCAGTGAATAAAATCTGGTACACTGAGTTATCTAGTTGCACATAAACATAACCATTTGAATTCCCCAGACTAAAGACACTGTTGCTATACCTCATGATTCGGGGCAAGCTTTTGCATAGCAACCATCATCTCTGGCATGAACTGGTTCCTTTGTGTCCTTCTTATCCACTGAGAACAGTGTATTGTTGCAAAGCATCTCTTATGTAACTAAGCAAAAGCTTGTCTCGAATCACGAGGTATAGCAACAGTGGTTTTAGTATAAAGAATGCAAATTGTTATGTTCACGTGAATAACTCAGTGTACCAGATTTTATTCATATTTAACTCACAAAAGGCTCATTTCCTGCTTTGGGCTTTCGCTACAGGATGGCCTTGATCATAGAAAGATTCAACCCAGCAAAAGGTTGTCAGTAATCAGGGAAAATGTGCAATCACACACAAGAAATAAGTTTGGCTCAAAATCGAAGAATCCAGCTCTAAATGACAGGCGTGAGGACTTATAAACTTTTACAAGAATTGAAGGTTGAAATGGAGACCTGCTATTCCTACAAGAACAATTATCAGAGTTCCATTTTAACAAGTCTATCTTCAAACCAGAACATCAAGGTCCAATTCATTTGATTTGTTCATTTTGTATAAAAGTTAATTCTCATGATTTTAATGCTGTATAGATCTCTGTGTGCATGTTGTTCAGTGGTTGAATTGTTTACTGTAGGAATGTTCATCCCCTTTGGCCTGTTTATGTTTTTGATTTGCTGCTGTCTCTGTGTGGTTGTTGGTTTGTTCCATCACTCTCTTCACAAGTGTTGTGGTCTTGATGGCACCTAAGCTTTCCCTATTCTTACCTTGGTCATTTTGCCTTTGCGTTGGTCTTCCAGGTAGGGGCATGCGTTGATGCGCAGTTGCTGCAGACCTCCTTTGATGGACATGGTCTTGCCTGCAAGCGTCATGTTGACCTCTCCCAGGGTCTGTGGAATGCAGACACAAGTTATGCCTTGATGTTAACTCTGACAAAGAGAGTTCACTTACAAAATCGGCATAAGAGGACTCACTACCATCACAGGTAAGGTTTCCAGTTTACATTGAAACTTTAATCAAATCAGACTTACACCATAGATAAGAAAAGTGCGAACATGAAGTACACAGTGTTCTGTACTTTAACAGTTCCTCAGAAAGTTTGAGGTATAAACAGGAATATGAGTCCCAGTTTTTAAAAATACCAAGAGCATTACAGCATTCAATGTGGACAAAATACTAAAATCTTCCAATCCAGTGTCACAAGCCTAAATGCTTGGTAACAAGGCCTTATTTTTAGGGGTCAATTACAATGCCTAACCCTACACATCCTGTCTCTTGATTGGCCGAATATTTCACATGGTACTTGATGTTTTCCCCACGTTAATGAGCACAGCAAAAGAATGACCTACCATGGCAGCCTTGTCCTAAAAGTACTTAGACTTTAGTAAAAAGCGTTCCCTGTGCATATCAATGATTGCACAATCAGGAATTATGCACATTTTTCTGACGCACAACAGAGCCAGGTGGACACATTTTCATCGAAAAAAAGTTAGGAAAAGTACAAGTGACTCTTCAATTAATTTTGAATTGAAAAATTGAAAATTGAAGTTTTTCCTTATCCGTTACTTGCATTACTTCTTGTAATTGTATTTGTCCACAGGTTGGGAACAGCTAAGCTTCATCCCATACCTAACGTTGTTGAATGAAGCATTTTAATTTATAATAAGTACATTCCATTTCTGTTTAATAAAATACATAATTATCAATCTAAATCTGTACTGAGCGAAAGGTTCTTTAATACAAATATTTACAACTTTCAGTACAGTTCAACTAGTACCACTTGATGCAGTCACACAACGTATAACCTTGAAAAGACAGCTGCCTGCCTAGAGGAGGACAACTCAGATTTCAAACCTGGGTAGGTAGCACTTGTTAGCCTAGGTTGGCTGTCTAGTTAGAAAGATAATCCTGATCTTAGTGCATCCCCCAGTCATGAGTCAAAAGGCACAATGAGCAGTACTGGTCACCTGCCTAGCAGCTCGCTGAAGTCTGGTATGGCCTAGTCTGAGTATGTCAGGCTTCCCAGCAGCACCTTATGGGAAACGTGTTTTAGGGTGGTTCTTCAGGCACTTAGAAGACTCTGGCCACCCCCTGCATTCCCCCCCCCAGCCACCGGTCGTCCTGACTCAGTCATTCCATTGGTATCAGCTGGTGGTGGTCAAGTTGGTGAGGCTGAGGACTGCACACCCTCTCCCTCACCTTAATCTCTTCTTTACGCGGGCTCCCCCCCCCCGACGGACATCCATAACTAACTAACTAACCTTGAAAGGCTCAAGTTAGTACAGCATTCAAAGGAGTCGACATTCAAGAACCACATCAATCAACCCTAAGATCTCATGACTTCCCAACATCTAGCACGTACCCTCAAAACCAAGGCATTAGTGTCCTTCTTGGAGGAGTCTGCCACCAGCACGATCTCAGGATTATCCAGCAAGGCCTTGATGGTGATGACTCCTACTGGTGGGGCCTCCGTGGCCTCTGGGGTCCCTGTGGGGGTGTTGGTGGGAGTCTGCGTCACCGCCTTGATGGGTTTCTTCTTCTCCTCCTTCTTGACCACCTGGCTTTCCTCCAAGCCCTTGGTGAAGATCTCAGCCACGGTCATCAGGAATTCCGCACAGACACAGGCATGGAAATTCCTCACAGATGCATCAACTGTACCAGCAACAAATAATACACAATCATGTGCATAAAAACCAGTGGATGAAAAATATTGAGTCACTCAATCACAAAACACCTAAAACATGTTGGAGTTAGGTTCTAGAGGTCCAACTGGTCTCCCTTGAACCCCTTCGCTATGGAAGACTGCCAGTGCCGCAATATTGTGTGAGGATTAATGTATCCCACACATACAGTCTATTCACCATGCAGCTGTTGGTTCAATGGGGCCTGCTGCTGGACAAAGCCCTCCATTCAGGGCATACCACAGCCCACCAGTCGCGGTCAAAATAATCCCGCTGTGAAGGGGTTAATATCTTCAAAAAAGAATACACTGGAGTACATCTAATCAAATGTGTCAAAATGGAATTGCTGGAATGGCAGAAAACCACCACTCAAAATCACAAATAAAGTTGATAATTATCTCTCATTGTACTTGGCAGATAAAAAACATACCAAATTCCACAACGTGGCTCTTGTGACGAGGCACACAGAGTCATCTTAATGAAATTTACATAGTCCTCCTTGTTACACAAAAATCATCTACCCCCTGGAAAAACGGCATAATTAAGCCACCTGCTACATTGCCAGTTGTGTGGAAAAAAACTGCCCGAATGATCTTCTCTTGGGTGCATGGCAGATTTCACTCACTGTTTTTGTCCTGGTTGGCTTTCTGTTCAAACTTGACAGAGATGGTTTCCATGTCGTCTGCATCATCACCATGGGAACCAAGCATCCTGTGAGAGAAACCAAGCCAATTCTTTTCATCAAAGCATTTTTTCTCCAATCAACCTCTGCTTCAGACCAGCGGATCCACAAAAAAACTGAATCAAATGTATCACTCAGAATAAAGAAAATACTAACAAAGAAAGACCAACAAACGTGTTAGGTTGGTCCTTAAGGACTCAATGCATAAATGTTTTCAAACTCTAAACTAATTCGTACAATTTAGTATTCATGAGAATATTGCATAAAGACCTTTTTCACCCACGTGACTAAATGTCAACAATACCACCAAGTGTGGACCGCTCTGACCACAGTGATTGCATAATTCCTACGGGCAGCTTCAACCACCTGCAAGCGCACGTGCAAACGCTGCATGCTTGACTGGTTTATCTTGAACACCATGCACTCGTTACCATCACAACGCATCATAGGTCCAGCACGGTTATGACATCACAGGAAAAAGGTCTACAGCTGTTAACACTAACACCCCAGGGTGTGTGAAAAAATGATAATGAAAATGGTACACTTAGGTCAGTTAAAATTAAAAAGGGCTTGCTGACTTCTGATGGGTACAGCTTTACCAACTGTTCTAACCAACATTATTCACAAACTAGTTCCTTTCAGCACATAACACCCTTTATCTTTGTATTGAAAGCTTTAAAGACAGTGATTTCCGAAGATTTTGGGTTCAACTACTCTCTTCACGCAAAACTTCTGCAGAATTTCTTTGATCAATTACTTCATGGATAGTATACATGTATCAAGGTACTCACAATGCACCTGTTGCAATTTTTTTTTCAACTGAAAAACAAACCAGGTGGTTAATTTCATCCACAGCATATACATCGCCTATGAATATTCAAGTGCACTGCCTAGCAACATAGCGATGCTTCCCCTGGTTTGGGTAACATAAACTAAAATGGCAGATGAATACAAATATTCTTTCATCATTCAGATCTGTGAACTACCATGAAATGAATACATTTCTCTCAGCCCTTTCTTGCTGTCCTCTGCAGTCACACATCATAAATGTTCTGATGTGCGCTGGACCCCTCATTACCAGTTAATATGTATACGATACGTATGTAAAAGGCATTGGTTTTTGATAGCATTTCTTCTACCTACCTTGTGATACCGTCCCCTCTGCCGGGCCGGATGTCATCTAGAAGTATCTTGGCCAGTTTAGCACTAGCTGTGATGGCTTGGTTGGACTGTATGCTGGCCTTGACACCGAGGTGACAGATGGCAAAGCAGCCCAAGGCTTCGTGGGCAACTCGCTCCTGACGACCTTCAGTTGGACGCTGAGTACAGAGCAAACCAAACAAAAAGTTCTTAATTTATAATTGGCAAAAAGTCTTTGTTAATATACTTATGAAACGAATAACTGGGTCGAAATTAAATAAGAGAAACAACCTGATGAATTTTTAGAAGCTAAGTGGCCAAACAGAACAAACAAAACTGAGAAAAATGCCAGTTGGTAGCCGACTGAGACTCCAGTGTTGTCTCTGCATTGATCAAACACAAATGCACCCTTTCTCTGTGTTACAAAGTGATCAGCCTTGCTAGTGACCACATGTGTCTTCAGTTTAACTCACCAGGTCTAGTTTCCCAGTGTACAGGGAGGCATAGATCCCTTCCAGTTCAAAATCAACACAGATCTGTTCCCAAGGCTCCTCGGTAGTCTCTGATGGTGCGGTAGCCGACTGAGGCTCCTTTGCTGTCTCTGCATTGATCAAATACACACAAGGCTTCAAAATTTAGCCTGGTTTATCATAATCAGAGGATGAGCCAAAATCTCAGTGGTCCATGCGCTGTCTCGTGCCACTTGCTACTTTTACTGTTTACCGGACATGCACTTAAGGATCCAAGCACCAGTCAGATACATAAGCCCACCCAAAGAACAGTTTACTACGTATGCACATTAAGAAGCTACAGTGGAACTGTGCAAACGGGAGTGCCCAAGCTACACATTAAAAGATTGCAGTACACCTACATATTGATCGAGGTTTGCTATGAAGTGCCCGAAATGCTAAATGGTAAATCAAACATTGTTTACTTCAGGTGGATAGTCAACGAAAGCTCCCATGGATATTGCAAACTGACAAACTAGTTCCAAAGGCATCTGGATTTGCAGAAATTCATTGTCAATCGAGACACATAATTTCACTTAAACCTTTCAAATCCAAGAATTTTATTGATCTTTTTAACCACTTCGTGCCTGGGCATTTTTCAATGTTGAGGATGCTGGGCCGGCATGACTATCATTTTTTCCGTTTTCAAAATCCTTCAACAATTCATCATTCCATTTAACAGTCGTTTATAGCCACACAGAGTAATCTTCAGGCACTACTCTACGTTGACAGGTGACCTTCATTGACGCCCGAGTATTTCAGTCAGGCCTGCAGCCTTGTAAACAGAGCCCAGATTGTGCGGTGTTATACAACTGTCTTTTGTTCACGAACCTGGCTCAGTGCACTGCTGACCTCTTTTCAATAGGGGCCAGATTAGCATGCAGCGGTGCTGTGTGGCTCATCGCTGCGGTGGTGGAGAGCTTTTGTCCCCGGTGGTAATCCGCTTGCTCTAAATACCCCAAACCCTGGTATACGGTTTCAAAATAACGCTGGATTATCACCACTTTTGAGAGTAAAAAATGCCGGTAATGCCCAGCAGCCTGGTCTTTTGTTCGGAGTACGATCTTTTGTTACAGGGCCCTGTTTCCTTTGTCCAAGTTCGGAGACCCCGGCTGGTAGTGGTTAAATGTGCAATTTCCAACCCCCGAACCCCCGACCCTGTGATCGGAAGCTACGAACCCTGACCACTAGGCCACATGCCCCCTTGAAATAAAAATAACATGTTTTCTTTCGGGTGGAATGATCGATTTTCGCTCCCTAAGGTATTGGAAGTTGACAACCTAGTTTCTACGGCAAAGGGAAAATCCACTATCCACCCTGAAACCGTGATATATTTGTGTACTTGTAACCCTGCACATGATGAGTTTTGAATGCGGAATGTTCCCTATGAGGCAGTAAGAGAATACCACGTGTACAGCTGTACTACCATCAGTACTCCTGCTTCAGCCAAGCAAGCATTCAACCTCCACTCACCCGCCTTTGCCTCAGCGGTCACACCTTCTCCTGCTGCTGTGGATTTCCCACCGGATGCGGCTGGGGATTCCTCGCTAGGTGTGTCTGGCTGCCCTTCGGCTATGTTCTCATTCAGTATGCCCATCATCAGGGCAAAGTCGTCGGGGCCAATACAAACCTATAGTTGGAGGCAAATAGCACAAACTAACCAGAATACATCAGAAAGCATGTATATAAAAATATTTACTCTTTTGCCACTGTACATTATGACTGCCTCCGGTGAGTTAGAATATTACACATTGAGTCCCCTATACTTATATCACTGTCATGATCTAAAAAATAATTGTGTAACCACCTTTGACGATCAAACTATCCCACTTTTTGACTTTCAATGGCAATAACTTGATAAAGGCCCATAAAGCATATCTACTCAAGTTGATTGAGAAAAATGCACGTTGGAATGTAGCACCTGCTACAATTTTCCTGTAAAATATATTCATTTTGCTTGGACGAAAACCGACTGACACATTCTCTTCAAGAGTGAATGGCATTTTCCTGCGAAGCTATTAGAGAGTAAAGAAAACATTTTCAAGGTGGTTCTACAAAGTGCAAGAGTTTCTGAAAACCTCCAAAGAATCAGGATACTGCAGCGTAGTTATCTTTCAAAATACAAATAAGTCTACGCCCCCCCAAAAACATGTCACTGTCAAAGTGAGTGCTTCTGTGTCAAAGATATTGTACTTTAAAATTTCCAATATCAACCCTCAGGACTTTCAATCTATCTACAACAATCTATTTCAACCAGAGTTTTTTTTCCGTTTTAAGCTGCCATTTGGCAAACCTTGATGGTTCGTAGTTTTCCAAACAGAGCCACCGCTGGGGCATGGTGGTACCAGCTGGCTGCTAGGTTACGAGTCAGGTCCACATTCAAGCCCATGGGTTCTAGCATCAGCACCTCTGACTTGATACGTCCTCCCTCCAGGATGGCCCTGAGAAAGAGGGAACAGGGATCCATTTGTAAAGGCTGCTCCACCATGCATTCAACATTCTGTGAACTCTGATCAGTAATTTGTGCTAATGCCAAAATTAACATAAATGAAGTTAAATTTAATATCAAGCTATTTCATTTAACAATTTTGAAATGGATTTGACTTTGAGACTTTGGAGAACATTTCACAGTGCTCAGGTCATACAGGCAAAGAATCAAACATGTTGCAGACAATACAACTTGTCTACTTAAAAAAATGAAAGTATTGAAGGAAATTTTAACAAGCGATGCATATTTCCAATCTCAACTGTGATGTGACATTGAACTGGGAAATCCAATGGGTTTTAAAGCCCTAAAAGAATTGGCTACAATGGGCGTTTATAACTTTAACTGTGGAACTCACTAAACGACACATATTTACATGATACTGAGGTTACAATAATCACATCACAATCATAATATGTATCATAAACCGAATGTGTAACGATTATGGCAGCTGTTTATTAAAATTAATTATTCATAGGCTGATGAATTGTTATCCCATCAGTAACTTACCTCGAGAGTTGGATTGACTGCAAAGCCACTTCCATTTTATCCAGTACAGCCGGTAGCTCCCTGCCTTCCGTGCCAGCGGCAATGCTGAAGGAATTCTGCACCAGCAGTTGGCCTAGGTCTGCCACCAGGGCCTTGTCGGAGGTGTAGCCCTTGGGGATGATGATGAGCGGAGCCTTGATGATGATGTCCAGGGCGATGCGTACGCAGCGCTCCTGCAGATTTTCGGCAGTCTTCTTGGCAGCAGCTGCGGCATTGGCACTGGCTTCGGCTGCCGCTGCTTTTGCGCGAGAGAACTGGTCAACGAATGACTGGGGAAAAATGTAATCACAGCAACTTCTATTTGAGTTGGTCTTCCCCACATAAAGTGACCTTCGCAGAAAAGAGTAAGTGTCAAGATGGGTCAATTGGGAGCATTTCAAAAGTTGGAACAGCATGGAATGCTTCAATGAGAACATCTACTGTTCCCATAATAAACTATGTGGTTCCCCGAATGGGAACAGTGGTCAATGTATTTGCCTTTAAATCACTCAAGAACAAATAAATGCCTCTTGTGGAGGGAACTTTATTGAAGCACTTATCTTGCAGAATGTGTTTCTTAATTTTTGAGAACAAATGGGAGAATCCTATGCTCAGCACTGTGCGCGGCAGCAAGGTTTCATCTAGGATTTCAAACCCTGTCTAGCCTCTTACAAGCCTACCATGAATATTCATCTCATACACACAAACTGCACAAACATGATATACATGCATAGGTCATCAGCTAAAGGGATGTGAAGTACAAACCAGCTGCCCATATTCTCAGAGTTCATACCACAATCAAGAAGCAAGGAAACCACAATTTGGTACAAATCCTCAAAACAAAAACAAAATGAAGGTCAGGTCAGCAAAATAACTACTGCCGAACACTAGGCAAGGTGACTCCTGCTTTACCTAGTGTGTTCACTGGGGCTGTTCGTTTGATGTCCATAAATGGATGCGATAAGATTTTTAAAAACTCAAGCAAAAAAAGTTCATCAAGAGTATTCTTTTGACTTTTTTGGGCTGAATCCAATTCACTTTCACCAAACACATCCCATGAACATACATGACAACCTGACCTCTTACGACAAAACCTGCCTCTATGGGATGTCATGTCTCACAATTCTGCCGAAACCTAGAGTAAGGCATGGGAATATGCAAAAAACACCATGAGTCCAGTTACGTCGGTGGCCGTTATCCTCTTAAAGAACTCACTGAGGGATCCACAGGCAGAATGCTCTCAATGTGACACCATGGTTACACTACTCACCAACAGTCTCATGACAAACTTGTTCAGGAAGATGGCCCTCATTCTGCCCATGCTCAGCCCAACACGGATGTCGACGGCACTCATGTCAGAGTAACTGTCCGCTGCTGTAGCTCCATTGAACAGCTCGGCCTTGACCTTGAATACCTCATCATCCACGATGGAGACAATCTGAGAAAGCAAACACACAGTCAAGTTTCTAAACCCAGACATGAAATCTGGAAGCCAGAAAAAGGAATTCCAGGCTGTATTTCTCAAATTGGACCCACATTCATGAAATGTGCAAATGAGAAAAACCAGCTTATCCAGTTAAAAGCTGAATGTATTTAATGTGCAAGGGCACCATAATTATAATTTTACCATCATCAATCACCTGAGAATTGAAGTATCTACTAGTCTAAATGATGTGAAAATAAATACAAAATTGCCAAACAGCAGGTTCTACAAGAACAGCTTTTTCAGAAAGACTGCTTTGAATTTAACTGTGAAATGGACTTTAAACTCACACT
This sequence comes from Acanthaster planci, assembly GCF_054643075.1. Taxonomy (NCBI): domain Eukaryota; kingdom Metazoa; phylum Echinodermata; class Asteroidea; order Valvatida; family Acanthasteridae; genus Acanthaster; species Acanthaster planci. The sequence continues at coordinate 13,754,199 of NC_141784.1, forward strand.
GTATGCACCCCAATATCTAAATTTACAGTGTCAGTATTTTGATTGAAAATTAAAACAGATTTTAATGTGGTATTCAGTGGATCTACACTGACCACTTTATAAATCTTGGTGGCATGTCTTTCAGACGCAAGTTAAAAGTGTGTACTGGTTGTTGCTAGACCAATCTTTGCAGTTAATGACTGACCTTAGGATGCAGAGCTCCTGGTGTAGGGTCAGTGACAGTGATGTCATGCAGGGAAGCAGTGACTGTCGTCACGTGTTTCTGGAGGAGCACACCAGCTTCCAATCCTGGGGGAGGGGACATCAATGCAACATTAGATTAAGGAACGTGCCTCATTGTGTTCATACTGACTGATAAGTGACTACGCCAAGCTGAATTCCTTTCAAATGAGAACACCAGCAGTGGCACAACCATTTTCAAAGTGGGGGTCTAGTTGTTAGAATCAGCCATTAACAGCCCCCTCCATGAAGCCCCAACCCAATATAGAACCTGCCAAAAGTGGGAGAACCAAGTTTTCCCCCGCCCCACGTCAAAAAGTGGGGGGGCCACTGGCTTCCCTGGCCCCCTGCTTCCACCACCGATGGCTAACTCCACGGATTGTATGTATTCAGCTGAAATTTAGTTGCATCGTTAATTACATGCAGACCAGTGCAAGCCCATGATTGGCTCACGAGCGAGCCATGAACACAACATGTTAATGATGCCGAAAACTGAATGCCCTGTACAGTCTACAAACTCCAGCAACATAACCTATACAGGTTCCTGCGTGTTACCTTTGATGTAAACCTCAGTGAGGCACGTGTCCTTTGTGCACAGCACAAGAGAGATGATATCCAGGTTAGCTGTCACTTTGACATCAATCGTTTCACTAGGCTTCACTTTCTTGACTCTCCTGCCTGAAAAGCCAAAAAAGCTCTGTGTGAAAAACCTAAAGTTTGATGTGAGCATTTATGAAATATACAGTACTGCAAATATCAATTTCGGAAATCCCATGTCAGTACAGCTTAATCTACCTCTTATTAATTATACTGTTTTCTAACGCACAAACAGAACCTTGCTATTATCTTCTGTCTAACCATTGCCAATGGAATTCCTCTTTATCATCCAATCCTATTTCTGAAAGATAAACCTTGTGGTCCACAGTAAGTGTTGCATCTGCTTCATTCCATGAGGTTGGGGCACTATTTTTAATGGTGTCCTTGTTACATCCCAAACTTTTACCACCTGTAGAACAGGTCATTTACTCTGTATAAATAACACACACCTCTGTATTCAGCCTTGCAAGATGTATAACAAAGTCAATTTGGAATCTACAGGCAGGGAAATAGCTGTCCATTTTTACAGAACCCATGTAACAATGGACACCGTCACAAATTGTGCCCCAACCTCATGGAATGACCCATCTATAAAATGAACCAGGCAATGTGCACATGCTTAAGGCTTGCACCTTTCTCACTTGCAAGCATTACCACACTGCTGCACGTGACGCATTCTTTTTCAATGTCACAGGTCAGTTCTTAACCTTTTATCCAGCCAGAAGAGGCACTGTATTAATGTTGGCCTATGCATTTCTACCATAGAAACCCTATACAGACGACTGGTGGATAAGATTAAAATTTAATACACCTGCAGTGGTTATGTATTGCCTTGTAATTTTAGTTTTGTTGATTTCTTTTAGAAATGTTTGTTTCAATTGAAAATGAAAAGTTAGAATCCTGATGAAACAGGAGAAGTTTCAACACTGTTATGGTCCATTTGTTGTTTCACCTTTGCCCTCTGACCCCTTACCTTTAGGCTTCTTCTCATCCTCACTCAGGTACCCTTCATCCTCTGTATCGCTGGCCTCGCCAGGCTCCTCCTTCTTGCCCGTGTCCAGACTCGCCACAAGGGTGTCGGCAAAGTCAGTCATGTTCAGGATGGCATCTGAGTGGGCAACAACCTCCAGGGTAGTGAACTTCACCGTGATGTTCTGCTCTGTCGACTGGTAGGTGGTGGAGAACTCAGGGTTGCTCTTCTCGGCCTTTATGGGAAGACGAAAAGTAGTATTTTGTCATATAACAATAGGGTCTGCTCTTTCTGTGTAAGTTGTATTTGTGTCTCCCAAAGGCTGGTTAAAGTATGGCTGGCCATCAATACAGAAGAAAAAGAAAAATTTGCTAAGTAATAGTAAATCTCACATAGCGATTGAAACACTTCCACTAGATACTATACTGGGGTATAGACATGCACTAGTGACCCCTTGCTAGTCCATATATGTATACTGTATGAATAATATTTGATTTATTGCTTCCAGGAGCAACTATGACCTTCAGCCCTGCTGCTCCTCAAAACTTGTTCCAAGTACAAATGTTGCATTGATTTGGCAGTGTTCCAATAGTTACATGAGTGTGGAAAGCAAAAGAAAGCCACTGTCGGTAACTGGGAGAGAGACAAAGGAACAAATGGCTTCCCATGTTGTCTGTACCTTCTGATAATTGATGGACAGCAGTCTGTCGGTGCCTTTCTCATAAGCTGGTGTCCGGACGAGATACAGGTCCCCACCATCCAATGCTGTTGATTAATTGGACATTTAAATATCATTTTGGTCGTCAAAACAACAACTGTAGAGAATGTTAACATGTCTCTGTAAATATCGACAAGCATTACATTTCAGTCACGTCCATGAAGACTAATTACACTTCACCAAAGACCATGTGACCATTTGTTCTGCAACTTGTGTATTGTACTAAAGTTATGTTTGCTTTCACTAGACACGAGCAAGCGCTAAAACTCAAACGTGTGGACGTTACAATTTAGATCTCCTTGAGCACTTCTTGTTCCTCGCTGACAAATGTCAGTTACTACTTTACGGCTCACCTTGGAATTGCATGTGCTGTACTGACACACTGCCTAGTGACACGCTGGCATTCATATCCCATGGCCTCATCTGCACTTGGGTCCCCAAGGAATGGATGGCAATTGAGATCAGGGGTTTATCTTCTCCGGAAGAGCGCTGAGACAGATTCAGCCCAACCTTCAGTCACAAGCACAAACACGGAGGGAGAATTGAAATTTAACCATTCACTTTCTTGGTTTCTGTTCATTGCTGTACAATTTGCCGTTAACTCTTTTTCATTCTTATTTTATTGCTTACAGATAACCCCAAAACCTGAGTTGCACAAGCAAATACTTGTTAAAGAAAACAGAAATGTAAATCAGGGGCGTCAGGTTGGTGTAATGCTTCTTCCTCACCTTTCACTTCTGTGGTCCAGGTTTGATTTCCGGCTTGGTTCACATGTGGATTGGGCTTTCAATCCCTACCCGGATTTCGTGGGTTTTTATCTAGAACATTATTCTGGGGTTTTCCTTCCACCACTGAAACTTTAACAGTTTCACATTGCCTCTTCTCTACAGGTTTCTTCAAGCTTATGAGCTACAGTACCTACATGTAGGGTGCTTTTGAGGAATCTTTGGTTTCATTATCAGAAAGACTCAGACTTTACCTTTCTAAAGAAATGTCTTCTATATGGTCAATTAATTGATAATATTTATAGCAACAGATCAGTTTGCCCATTTTCTTCAGTTGTTTTAAATTCAATGATCTATTGCGGTTTTTAAATGTTCCACATAAGTAAAAGGAAAAGATCAGGATATTACTGGTACTAACTGCTGCAGAAAAAACTGAACTTACTCGTGACAACTTGTCATGATTAGAATACATGTACATGTTTCACTTATTTGATTCACACCAATAAATATGCTGGCAGTACCTTATGTCACTGTCTCAGGTATGTCTGATGTGACATGAATTTATCAAGACATTGTAATTGTATTTGAACAACCACACAGCTGTTGCAGAAATGTTCAGATTGCGTGCAAACGCATGCAACTTTGACTTTGACAAAACAAAGAAATTCCGAGCTTTACAAGACTGTGGGCATTTTTTTCAATTTTCAATGCCATGAATGTGAAGTAAACAACGAGGAAATCAACTGATCTGGGAAAAGTTGTATGCCTGGTGTAACCAACTGCGATCAGCACAGCCTGGTAGTTGCAACCAAAGATCGTATAGCATCGCGAAGCAGCGCATGATGGCAAACTTCACCGTGAATGCACGTAAAACGTTGCAATCGCACGGGCGCCATTTGAGCAAGCAATACGCCCGCGCAATGCACAGGCGCAGGCGCCGCAGCAGGCACGTGCAATGTGGTGAGCCTTGGCCTAAGCATTACCGTAAACTGCGCGGGCGTATCGCTTGCTCAAATGGTGCCCATGGTAATTACACCTTTTGGGCAGAGTTATCCATCTTGCGCCTTCAGTGCTATACGATCTTTGGTTGCAACCAGCATTAGAATATAAAGAATGCAGTCACTCCGAGGGACCCCACATGCCCAATGTACAAATGCGTCCAAAATGGCACAAAGCAATGTCCAACCTCACAGAAAGACCCATCAAGAAAACTCACCTTCTTGAGTTCAAATTGGAGCTCCAAGTTGGTCCTCTGCATGTCCGCCATACTTTCATTTTTCTCAAGTGTTGGCTTGGCTGTTCCTCCTTCACCCACGGTCACCTTGACTGGTCGGTCCGATGGAACAATGGGATCTCTCTTTAACGTAGAATGAACATCAAGAAAAATAAGCACAGCAACATTTGGAATTGAAGTTGGATAACGCAACCTCTCCAATTCAACAGTCAATACCAGTGCCGTAGTCAGGACAATCACAAAACCATTCTGAAGACAAGACACAAAACCGTGCAGAGGACCAGTCACAAGTAACATGGTGAACAGTGACAAAGGAATGTTTCTGTTACAGTTTATTTGAAAAGCTTGTGACTTGAATTCAGATTGAAGGCCTTGTGTTTGTGTTGGTCTTGTGATGGTCTTAGGAGGTCTTGATTACAACAATGGTCAATACAAGTTTCAATTCCTGTTGGATCATTTTTTTTTCAACCATACCACAAAATCTACTTGATTTAAGGTTTATGTGCATTTTCAAGAGCCTCCTCAGATGAAAGACAACATCTGCATTTTCTTTTCGGAGAGGGTGGTTCTGGCAGCAAATTCTCTTCTTCGTGTCCTTCTAAGTTGAACAATATACAGTAAACTGCTGCTAAGTCGACATTGTACACTTCGGCAAATCACTGAAGTCGGTAGTCTTACAGAAGTCCCAGTAGACTCTAATGCAACTCCATTAGAATTTGTATTTCTAAGTTGGCTTTCAGTTTGTCATTGGGTTAAGTTGGTGTGTTATTCTCAGTCCTGTTTCCACAATACCCAATAAAATCCTTTGCGTAAGTCCACATTCAAAAAAATTAATGCATTGGCATCGACTTCTGCGCTGCAGTTGGCAAGAAGTGTCAAGTCAAATCAATGTCCGTTTATAGGCACGGTGCCGCCTTAAGAGAGTGCCAACTTACGTGTAGCTGGAGTTTACTGTATATGTACTTTGTATGCATGCGTGCTGCCCTTGGGCACAACTTTGTGCCATAAACACTTTCTAACATGACATCTCACAAAATATGAAATACTCATTGCAAAGCAAAACACCCCCCCCCCCAAAAAAATGGGCAAGGGACTGTGTCACAGGAAACATGTAAAAATAAATGATGGTAACAGCCATTGGTGCTCAGCCATTTTACTGATGATCATGTTGTGGCTGTCTGTAATGACCACATATCATGCAATGACCGTGGACCCAAACCACACTACATGGATTTCTCTCCACAGAGCCTACAGATGTGAGATCAAGTCCCTATTATGCCTGTTTCACTTTAAGTGAGCTAAATCCATTGCGACAAGTATACCAGCCTCATACACACATGTAAACAAATTACAGCTGTCCCCCATGTTTTATCCTTATTTCTGAGTTGGAATGGCGGAATTTTATGAACAAGTCTTCTTGCTCTGTGTGTGTAGCACAAGAGAGAGTGAGTCTGACGAGTTACCCCCGTACAATGGAACTGTGGACCAATACTACGGAATTGTTTTGAAGCGCGGGTAGGAAGTGGCATCCTTTACAATAGGGAATAGTCTGTTTGCTGCAATAGATTTATACAGTACATGTACACTAGTACAGTACAAGGAAAATGGACATGATCTCACATCAAGCAAACCCACTTACAGAACTTTTCCTGTGTTCAAAGCGAAGTTTTATCCAGGGTTTGCTCAATACCAACCGTGCAAAACCTCTTCCAAGGACAACCGGATGCACAAAGGACGATAATCTCAAACATTCAATCCAGAGTAAAGAGGTCTGTGATCAGTGGTTGCTACCTAAAGTTTGTATCATCTGGTTAAATTACAAACTTTTTCTTCCTTTTCCAAAGTAAACTAAAAAATGAAAAGGGCAGCTGAAGGTATACTGTTAATAAGTAGATTCAAACTTGGTTAATAGAAATAATAACTGAAAAAAAGAAAATTATATATGTTGGTTTCCCAGGCAAGAGTCAACAAGTGCTATTAATGGTTAATACTAAAAAAACAGCGTGTAAACTACACACAGCCTCTCTCTGACCTAGCGCTAGTTTCTAACAAATGTTTGGTTTGGTTTGGTTTTGGGTTGGGTTGGGTTGGGATGGGTTTGGTTTGGTTTGGTATAGTATGGTATGGTATGGTTTGGTTTTGGGTTTGGTTTGGTATGGTTTGGCTTGGTTTGGTATGGTATGGCATGGTATGGTTTGGTTTTTGGGTTTGGTTTGGTTTGGTTTGGTATGGTATGGTATGGTATTGTATGGTATGGTATGGTATGGTATGGTATGGTACGGTTTGGTTTTGGGTTTGGTATGGTATGGTATGGTTTTGAGTTTGGTTTGGTTCGTTTGTTTGTTTGTTTGTTTGCTTCTTTGTTTGGTTTTTGTTTGTTTTTCCTAAGGAACAAGGCACTGGGCAGGATTTGGGCAGGATTCAAAATCAAAGTACTGCTGTGCACAAGAGAAATACTTGAAAATCACTGAATGTCAAGAGTTGAGAAGCAGCTGCAGGGATCAATGAACATGAGGCATTTGAGCTTGTAAGATATTTTGGATGAGGCGGAGTTTTCTATGCTAAAAATAAAACGAGTCTACGTAATAGATGCTTGCAGACGAGTTCGTACAGAGCACAAGGCAGAGTAGGACAGGTGATACTAAGACTACATGTATGATAAAAATTGTCTTCAGGTTAAATTTAAAAGTCTAAACCATTTGAGGACTATTATATATTACAAACTTTGAATTAAAAAACAAATTTCAGAAATGGCCTAAAGATGCAAAATGTGTGAATTTCAACTGTTCAAAGGGTTTCATGAAGTCTAATGATATTTAATTTGATATTTCAAAATTGTCTGCATGCAGGAAGATTTTTGTTAGTTGTTATTTGTTTTGGGGTTTTATTTGCTTGATATCCTTACCTTTGCAAACTGCCAATATTCCAAAAAGAACAGAAAACTCAATGGATTTTAACATTTTAATCTTTTACAGTCAAAATGCAAAAAAAAATAAGTATGAACATATCGGGGAAATGCTGACCGAAGTAAGACAGGGTGACAAGAAAGTTTTGCAAATAACAGGAGATAAAAGCACATCTACAAGTAAGGTCAGACATATTCTGCCACAGGGCTACACTACAGATTTGACGTCTGTTTGTATGTGAAGACAAGCACAGCTTTCCGAGCTTGTGAAATTGTACGGCTTACTATTATAATGCAACTTGAGGCTGCTTTCTTTGTTATCTGATCACGCAGTTTTACATTGCGGCTACTGTAACAAGCAGACTGAACCTCTTATTTGTGGGTTGGGATATTTCGATGAGTGGAGCCTACATACGAGGGGGTACAGACGCTGACTTGGCTGTTCTTAGAGACTGCATCATTTAAGAGCGACTGGTGTTAATCTGTGCATAGACTACACTAGAGTTTTGTAACAGCAGACTCCTGTCAAGTGTTCCGGTGATTAACATCACACTGTTATTAGGCTGTTAAATCAAACAAATGTGATTAGTACAGCATTAATTGAAAGAGAGAATGCCAGCCAAACCTTTTACAAACAAATGGGGTTCAGACAGACAGCAACAACACACAACCGCCACAAGCCACGATGCCTGCTCATGAAGACGGTGGTTGTGACTACAAACAAAGCATCTAAATGCGGTGAGTGCTGCCGTGCCAAAATGCTGATGAAGGCAAACTGTAGGAGTAAAAGCAACAAGCCGAAGAAAAAAAAACTTGGACAAAAACCACAGCAAGTCCAACAGAACGGTCCACTCGGGGTGAGCGCTGACTCTTGCCTGGTCAAGAAACCTTTCGCTGGCCGAGTAATATTCCTCGGAGTCGGAGCTATCGCTTTGATCATCCGGACTTACAACGACAGGGCCGTCCGGCGAGTCAGACACCACAGCAAGGACGGGGGACAGTCTAGGAGAGACGGGTAGCTGGTCCTGCACAGATTGGTGATGGGGGAGGGGGGCAAGGTGTCAAGGTAATACACAGACATACATAGGAGTACATACAGGTACAGTACAACACTACTATAATGAATACTACTATACTCAGTATTGAGTAAACAAGTGAATACATCATATGCACAGTTATGTGTGTAAAAGGTACCTGTAGTAGCGAGAGGACACGAGCGCGTCCTTTATTTGTTTGCACTGCACTGTCTGGTTTACAGTGATGTCACACTTTGGTAAGTACTCTATAATGAGCATTCCCCACAGCTCCTAAATTTTCTGCACAGCGTACACTTAAATTGAACCTTGAAATTTGATTTTACTAAAAGAAATATGTATGGGACCAATGGTAATGACTTGAAAGCCAAGGAAAACTTAAATGTTATTCGTAAAGGAATATGTACAAGAAGAACATGTGGTCCACATCATTTGTGGCTTCAATATACATGTACATACATGTACAGGTGCAGAGGCAGCCATGTACGGCAGACTACCTGATGAGTATGTGTCACCTCGGGTGACTCTCATGTGGAAAATCTTGCTTTGCTTGATTACTACATAGGTTAGGATTTGTACCTTGAACTGAATTCATGATGTATGCAGAAAGACAAATCGGCTTTTATTTGCAAAAATTTCTTACGTTAATACTGAGTTCAGACATGTACAGAACCATCATGGCCCCAGTGCTTCAGAAAGGTTCCCCGCATATTTGTTCTAATTTAGCAGCAGAAACATCACCACATTGATACCATGGGACTGCACCACGGGTCACATCCAAAACAATGAAAAGGCTTTGACGAAAACAGGGCAATTAAGCAACATCATGACGAGTATGAGCAACCTCGTGATCGCACACGAGCAACAAGGGCTGTGATCACCATGTGATATGAAGCACTAGCTACAACAAATTTGTCAATATCCAACAGCATCTCAGCTAACACAGATTAACCCTAACTCCCTACGCATCTCTGCTCGGATGCAACCTGAATCCTACAAAATCCTTCTACTGGCTCCATGTAAAAGCTGGATACAAATTCAATCCTTCCAACTTCTGCATTATTTTGTAAATGTGTTCCTTGAAGGCGTGTGGTCATTGCCTCAATCGTTCAAAATCCTTTGGCAATTCCTGTCATTGCATTAACGCAGTGTAAATGGTCTCCTGGAGAAGCATGGAGGATTTTACACACATATGCTTGTATAATCTAAGCCTGAATTTATGCATGGCAGAATATTAAATACTATAACAGAAGGTCTAGCCCAAGTCCTTGACACACTGCATCCTTTGTAATCAGCAAAACGTTACTGCCATATAGCCTCAATCTTCCAAAATCCTCCAAAACCACTTGGAGGATTTTGGAGGTTTGGGGTTTGCTAGGGGTTAATCAATTCTACACCCCACATTAAGAAATAATAACAATGATCTGTTAAAGTAGCAAGGCGATCAGCAACACCATAAGAAACATGTTTAATGCACAGGTTTTTCCCATGTAAAAAAAAAATTGAACAAAATGTTCAAGAAATAGTGGTACAATACACATTCTTAGAGAAATTATAAAATTACTTTAAAAAGGGCTCAAAATCTTCATGTTAATTTTTTTGTCTACAGTTCATCACGGCAAATCTGTAAAAACACCTAAAATTTACAAACGCATAAGCAGTACACATTTCAAGCTAGTATCCCGCAGAGTTTTAGAAATCACCTCAAGATCAGGATGATAAACTTACCCGAGCAAACTTTGGCTCTGGCTCTTTTTGGCTTGACTCTGGAAGTGGTATGCTCAAGCCGAGCTTCAGCAATTCTTGGAGTTTGAAGTCAGACACATCCACTGTGACATCGGGCAGTTCTCCCGTTATCTTGATCCTGGTTTAAAATTCAAATTTAAACAAGTTACTTGATGATAAGTGGAAGTTCAAAAATTTCTAAAAGCAACATTAAGGGATATGTAACCAGAAACAGTCATTTAAACACAAGACGACTTTCTAAAGTTGGAACTGATATAATGAGCACTGTCGGGTTGACTGGGACAGGGAGACAAATGGCCGGTTCACACTTGGCATGAAAGCAAACACAAATGAACAATTATGACTTAAGATCAAATAGTCACATTGCAAATTCGCAAAAGTTGAACACATTTCAACCTGGGCCAAATTTCACTGCAATTTTTTCATGATGTCTAATTCACTTCATGTTCCCATTCCCATGTATGAACCAGCCTTAATTTTGTTTTGTTATAAATACAATGAGAATATGTTAATTCCTACTGTAACATATGCAAAAGAACTCATAAATGCACTGTTGCATTTCATTAGCAGAAAATTAGAGACAGCAAAGAAAGTGGAACAGATGAGTCAAGACAACACAAGATGGAATACCAACACCACAAGACAAGGACAGACATACGAGTTACTCTATAAATTTAGGGCCCAATTTTTTTGCATGTTACATGTTATATGATTTGGTAAGTTCAGAATATTTTCTTTAATTTCTTAAAGTGGTTTGGTGATACAAAATTACCTGCCAAACAAATGGAAATGTTTGAAGTTAATTAGAGTGGCATTTTCACATCACACTGCACAGGTCAGGTGTAACAAAAAAAGTTCACGCTCTAGACTCTAAATTTATAGAGTGACACATATATAATGCCATGAGACCGTGCAAATTGCTTGATAAGTTTTCAGTAAAGTCTAGTGAAATGTTTACTTTATCTCATACCCTAATTTAGCAGCAATTCAGTACAGGACCACAATACAGTGTATAAAAATAACCAAGGAAAAGGGAAACTCAATTGGCAATCCCAGAGTAAGATAGCAAGACTCCAGGAACCTGAAAGACTGGATCAAAAACACCTGTTATACCACGTTCATAGATTGAGAATTTTTATTGGTCGCGAATTGATAACGTGATATGCTACAAGCATGCACGTATCTCCCAACCCCCCAAAAAATAGGTCAACAAAGGACATCACGATCAATAATTTTCTTGTAATTTAATATCAAATCTGCTGTTCAAGTTTCAATTTGTCAGTGTTTTAATTTATCTTACAATAAAATATGCATATGGTATAACAAATAATTGTTGCCTGCTGTGACAGGGTCCATAAATGGCACCCTTGACTTTGCCTTGAGTGGCATTTGCCCCCTCAGGTGTACAAAACGTCACTGACCCCCACACCACAGGCAACAATTGTTAAATATAAAATACGACGACAAGTCTAAAGAATTTCTTAACGGTAAAGTTTTAATGAGTCCCAATTCCAGCAAGACACAAAGGGGACGAGGGCTAAACATAAAGGGCAGAAAAACCATGATAGGTGAGTACAACATACTTGGCAAGCCTGGAGTCTTCCACCATACATTTATTGAGTCCCACATTCAAGTCCAACGGCTGTAGAAGGTGTAGTGGAGATCCCTTCAGTTCTCTAGCGGCCTGCCAATCATCACCTACCACAAACACAAGTTACAAGTGAACTCTAAATTCAACCAACGATTCACAGGCAATTCAGTGGCAGAGTAGTGATTACGTTTCTCAACTACTTGTGGATATTTTTATTTCACAATCAACCAGTCAGACCGAGGCACAATATTACACTAAGCTGAAATCTTGATTTATTCAAATGACAAGATACCACGACCACAAATACTGGCTCTTGAAACTAATTTGTACAAAAGTTGTGTGGCAATCATGACTATCGTTTCTACACTTTGGGGCAATATTGTTGCTACTACAACTAACCATGGCTCGAAGCCAAGTCAGGGTACCACACTCAATCATGACAGCATTCAAACATGTCACTCGCAACTGCGTATACAAGTTACCAGGGTGTGTAAGGAGGTCAAACTGCCACAGAAAATTGTTGAGGATTTACACTTCATCTGACACAATATGGTTAATGGACATGACAATCAAATTTCTTTTCACAAGGAGTGGAAAATGTAACTTAGATTGATCAATCCTGTCCCCGGGGCACCAAGGCCTGTGCTTAAGTATTTTATTTGTACAAAAAAGAGGGCCAAATCCCGCAAATCAGGTTGTAAAAAAGTGACCAAATTCTGACATGGGGGGCGAGGTTTGGAGAAACAACAAATGCGACTTAGAATACATTGCCCTGACAAGTGTTTGTATTGAAAAGGCCAATTTACAACTTCACAGTTGATGTCTCACGTGTATCAGCCTACAGTAAATTGTCTGTCCTTCACTGACCACGTGCTGTGCTATACAGACCAAAGCCACTTGAAAGCCGATCGTGTCATTAAAGTTTTCCATTCTCCAAATAATCCACATTCAATCACACATGAAAAAATCCTAAAACTACTGTGTCCATTTTCTACAAATCCCCCCCCCCAAATTAAGAATTGCCAAGTCCTCTTCAAGAGAAACACCCTCCATGCCAAAAAGTCAATTCCGTTGTGATCTCTAGTGGGCTCACTGCACTGTGGTGGGCTTTTACTATGACCAGACATGTCTTGTCACCTACCTTCAGCAGCCAGGATCACCTGCACACTCTGTAGCTCGATCTGGAACCTGTCATAGGCTTTCTTCATCAACTCCTCTAGAGACTCATTCTGACAAAGACAGAGAGTAATATAACCCAGCTGATGCAGTCTCCAAGTCCATTATTCTATCTATCGTTGGATTGACAATATCCTTCCCTATGAAGTGTGAACCCGGCAACATTCCCAAAGTATTTTTTCAAACCAGATTTGTTTTGCAAATGTTAAATAGCTGCCTTTTAGATGTTACTATACCTCACACATATTCATGACGGATCGCAAACCTCTCATTGGCGCATTCACAGTCATGCGCCAGCCACTGTTTTTGCTGTTTGCCAAGCGCACACGCGATCATTCACGCATGGAGTAAATATGCATGCATTTTAACTGTCGCCCGGCTTACCGGGGCGACAGTTAAAAACGCATACGCAGTAGCAGAAATTCCGGGAACTATCTGCCAGGTGTACTGTGCACTTGTGGTGGCGCCAGCCTAGCAACGGTATGCAGCTCATATGAAAAGATGGCGGCACACGTAAAAGACAATCAGAGCAAGTGTTTGTGTTTTGACCTTACGAACAACACAAAAGTTTGTGGAAACAAATTAATGATGACGTTTTTATTTTCAGAGGTTATTAAATAAAATGTGTAGTAAGTATAGTAAAACAAATATAACATAATTTAGTTCGGTTGGAGAGTCAATGTTAGTTCCTGAGGTATTGGGAGTTGACAAACTAGTTCCCTCATCTTCGCCTCGGGAACTAGCTGTCAACTCCCAATACCTCGGGGACCTAACATTGACTGTCTAACCTCAAACCATGATATATTTGTATACTTATGAACAACTTCAATGACACACAAGTTAGGCCACACTAAATGTGAGTACAGACAAAGAGTCCAACTATCCAGCTTACTTTTGGATACTTTTTTCTGAAGGGATCACAGCACCTCATAAATATTCATACCTCCATCCTCGGCCCTTTTGGCCTCTCCTCATTCACTGTAGCCATCTTGAAATTACCAAGGTCTACAATCAAAACACTGCCACGCCTAGATAAAGAGAGAAATAAAGTAAACTGTTTAATAGTTGAAGCATAAAACAGCTAATTTGGTGAATACAATGAATAATTTTCAGATCTTTACAAGACACGTAGATCCATTATCTAACCCTAGAACCACCCTCAATCCTACAAAATCCTTTAGGCGCTTTTTGGAGGATTGAGGAACAATGCCAAAAAAGTGTGGCTGATTGCGAAGGATGCACTGTGTCAAGGTCTTGGATTAGACTTTGTATTGTTTATACTCAGCCATATATAAATTCATGTAATGATTATACATGAAATCATCCATCCTGCTTCAGGACACACTGCCTCAACATAATAACCGGAATTGCCACAGGATTTTGAAGGATTGAGGCAGTGGTCATTCCTCCAATGGAAATACATAGAAACTGTCAACTTCTCTTAAGTAATATCTGGATTCATTCAGAAATCAACACACTGGGCTGAGTGGGCTCTTTCGTAATACACCAAATAAATGAAAGAAGTCCTTCGGGGTTCTCAATATCTAGGATCCAATCACTCTGATGAACGTAGAAGTTGAAGAGCCTACCCATCATTGATTCCATTCTCTGGAATGATGACGTAGGATGCCTTGATGTCAATGTTGACATCTAGAATGTTCTTGTTGTCCACTATGTACTGCAGGCCAGTGGAGGATTGCACGGTGAAATCTCCAAGGGAAGACACAGCTGCTGCTGATAGACTGCCATACAGACATACAAGCAAGACAAGGCATGAAAATTTGCCCAAAGCTGCCTGGGTTGCCCCCACGCAGGAAACTGTACACTATCTACAGAAACGGACAACTATCAGCCAAATTATTTTTCTGGATGTATTAGGTGAATCATTTTTGAGGCATTTGTAACTCATTTCAGTTTCCCTAACTTTTCCACAGGTGATTCAATGCAAAAGTTACTTTTCCCCAACTCAAATTCATAAAGAGGAATTGCGTGTTTTGAATAAATTTCTAGAGTCCTGACTCTGGAAGCTTGCATCTTTTTATGTTATGTAAACAAACTCAAAAGTTGAACTTAAACCACAACTGTTAAATGTAATGAAACAAAACAAAATGTGCACCAGACTTGACTTTTGAGAAAACATGTACTGACAGAAATGTGACTCAAAGATGACTAAGCTGTATGGCCATCAATGTTGTCAAGTACTTCTCCATTAACAAGTTCAATGCCAAATTATTGAATACGGGCGATTCATAATAGTGCGCCTCCAAGAGTTTGCAATGCGTTGGCCAATCACATCACGCAAAATTTGTCGACCCTTTCCAAATGCGCATTGGGTCGACAAATTTCATACACTGTGATTGGCCAAAGCATTGCAAACTCTTGGAGGCGCACTACTGTGAAACGCCCGTATTGGCCAGGAAGGAACCAAGCTCAAGAACAGTGAAATTTGATGGTAAATGCACAAAGGTAAGATTACAAAATAAATGTAAGACTACAGACTCTCCCTGTTTGTAAATATTAAGTTTTAACGAGAAAAGTACTCGAAAAAGTACTCAACCCAGTGCTTTTTAAATACATCTGTCATTATTTTAAGTACTTTTAGGAAATTTATTGCAACTGAATGATCTCTAACTCCATTACAAATACAACTAAAAGTTTCCTGCAAGTTTTCAAGAAAATTGAAAGCCTAGTTATCCCAAAATCTGTAACAGAATTAGCATTCCCATCTGTGGAATGCCAGATTGAAATGTATTCCTGCAAAACAGTCTACTTGGTTTGCAAACTGTGAAGCATTCACAGATTTAGTATCACTTATACTCACTCATCTAGATGGACATCCTTTGGAGGCTCAAAGAACTTTACTATCTGGTTGATAGTGTTCTAGAAAAGCAGACAGAGAAAGACATCAAGCAAAATGCCACTTGGGTATCTGGTACATGGCCAGGTATCTGGCTTTTTAAACCAAACAAATCTATCAGTGACTATCTTATGCATCTGGCTTCGACGTAAATCTATCCACAGTGTGGGACTTTTGAAACATTCAGTAGCGACAACCATACCGATCCCATGTGAACAGTCCACCATTGTCTCCATCATTTTGAGCATAAGCACAATCTCAATTGTGACGTAAACAAAAGTGAACCTGGTCAAGTGGGAAGACATGTTTGCAGCTCCCATTCACACCACACATTCTTTGTGTAACTCATTCAAACCTCGGAGCTTCTAAAACGTATTATCTTGTTTAGTCTGAAACCAAGTACAAATCTTCTTGGAGACTCACCGCATCATAAGCAATCTTGAGGGGCCTGGCGTTAAGTCTGATCCTCTGGTCTGCCTTGCCATCCATTGGGTTGGTCTCCACCGACAAGCTGAGTAGGGAGTACTTCTTGTCTGCCTCCAGGCTTTGGGATTCCACCATCTGAGGGCTGGTCCCTTCCTCCACAGGTGTGCCAAAGACGCTGAAGTCATCAAGCTTGGCCTCCAGCCTGTACAAGAAGAACATGCAATCAGATCTCACTCAGACAAGTCATATTAACCCTCCTATCGCTTAGCAGCACAAATATGCATGAATGCCCACAGTCACTCTATTGCATGTGTTTTCTATATGAAACACAAATATCCACAGGTTCAAAAAGTGTACAGTTGGTTGCCAGCACAAAATGACCCAGGGTCTTTTGTGCAGTCCTCTTCACTGCATTTGGTTTACAGCACAATGATGCACATGAAACGGTGAAGCACAGTTGTTGGGCAGCACAAACGTGCAATCTGATATTCCTGTGAGGGAGAGTTGGTGCAGTGCACAATATGACACAGCTGTGCATCTTTGTGCTATTTACCAACTGACCCAAAGCGTCACTTCAACATAGGAAGGTAATAACAAGGCTTTAAAAATACACTCTAAAATACAACTTGGATTAGGCACTTGTGCCCTTGAACAATACTTTTTGCAGCCAATTTACCAAGAGAAATATGGTTAGTGAGAGAGTTGACTAGAAGCTTAACCCCAATGAATAAGGTGCAATGATCCATCAATGACATAAATTTGATCATTGGTTTTCAGCTTGGGACTATATTCTTTACTTGATGGCTTCAGCAGCTGGCCTCTGGCTGAAATTGGCCGTCAGCTCGGTGACGGACAGGTTCAGGAGTTGTTGCTTCTTGCGTTCCTCATCCAGGATCTTGACACTGGTGCTCTTGAGATTCAAATGAGCTTGGACTCCCACGTACTGTGTAACAACAGAAAAACCCAGAATGAAATAAAGTTACAGTACGTTGCATTTGAAAGTTAACGCTATGAAAAGGAATGGGAAAAAAAGCGAAAGGAATTTACATTTGCATTCACATTTCGCATTTTGACCACAACTTTTCCCCCCTGCGAATCACAGCGAATCGGATGCAAAAGGGTCGAACGACATGCGAAAACGGTGCGAATCTTTTGTGAACACGGCGTGAAACACTTGCGAAAACATTGAGAAAAAAAAGTGTGCAAAAACAGTGTGAAAATTTTACGAAAGCGGTGCGAAAGGTTCCAAAAATCATGCCGAAACTTGCGAAAACGAGAAGCATTGTGCAGCGAAAATGCTCAACGCTTGCCACACGTGCACGACTATTATGCAGTGAAGAGTCCATAACGCAGGCTGCGCTGTGCTTGGAGCCGGCCGGTCGGGCCAACTCACCACGTGGAGTGTGCTGTTGTAGTCTCGGCCGAGCCGTCCGGTCCATGCAGCGCGATCGTGGGGATGTGCTCACTAGGGCGACCCGCGCTTGCGGGGCGCAGTTGTTTTCTTGAATTACCATAGATAAACACTCGTCAATGTCGAAGAATAAATGTTTAAAAAGTTGTCTGGATGTTGAGTGATTATTATAAACGGGAGTCCCGAAGTTATGAAGCACATACAGTAAAATGTGTGTATTACAATAAACTTAACTTGCTCTGCTGTGGCGACTTGGGTTATTTGCCCACTTTTTATTTATTTTCGTGGTGTCGTTTGGCACACAAAAAATCAACAATGAAATACTACATGCAGTATTTTGTTTCCTGAAGGTTTCTTACAATCGACAAATAAAATACGTGCTTAAATTGAACATGTATTTTCATAAGCAAATCTCATCTCTTCGCCGATTGTGTTCGGTGTGACATATCGGGCCAGTTTTCACTTGGGTTTCTGATGACATGTTACTTTCTGTGGTCACATGGTTATTGGAAAAGGTCAGCGATTGGACTATCCATGAATGGGCATGCAGTAGCAGTCAGGATGTCACAGTAGGTGTAGATGCAGTGTGTGCTTCACTATGCGGTGCAGCACGCACGAGGTCCCGTGGCGATTTTTGAAGAGATTTGGTAATTTTTTTTGATCGGTGTCACGAAAACGTTGAGATAACTGGATACAAGGCATTTATTCCGAAATCAAGGTACATACATTTGCCAATACATGTGTACGTAATTTACATACATGACAACATGTGGATACATGTTCATGTACATGTGCACATATGCGGTGCACATGTTGAGCGGTGCACATGTTGAGCATCCATCCAAGTGGGTTAATTTAATTTTTAAACACTTATAACTTATAATATAAGACATGTTAGAGAGCGCTGTAACGGCAATCTACTGTAATTCAGCTGCTCGGTGTTCAGTGCTTGTCTCCAACCTCCACCATAGCCAGCTTTGATTTCACCTGTCGCATTGTATTTTGCTCATAAACGAGAAACATACTGCATTGAAATTTCAATGCTGTCTTCCTCAAGTAATCTGAATATTCCTGAGAATTGAAGAACTTTTCTCTCAGACTGATTTTCTTCCACTTTCCATATACAGAGATGCGCATGTTTGAAACCACAGAGATGAAAAACTTCCTGATGTCTACCTGTACAGGCACAAATACTACTAAATGAAGAAAGCTTGCAAAATTATTTCCCCACTACCAGAGAAAATCTGTGAAAATTTTTTCCCACTTGTGAGAAAAAGGGCGAAAATCTTTTCTTACTTGTGGGAAAATCTGTGAAAATTTTTTCCCACTTGTGGGAAAATCTGTGGAAATCATTTCCCACTTGTGGGAAAATCTGTGAAAATTTTTTTCCCATTTGTGGGAAAAAGCGTGAAAATCTTTTCCCACTTTGGTTAAAATCTGTGAAAAAATTTTCCCATTTTGGTGTTAACTTTCAATTGCAATGTACTGTACACTGTCTATGTTGTCAGCCCAGCTCATCGAAACCTATAAATTCCACGAAAAAGTACCCACAAGTACAGCATGTCCTAGCAGTGACAATGACAAACATCGCCTGACACTAAAGATGAGATTTGAAGTTTCTCATGGTGCATGTGGCACGCAAAGGTAACGGGTTTGCGGTATCACAGACACCCACAAAAAGAGGCAGTCTACATGGTCCTAACACAAACCAATTACCTTTGTTTGACACGAAAGGGAACTGAGACATCATCTTAGCTTTGCATACAAGCTAAGGCATTTGAGTCACACATGCCACGACAGGTTTGTAAACATCGAGCTACATGTCACGCACTGTGTCTTACAATTTGATATAGTCAGTGGTTTACGTGTATGTTACATCTCTTAGATTATGTACAAGTAGGTTTATTTCTGATTTGATAGTTTGTGTGTATGTTGTGTTACTGTTTATTAACTTTGATATGTGATGCTTTCTTAAAGTGGTGGGCCCTAGAAAGGGAACAATAAATATTAAATCATTCGTTTTTTGATCGGTGTCACGAAAACGTTGAGATAACCGGATACAAGGCATTTATTCCGAAATCAAGGTACATACATTTGCCAATACATGTGTATGTAATTTACATACATGACAACATGTGGATACATGTTCATGTACATGTGCACATATGCGGTGCACATGTTGAGCATCCATCCAAGTGGGTTAATTTAATTTTTAAACGCTTATAACTTATAATATAAGACATGTTAGAGAGCGCTATAACAGCAATCTACTGTAATTCAGCTGTTCAGTGTTCAGTGCTTGTCTCCAACCTCCACCATAGCCAGCTTTGATTTCACCTGTCCCATTGTATTTTGCTCATAAACGAGAAACATACTGCATTGAAATTTCAATGCTGTCTTCCTCAAGTAATCTGAATATTCCTGAGAATTGAAGAACTTTTCTCTCAGACTGATTTTCTTCCACTTTCCATATTCAGAGATGCGCATGTTTGAAACCACAGAGATGAAAAACTTCCTGATGTCTACATGTACAGGCACAAATACTACTAAATGAAGAAAGCTTGCAAAATTATTTCCCCACTACCAGAGAAAATCTGTGAAAATTTTTTCCCACTTGTGAGAAAAAGGGCGAAAATCTTTTCTTACTTGTGGGAAAATCTGTGAAAATCTTTTCCCACTTGTGGGAAAATCTGTGAAAATCATTTCCCACTTGTGGGAAAATCTGTGAAAATTTTTTTCCCATTTGTGGGAAAAAGCGTGAAAATCTTTTCCCACTTTGGTTAAAATCTGTGAAAAAATTTTCCCATTTTGGTGTTAACTTTCAATTGCAATGTACTGTACACTGTCTATGTTGTCAGCCCAGCTCATCGAAACCTATAAATTCCACGAAAAAGTACCCACAAGTACAGCATGTCCTAGCAGTGACAATGACAAACATCGCCTGACACTAAAGATGAGATTTGAAGTTTCTCATGGTGCATGTGGCACGCAAAGGTAACGGGTTTGCGGTATCACAGACACCCACAAAAAGAGGCAGTCTACATGGTCCTAACACAAACCAATTACCTTTGTTTGACACGAAAGGGAACTGAGACATCATCTTAGCTTTGCATACAAGCTAAGGCATTTGAGTCACACATGCCACGACAGGTTTGTAAACATCGAGCTACATGTCACGCACTGTGTCTTACAATTTGATATAGTCAGTGGTTTACGTGTATGTTACATCTCTTAGATTATGTACAAGTAGGTTTATTTCTGATTTGATAGTTTGTGTGTATGTTGTGTTACTGTTTATTAACTTTGATATGTGATGCTTTCTTAAAGTGGTGGGCCCTAGAAAGGGAACAATAAATATTAAATCATTCGTAGGAAATCTCTTGACAAATAGGCTTGTTTAATCTGATTTTTCTCAGTCATGCAAATATGAGAACTACATTTTAAGGGGAAATGAAAAGGGCAGGCAAAATAAAGCACAGCAGAAAAGTTTTATTCTTAAAGCAGATTTATCAATACTATAATCCAAGCAGGTATCATTTTTAAGCTGTACATTTTGAATAGGAAAAAAGCAGGATACTGTACCTCTTTGGGGAAGGCAGGGTCAGCACTCTTTTCACTGTAGCCAATGGCATCAAACAACTTGGCCTTCTCCTCTGCAGTCATGGCTTCTTGAAAGCGACCTGCAGAGAATAAATTTGACCTGTGTAAATTACTCACAGTACTTTCCAGCGACATCATCTGAACTAAATACAAGTGATGCTCACTTCAGGATGGTCACTTCCCAGCCACAATCACAGAGCATTTACATGTTGAGCTGAATAAATGTGTAGCAACTTATATGGCCTTTAACTACGGCTGCAACATTTCACTTGTAACTGGAGAGACACGTAATCCTGATTCATCAAAAGGTACTGCACGCAGAACAATTTTCACATCCTACATACAGGAACAGCATTCAATTTCTTTTAGTAGATTGCTTACACAACTTTTTTAGCTCATCAGTGACTAGGCTTTTAGATAAAACTGTGAATGTCCCTTGTCAATTTCACTAGTGGAAAGGTGAACGTCTAACGTCAGATTCAGTACCTAGTCTAAATGTTAAAGTACAAGTATATCAAGCAGCACTCTAGCTTTACCATCACTCAAATTAGAAAGTATTAAGAGTCCTGTGGTAGCCCGAGGTTGTGTTTGACTTCTAACAAAATGTCTTACTATCAAATCCCAGCTAGAATACTTTCTAGTCAAACTGTAGTCAAACACTATCATCATATTTCACTATCTGCGCCCTCTGGTGTAGAGATCAAATTAAGCAGGTCTACAGGTCAACAGACCACGCCCAACCACTACTGATGGGGTAAGGCTCCAGCAGTTCAACTAGTTTCAGAGGGGGTAAGCTCAAACATGTAAACAGCAGACTAATTTAAATTTTCTGCAAACTTCAGTTTGAAAGCAAATTTAACAGAGTAGTGACAAACATCAGAGCAGTCGACGTAATGAAATTTGTATCCGTTTTGGATCCCCCTTTGCACCTGCTTTCAGTGATGTCATCTCACCTGCAATGTCTTCCAGATCACCCCCCTCCTTCTTGGCCTCCGCTTTCTTGCCTCCCCCAAACCAGCCCCCGAACCAACCCTTCTCCGCCTTCTCTTTGGCCCGTTTCTTGCCCAGACGTTGGAACTCCACCTCGGCCTGCTGGCGGCACATGGTGATGTTCATCACGCTCAGCTGTTTCTCAATTTTCTGCAGAAGGAAAAGAATCCAAATGGAATCTGGATTCACCCTAAGCACTAGGAAAAACATTAAAGGACGACACTGGAATGTCCCCTGCAGAGGTCAGAGACTGCTGATAGGAATGTGCTGAATATTTGAATATTCAACAGAAAATCAAATATTCAATTATCTATTTTCTTATCAATAGGCCCAACACTATGACCATAAAATTACAGAAAGTTTG
Source organism: Acanthaster planci (assembly GCF_054643075.1). Classification (NCBI taxonomy): domain Eukaryota; kingdom Metazoa; phylum Echinodermata; class Asteroidea; order Valvatida; family Acanthasteridae; genus Acanthaster; species Acanthaster planci. Next base: position 13,776,762 of record NC_141784.1, read on the forward strand.
GGGAATTTGGTATTTATACAACTAAATATCCAAATATTTGAAAGGCTGGCGAGTCCAATATATGACAACTTTCTGATACAAACTGACTCAGCCCTAGACGCTATCTTCAAAATCCAAGGACAAAAACAAAAACACAGATATTTGTAACTTGGGCCAGATTTCTGTACTAACCTCCAGATTGGCTATCAAGTCCTTTCCTGGTTTACTGGTGTCCAATTTCTTCACATACAGCTGTTTATACTCCTTGAGCATCCTGCGATGTTCCTTGATGTGTTTCCAGGACCACATCTTGTGTCGTCGCCGCACTGTCTCCTCCAGAATGCTGTTCATGGCATAGTGCCACCTGCATACACATCCATAAAAAATTGCTTATTTTGTGATCGCTGTATTCAATTCAATTCAATTCACATTTATTTCCATACTGTTACGGGAGCAAGATAAAGCACAGGAAAGTCATGAAATCCGTAATATCATTGTATTTCACTGTACATGATTGATTAATAAAAACATTAGTCACAGAGATCAGAGTAATGAAAAAAACAACTTACAAAAGAGAAAACAATAGCAGAAGCATCACAGAATTAATGAGTATGGAGGCTGTTCAGGGAAGCCAGGGCTTATGGGGAACAGCCTTCGGACAGACATGACAGACATGTATTCAATTTGTAATTCTCAATGTGAACTTTATCTACATATAACGACTGCTCGGAAGAAACAATAAAATGTGAGATCAAGCACAAAAAGAATAGTAAGAGACACAGGACCTGCCTCAAAGCAAATTGGCATATTGTGTAATTTAATCAAACCATAAATTGCATTGGCATGAAAATAACAAAAACAATCTCTGAAAACAATAAGTTGGTGCATGAACATGACAGGTCCGACGAGAGCAAAAAACTACCTGCCTCGTCACTCTCCTTGCAAACAAGCCCGAAAAAATTGATTTTCTGAACTGACTTCACCTCTTTACTCCTAAGTCATCACATTGTCTACAACAAAATTATTGCAATAGTTTGTAAGCTTCAGATTTCATCAAGGAAAGTGGAAGTAAAATATGGATGCCTTTTGCTGAGATTACATTATCCTTCCTTTCTGAAAGGGTTTCTTGGTGAACGGCTGTCTGTGGAACAGTTCGGAACCTGCTATCAAGACGCCCCAAATACTTTTTGTTTTGGATTCTGTTTGGATTAGCAAGATCCACTGGAACCCGTCTTCTGTACTCATTTAACCTACCAGACTTTGGCGTTGCCTTTCAAGGGGTTGGTTGGCCGGTACTTCCTGAATGGCTCATTGCGGGACATACGCTCAAATGAGTCCAGCATTTGCATGACATCACGAAACTGGCACAAGTCAAAACATGAACAATAGTTTAAATCTCATATATGGCCAATGTGATCAGTTCTACTCAAGAGCTTTTTCATGACTTTGTTTGTCCACCAATTTCCATTAACCAAACTGGGCGTGGGCAATCAATGTATGATCCTCGATCAATATTTGTCATGAAGATGATCTTCATGCTTCATTCGAATGATAAATTTCAAATCAGCCTTAAACAAGAGACTGAAGTACATCAACTTTATCATCTTTGTTACCAGGTTTTCATTTTGGGATTATGATAACACTCTTCAATTTATGTGAAAACCTCAGTTCAGTTGGCGCTGGCTAAGGTAATGTAACGTCAACTTGCTAAATGCCAAGGAATGACAGTAGTCAAATGCTGTCGTATATTGTCAGACTCTACACTCGACAGAAACTGCACAGCACACAGCATAGCAGCACAGTTCTTATTTCAGTCATGTTGGATACCATAATATTTTGCAGGTTGACCAAGGAAAACATAGATGGTTATCTGGTTAGATTTTAGTCTGAGTGGACCAGTGCCATGGTCCATTCTGCAACAGACGGTCACTTTAATCTTTCACACAGTCGACAAGAGTACAGATATACGGAATTTACCTGTTTCTTGCGGAAGGCCAGCCCAATGCTATCGATGACTAAATTCAGCCAGGCTTTAGGGTTTGACAGATCATTCTCTGGTTTGGTGTTCAGTTTCAGCTGAGCCTTCAGGGAAATTGGCTCCACCACTGTTGAAATCAAACAGGTGGTAAGAAACTGTAACTACACTATCTCAGGAATGCATGTGGCACAACATTGGAATAGAGCATTTTGTTATTAATCACATTGCATTCCAAAGTATCCTGCAAACAGCTTATTACGATGTTGGTACTACGTAATTTACAAAGAATAGTTTCAATATGGCTTCAACAAAATCAACCTCATGTGTAGTGACACATAATTTTTATTCACAAGTGTCTAAACTCTGCTGTCAGAATACATGGTACTTCACATGAGTCATTACCAAAGATCATACAGTGCCGAAGGCGCAAGATGGATAGCTCTGCCCAAAAGATGTAATTACCATGGGCGGCATTTGAGCAAGCGATACGCCTGCGCAGTTTACAGTAATGCTTAGGCGCAGGCTCACCAGGTGCATGTGGCTACCGCGGCGCCTGCGCCTAAGCAGTAATGTGCATTGCACAGGCGTATCGCTTGCTCAAATGGCGCTCACGCGATTACAACGTTTTATGTTTCTTCAAGGCGAAGTTCGCCATCTTGCGCCGCTTCGCGGCCCTATACGATCTTTGGTCATTACCTCTTACGATGTGTTCAAACTGTTTATGTAAACGTGGCAAAAGGAAAGTGGTATCACGTAAACGAGTTCACCTTACAAAAGCTTACATGTACATGTGGCCTTGTGCAGAAAACCAATGGCAATCATCTGAGCTAAATTACAAATACACTGGAGCAGTTTTTACGTAAACCTTAAATTAAATTGTCAGTGATAATCAGCAGAGTTTTAGAACATTATTTGGAAGATTTTTTTAAGATGGAACTTTCTCAAACAGCTTGATAGTTGTAAGCTTTAGAGTGTTTTCTTGTGTACTCACAGTACTGGAAGTCGCCTGGGGTGTTTTGGGGATCTGTAGTGATGGTGTTTTTCATCTTTGCCTGAGTGAATGATAAAGAAACAACAGAAAAACCTCAATGTTTACATAAAAGAAAGCGTTTTGTGCACAAACTTGATATGAACAAGGTGTAACAGCTTGCACTACGATGAGAAACTATTGGTACAATATATCCACAGTTATTGTTAATATATAATAGTCTGGTTCCCCAATCAAAAGATGCCAACTATTTTGACAGATCTTTAGGTCTGGTAACCACTAGATCATGTGACATAAATGTAGAACATTTCAGAAACATGCCAAAATTGTCCAAACACATTTCACTGATTCAACAAGACAAAGACGGATAAATGTGCAGGCCACATTACCTGCTGCTGGGGTCTATCCAGTCCAGAGTACAGCTCGCTGTTACAATTCCAGTACACAGACAGGCAATCCAGGCGAAGCATCTGTGAACAAACCAACCATTAGTTTACATGTGTGACTTCAAACTTGTGACTTCAAATACATCAAAACATACATCAGAGATTTCACTACTTTTTCTTTTTACTGACCCAGGTTCAAATCCGAACCCTTGCCGACTTGAGGACTGGATGTTCAGACCCAAACAGATTCCACAGGTTTTCCTCAGAATATTTAGCTGGGGTTATATTCCCATCTCTTTACTGTCGACTCTTTGAATTTTGTATCCAAGCAACAACAAAACGTGTCAGAGTAATGGAGAAATTAGAATAGTCTGTAAACAATACCTTGTAAATGAGTTTTGTTGAGGCATCTGCCAAGCACTCCTTCCAGTTGGTGTCTGTGGTCTACAAAATATCAATAAAATATTGATAATACCACACATTACCAATTTCTGTACAGCTAGAAATGTATATAGTATCTCTGTTGTTCATTATTTATTTGAAAGCAGTGAATATACGTAAAACAGATGTTAAACTGTAACAATCCTGAATTTTTTAATGAGCTGTTAGGTATTTAAAAAAAGGGTGGCTTAAAGGTATAAAGCATGTGTACAGGTCCATGAAGGGCAATGAAGGATCATGAGAATTTTCCGGATCCCAGCAATTTTCGATTAATTTCATTCCTTTCCATTTCAATTTGGAAAGAAGGAAACAGTGGAAGAGGATTTTACTCACCTTGAGTGAGATGTTGTGCAGGGTAGCACCAATGGCGAATGGAGCGTCAGGATTGGTCGTCTTATCCTCGTAGCGCAGGTGGATATCTGCCACCTTCACCTGAAGATTCTTAATGACCTGGGTGGCCATCTTTTCCACAAAGGAGTCACCTTTAGGGTTTTTCTCTGGAGATAGGACAGTAAAACTAACCAATGAATCACACATCTCATACACTTTACTTCTGAATCAAATCCCTCGGGACATTTGTTAACAAAGGACGTGTTGGTACAAAATGAAACTTGTGAATATGGTTGCAAGATACTCAAGAATGAAGTTCAAAGGGGCAAAGAGGCTCTGATAGGATGTTAACATTTGCCATTTTTATCTGTGATTATATGTATAACGTGGAAACATTTGTGGCTGGAATTTATGATGAAGTCATTACTCATTATATTGGGGAGACAGATTTTTTCCTTCAAAGATGCAATTTTACATTGCAATTTCCACACAATATTCAAACAGTAAGTTTCTCCCAACACAAATTCCTTCACTGGCCATTGCATGGGATACCCCTCACTGGTGCATTAGACTCGAATGGCCAACTAACACAAGCTTTGTGGTCACGTGGTGAGCATGGGTTTGAGTCACACTCAAAAGCCTTTTCAAGTTTTAATGGCTCACATGATGAAACTCAGTGCACAGTACTTTGGAAATCAGGGGTGTACTGTAGGTCACTGAAGAGTGAAGTGTGAAGCACAGGATTGGAACTAAAACAGTGCAAAAACACAAATACTTGCACAGATAGTCTTTTATGTGAAACTACAGAATGTATATGAAATACAAACATTTACAAAGATCAAATTGGCAGAAGTATCAATTTCAAAATTCTGTTATCAAATGTTTATTACACTATAAACTCCTTATGTAAAAAAGACCTTTAAAAAATTGGGTTTTAAAAGGGTCATGACCTCTGACCTTTGCCTTCTTCCTTCTCTTTCTCCTTCTGTTTGGTAGCCTCCACATGCTGCAGAATTCTCTGCTTTGCCTCAAACTTCTGCTTTGCATCCTTTTCTGCATCATACTTGATATCTGGATACAGACGGATAACAGTTCGTTCAGTTATAGAAGATGGTTTATCAAAATGATTACCCCCCCAAAAAAAATTTGGCACCCACTCCACCCTTTATCAACATGAAAAAAATGGTGCTGGTCACAAGTTTGGATGTTATGTTTTTCTCTGTTTACATGTTCTGACCTGGCTTCATGTCTTCCTAAAAGGCCAAAAATTCAACACTGGACTTCTTCGGGTCACATTTACATAACACGGACAATTCGCAACAGTGTGCCACAAAGAGTTTGCGATGCATTGGCCAATCGCAACGAGCGAAATCTGACGACCCTTTCCAAATGTGCCTTGGGTCGATAGATTTCGCGCATTGTGATTGGCCAACGCGTTACAAACTCCTGGTGGTGCACTCTTGTGAAAAAGCCGTATTTCACAACCTGATTTGACTTCTTTCGAGGAATATGTCCTCTTTGCATGTACAAAATAGAAACAAAATGCTGCTTTCCATGAAATTTCATTTACTTCAAGTAATAACATGCTCTGTTTTGTTGCTTTGAGAAACACTTTTTCTACATGAGCCCCAGGCTGCGCCAACAGAGGGTACAATTTTCTGAGCAATGTGGGCCTCTTTGACGGGGACTGTACTTTGCTGGTTCATAAACGACTATGAAATGCACGCGTTACATTTGAGTCACTACCAACAAAATGAATACCTCCCCACCAACACGAGCGAGTGCTTCTGCTCAAGGCAGATTCTAGTACTCTGGTAAGGGCTTCAATAATGAACTTGACTTTTCCAATTCAAGAAACCAAACAACATTTTTGACAAAAGTTAATAACACAACTCTCATTAACACTGTTCATGTCAGAGAATAGTTTGGAGATTTGTAAATCCCATAGTGGCATTCTAGCATCTTCCTACATGTACCTGTGTTGGGTGCAACAATGACATAAAGGCCCTCAATGGATGCCTCCACGGGGGCAGAGTACAGGTTCTTCCATGGGATCTTTAGGGTGAGCTTGCCCAGATGACCTGACTTGATCTTGACAGGCAAGTCAAGCTCGTCCTGTTGGGAGAAATGTACGTGTAAATCAGAATTACAGTGCACATGTACATGTACATAGAAAAGCACCAGAGTCTATCCAATAAAACAACCAGTAGTTTAAGGTAATCGACCATCACTTGCGACTCTTGAATGATCTTGTGATCAATACTGCATACATGGACATGGACATGTATGCTCCATGGAGAAGCCCACTGACCATTTGCATTATAAACATGTATAATGGCACATGTAAAAATCATGCTTGGAGCGACTGCGTAATTTAATGGATAAAATCAGAAATTTGCCTGCTGCAGACAGACAGACAATTACTATTGGTTTGATATTCCTCTCCCAATATTTTGCTGCTGCATGTTCATGACTTGTAGTTTTGCAACTGTTTGTTATGTATGTACACGTCACCATATATGTACATGTCACACATCAGTGGGTCTGCAGTAGAAAAACAGACACATTCAATGTACATGTATGTGTATACATGTAGGTAGATTTAGTGTGCAGTGGCAGGATAGTAATTACTAGAATGACCTTCATCCTTGACTTCCTGTTACAAAAGCAACTCATCCAAATTGGCAGTATAAAAATACTAGGGTGGGCCATTTTGTACTTGAGCACTGCTATAATTTAGGAGGCTGTACACTAGACCTTCATGCTGGTTAACTGAGCACTCTTGAGTCTGTACAGGCATTTTTTTAAACTGGTCGGTCCCTAAGATTCATTTCTCCAATGTTACCTCAAGGGTTGCTTTCACATTTGCAGACATACCTACATGTAGTACACATGATGTACCGTACAACAAAAATGATGCAATGCTTCACATGTACAGACATGTACATGTACACTTGTTATACCACGGTCATACATGTAGAAGTGACTTTTTATTGGTAGCGAACTGATCACTTCATATGCTACAAGCGTGCATGCATCATTCACTCGTCGCGAACAATGGTGATACCCGCAAAAATTATGGATAATGTTCAGTGATCTTTCCCGACCACAGTTGAAGTCTCATTTCTACTGCGATGTACACATGATTGTTAATTCTTGGGTACAAGGGTGGACAGCCGCGGCAATACTACGCACCAATTACTGTAGATATACACTGTGTGTTGCTGCAAAAGAGCCCATAAAACTTTATATTTTTACAGAAAATTTACAAATCTGGTGGGTTTATGCATAAAAACTGAATGGCACTTTCAAATCATTTTAACCCACTCAGAGCAAAGCTGTACACATGTTTTCTTGTTCAGCAAACAATTTAGACATGTAATCCACATTAATACAAGTTGCTGCCAAAGACACACATGTACCCGTAATACCTCCTTCACAAATGATGAGGCCACCTACAGTGCTTATGAACACATGTACAGTCTGTGAGAATTCTCTGTATTCAACAAACGTAATAGGGCCTATGGGCTACCCCACAGTCCAGCCAGTCAACTCAAGCAGTCTGGATTGACCAATGGCACTCACAAAATGCAATGCATAAACAAACAGAGTTTCTACTGTGTGTGTGCCATTTGAGGGGCTCGCTGATGGAGCATAGCTGGCGCATATGTATGGTCAGGCTCTGCCTTTGCATATTTGTGAAGCACAACATGTTGCACATGTACTGTACTTATACGCAAACACATATTGTACATCTGTTAGCAAATCTGTGGAGTACGGGGCACATACTGAGGACTGACGAGGGAAAAAGTACTGTACAGTACATGATCCTAATCTTTCCATTTCTTTGATGTAATTCAGAACTGTATAAATTATTCAGAATTAAATTAGTGCTGAACTATTTTTGGTAATTAAACATTACACTTAGTGCCGGTATATGAACTCACACCAACTTGGTCGTATTCACATGGAATATTTGCTAGTACTGCTATAACTCTGCCAATGTCATGCATACATTTTTACCTCAAATTTTTTAGTCACCCCTGTATCATACATTTGACGCATCTGCACAAACTCTGTATGGTGGAAGGACCAGTTCATTTCCAAGATGGCATCAAATTCTCAGCCTTCCTTTATTGAACATTATCAGGGATGATTTGCAACAGGAAAGGGCTACTACATGTACTGGAATACACAGAGCAGAATGAAATTGGTCAGCAAACAAAGCTTCCTTGATGCTGATGAAATCATTGTTTTAATTGCAGGGGGTCTGCTCAAACTGAGCATATAGAACTGCACATCCAAACGTAAAACATGCAATCAACCTGTACGGTGTTTATCAGGTACAGTACACGTGGGTACATGTAATACACAGTTTTACAGAGAGTACAAAGGGATATTTGCAATAGTTGAAAGAACTATTTCCACTGACATTTTTTAAGGCATTCAGTTCAACAGTCCAATCTAAATGACACTGTTTCATGTTCAGAAATCTTCTTGAAGATATATAGTAGGGCCTCTCAATCTGGTCTGTCTGTGGTAGACTGGTGTGTGTGTGTGCCACATGCACATCATCTGGACAAATTGAACTCAGATCTACAATAAACTTTTTGGCAGAGCCCTGTCTATAAATGTTACACACGATCAACTGCAACACCCAAAATTTGTAAAAAATATTTAACGGTACGACAGCAAATAGAGTATACACAATAAAAATGATAAAAGGCTGCATTAGTCACTCTGCTACAAGGCCTAAAACATGCAAGCATTTTGATATCTTAGTGCTTTGTTTCTCAGATGTTTAAATGAACAGTTTCTCTCCTGCCAAATTCCAGAGCCCTAAAATGTACATGTATCAGTGCATCATGAAAAATAATTCATTATTAGTCTTGCAAATGTCGGTAAATGGCTAAACAATGTGGGCTTTTAGAACAATCTCTTTGAAAACATTCCTGATGCTGAATTCGATTTTTTACAGCAGGTGGGCTTTGCAATGGAATGAGTGCTTAACAAAGTCTACCGCAATGCCCAACACACAATGACCATTTTCCACCCACACAGCTGTCTGGTGGACACCTGCAATTTGAATATAACTGAGCCCTATAGTACTGGGTACTTTCATAAAGTACAGAGCCAGGTTCATAAATTGCTGGTAGATCTAGGCCAGCCATGAATTCTGAAGGTCTTTCCATAGCTACATGTCTGCTTGACAAGCCAAACCAAATAGCAGCAGCCCCTCTCACAAAAAGAAGATATTAGAACCAATACATACACTGGACATATTTCAAATATCCTGGAAATCAAAAACTGGGATCGGTTCTTAACAATTCCAACAATGACCGCTTTCACGTTCAAGAACTGCTTCTTTAGAGAATAAAATTTGATGCCTGAAGTGAAAAAAGGTTAACCTTGAACTGCCAGTAGACCGTGGAGGCCTTATTTCTGACTGCTTACAAATGTTACATATAGGGAACATGCACTTGTGCAAATCTGTCAGCACTTTATAAAAGAAATTCATAGATCACTATGAAGGTGCATTGTTCACTCACAGCGTGTTAACACCCTCCCCAAAGGAAAATAATAGTGCATATCAAACAGACTGGTGAATTTCTTTTAAGAGTTAAAGATGAATTAAATGTTGTCCTGAAGATAATGAGTTATCTGACACTAGAACTTGTTTGCTATTGCACCAAACTTCCAAATAAATCACCATTTGAAACACTGGAATTCCTGGGGAAAGGAGGAAATCCCATCCACTTTGTTTCTAAAGAGTATTGGAAGATGAAAAAGATCTCTGAAATATTTTTGGCACGTGGCTGCCTGCCATTCAGAGTGTCACCAGTACAATATGTATCATAATCATGGCCCAAGCGTGTCCCTGGGCTGGAGTGTTCAGAGGTAACAAATATGCATTACACATACATGTATACCTACTGGTACATGTAGATAAAACTCTGCACATAACGTGTGAACTGGCGCAAAAAGGATCTTTCCTTCAACTGTTCTCAAGAGTACAACAGTACAGTTACCGTGTATAAATACGGGTACATGTACATGTAAATGTAGGTCAAGCAATGCCAGTTTCATTTCCTACACAAGGTTTCTAATGGCAATAGTGCATCTTTAGCAATCGACAAGCAGTTTGCTGTCAACAACAACTACTTAGGTCCCTGGAAAACAAAGAAAGCTGTCTCATCTCTTGTCCACAAATGCGCTTTATTTTACTATATTCACTGAAACCAACCAATCAACCATAACCCGTGCTTAATCACAGGGATTAATTGTCCCTACCGGTAATTGGCAAACGTTACATGACCCAGCAGTCGGTCATATAGTTGCAGGCCAGTAAACAGGCTCAAAATTGCCTGCACCGGCCAAATCGCAATTTGTAGGCTGCCAAATTTTCTGTTATTTGAGCCTTTTGTGGGCTATGAACTTGAAAATTTGTAGGGGAAGAAAGGTGGAGACAAGCCACAGGAATGTCAGCTTGTGTCTGAGTGGATGTTGGATGAAATCTGTGCCCTGAAACGGTCTATTTTGCTATGGAGTGTTGGCATCTCTTTTCAAAATGGCTGCAGGCTTTACGACTGTTTTTAGGGGTGATCCTTCATGGATAAAAATATCTGAAAAAGTCATCGGATAAGCCACTAAAAATTGAGAGGAAAAGAAAAGATGAGCCGTGTGTTTTGAGAACTGGAGAAACTTGTATTTTTCGTGTATTTTTGAAGTGGGGTATTTTACTGTTGTCTATGGGACTTTACTGGATTGTACCCATATGACTTGTACAGGCTTTTCATTAAACACATTTTTTTCCATACAAGCATACAAGATACTATGCTACTCACTCAAGTAGCCCATCAACCTTGTAAAATTTCAAGCCTGAGCTACAAGACAGCAATATTTGGATCTGGCTCATAATCACAACACCAAAACTGGCCAGACGACCTTCTGCATAATCATAGTATTACTTCCCAGCCATCACAAATGTAACATGATCCTGCGGTCTGCCTGCAAATGAACTTAGCCATGGCTGATGATACAAGAATCACAATACCACAGCTGGCCAGACAACCCTATACATATTCATTAGATGAATTCAATGACCCTTGGACAATAGGATCTGGCTGAGTAAATTATATTGGCTCATTTGCATGTACATGTAGGTCTGCAGACAAAGATCACAGCCATTACTCACAAGCCCAGCCTATTTATCAAGGTCATGGCACTCTAGGCAGTACAGTACCAAAGGCTGCATAAAGTGAACTATTGCAAAAACCATTTTGGAAACAAAGAAAAACTGCTGACATGATGTTGATGAAGTTGATGTTGTTGAGTCTCAGAAACAAAAGAAAAATGGCTGATGTTAATCAAGTGTAGGCACAAAGTGCTGCACAATCATTCTTTAAAATGTATGAGCGTGTACTGTACATACTCTGTTCAATCTATTTATAATTTTAGCCCCAAATTATTGAGTGTTAATTTCTGCACACATTCCAATTTTTCACCCTCTATCTGGTAAGGAATATTGTTAAGAGATTATTTTATACCAAAACCAAGTACCAAAACTGAGCATAACTTACCAGGGCCCCTTCCTTCACATCCAAATTTTCAAGAACAGCATCTCCTGCAAAAAGACAACAATAATATTGGTGGCAACTGTGCAATTTCCAGAATTCTTGAAACAAATGAGCCACTGTGATTTCTGGGAAGGTCTGATTATTATAAACCACAATGAGCAGAAAAGAGCAGTATGCTAATTCCAAAAAAAAAAATTGGAGGCATCAATGTACCCACCCCTCCCTCAAGTTTGAGACAAGTGCATCATATTATTAAATTAAAACTTTTGCATCAATTCCCTATTACACAAATTGCAATGGTCAATATGATGTTATCAACATACATGTACCCCCAAACAGACACCTCCCCCCCCAAAAAAAACCAACAAAATAAGATTTAAAAATCTTGCACAGCAACATGATTACAATTTGAATTAAACAAATGAAAGAATTGAACTTGGTGATCTCAAAAATATGTATTTTTCCCCTGAAAGGAAACACTTTTTATTAATATGACTTAAAAAGACTCAGCAAATTAGAGTGCTTACAGGTGCATTCAATAATACAGCTAATTAATCCAGCTAATTAATTTACAGGATAAGACAACCTGACAAGATTATTTATTTAAACATATATGTCATTTATTTGCTCGTGCAGCCAGTATCTGGATAAGTTTTAGATTCAAATGAACTTTGAAATGATAGAAATAAGCTTGATACAATATGCCATACATATTCCTGTCAACACATCATAAGTCATTCAGATACTATGGTTTTGTATGAACACAGAATAACTCCCCATTATGTAATCACAAGTGTACGGGTACTATCACCTGACATCAATCTGGAAATGTTGCCAAATATTTTATCGGAACCCTGAAACATCTCGGATTTGAATGGAAGTTTGCTCAAGTTTTTATCTCGAGACTGTTGTTAAAAATTTTAAGTTGAATCTTAGTCAGTGTGGTGCTGTGCAGATGCTACCAACATTCTCATATTTTTCCACCAACAACCCGGTTTGTTTCTCCTTATTCCTACCCATTTGAATGGGTACTAGTTTCTAACAATGATTATTTGGATTGAAGAAAATGCAAAGAATAAACATACTCAATGTCACATCCCTAAAAAAGTTGTTGAGATACGACCTTTCTGCATAAACATGGCTATAAGTAGTTTATGTTGAGCGTGCTAAGAGATGCATGACATGAAAAAACCTATGTATGTCAAGCACATCATGCAATCAATTATGGCGAAATTAGACACTTTCAAATAAAATTTTCCTGTAAAAATCTATGGGTCAATATTGATAAAAATACACAAAATCTTGAATTTCAAAAAACCTTTGTTTCTGCTACTGCTTGCACGGATGTGTAACAAGGAAATTACTACAAGGGTACAGCTCCAGCCAGTCATGCATTGTACAATGTACGTGTACCCCTAACTTAGAAAAGGAAGGGTAAATTACATACATACACATGTCAAAGGCACAGTACAGTAACAATACAAACTTAACGTGTGGTTTATTCTTGCAATTAAGGACACTACAGTGTGGTATTCTATGACAACTTCCTCCAGAATCTCTCAACTTCTCCTTGCTTGTTTGCATGCTACAGCCGAAAATGTCTGAGTAAGTTTAATTACGGGGTTTAATAGAAAGTTAGACGTTCATTTGCAGGCAGGTTTTGAGCCAAAGCAGTGGCAATACATGCATACATGGAAATGTAATTTTCCCATAAATTTTAAAAGAAAGAAATAACCAAAAGATACATGCATTCACTACACAGCTATTGAACTTGGCGTCATCTTCAAGTATGATACAGGTACCAGTATGTACAGCTAGCCAGGGCAGCAGTGCAGGTACATGTATGTGTGTATGCATGATCAGTGATCTAAAAAAGAGTCAGCTCTTCACAGCATATAAGACTAAGAAGAAGGTAAAAATGGCTTGGTAATAGTGATGTGATTAATGACATTCTTAAATTGGTGGGGAGCTGTGTGGCCTGCTGCCCAAGAATGTTGACTGCCCTGGAATGCCTGAATCTGCAGAATGGATGGGTGCATGCCTTAACTAGGTGTACAAGTACGGTATGCCTGCACAGGTACATTGTTAGTAAATGCATAGTAATTAGTATGTAATTAATGCTTTTTATGTACAAATATACATGTACTAAATGTACATGTACATGGTAAATCAGAATTAACTAAAAAACCTGATGACTGAAAAGAGAAAAAAAGTAAGCCCTACTTGTATTTTAAGATAAAACGGATTATAATCTTCATTTTACCAGTATACACTGGTAGTCTGCATTTTCAATTTGTTAACAATTTTCTCTACTTCAAGATGCAACCATAGAGGAAGGACACAGAAAGAGTTTGAACTGCCTGGGCTATAACGTCTGGCCAATTACTGCTTTTTGGCATAGCTAGAGTGGCCCTCGCTACGCACCATCTGTTTCACAACCACAAAACCCCTTTGTACCCTATGATCGCTGCCGCAATTTTTTGCTGGTAATCTGCATCCTTAAAACTTTGTGTACTGAGGTATAGGAAACTGAATATTCATGTATTTGTTGGTGCTTAGTATGATCTCATAACATCAAACTTAGTACTTGCGCAGTTGTTTGCATTATGCCAAGTGCCCAAAATGCACATGTGAAGTCGTTGCCCTTAATGAACGCTTTCTTCTGGAACTATTTTGGGAATAAATAGCCCCGTTGTTTACAGTATTTTGCGCTTTGTTTGAATAATTTTTATTATGGCATTTGCACAAAAAGCGTATTTTACGACATTTCATGATCACTCCCTGTGATGAAATAGCACATTTTGTTCCTTATGAACTCAGCTTTCCAGTAGTAGTGAATATTTTGTTGGCCAGTCTCAGCCAAATTTGTACCAAACCTTTGAAAACTGATGTGTTGGAGGAAGATGAATTACATTACAAACTTTGCATGGATTATGGAACAGTGTATCAACATTGGAAACGTTTATTCAAGATGGCAAAAGTAGGTCTAATATTGGGGATTCTTCCCTTTGTATTTTCTGGTCAAAGCAACAATTAAATTGCAAGCAAAATACTATGAGTATTGCAAGGATATTATTGGCCCCGCTTGTCTGTCTAATCTGTGGGCAGTAACCAGGCATTTTTGGAATGTTTTCTATTATTCGTTTGACTCGGCGGCGACGATCATTGAACATTTTGAAGTGCCAAGAGTTGCAACTCCCTCCGTGTCCTTCCTCTATGATGCAACTAAAGTTTCCTTCAACATTGTAACAGAATTTCTTTAAAACTGTACCAAGTCCTTCCAAACCTAAATTTTGCATGGTCCTTCGAAAGCAGGTGTTCTCCGAGAGTATTAATATCAATCAACTCTGTGAATGGCTAAGACTTTAAACAGCCCCCAGTACCATACATGTACATGTACATGTACCACAAGTTACACACGCACAAATACTGAACTGTTCTTATAGAACTATCCCACAGGTGACACAGGCTTACGTAAGCACAGCCCATAGCTACATTATGCACATTACACATGAACATGTTGCCTTTCCCTTGCTCCTGAAATTTAAATGGTAACTGAAAAATGTCTGAGGTACCGGTACGGTGGTAAAACAAAGAGAACATGGTTTGTTTCAGGTTTGCCTAGGGAACTAGCTTGGGAGTAATTGCAGAAAACCCCACAACACAACAATTACCCCCTAGAATTTTGGCTAAGCAGTCAAAGTCTTGCACATCTGAAGCACTGTCTATGCAGTGCAAAGATGTCAAAACAATTATAAGTCCGAACCAAGAACTCTGTCAGCAGCTAAGATGTTACGTGGCCATGAGGTGGAAATACCCTCATCTGAGACCGAAGCAACACAAAATGAGTGGGGAGCGTTGAAAAATTGTACGGTAAGTTCAAACCAAGTAGCCTGTTTGTTGGTGGCTGTGACGTTATGTTGCTATGAGGCATAAGCATTTATGAGCGATCAGACCTGACTCCAAAGCCGACGATAGATGTGTGGAAGGGTGTTCAGTAAATTAGACCCGTAAACAGGACCCTTTATGTATTCCATCGATACTGGGCCCTGTCTTAGGATGTACATGTATGTAAAAAAAGGCAATTGTTTACCTCCTAACATCTGCTACAAGTTTTATTAGCTGAAATTTCACCAGTAGGAGGGGCCTATGCTCACTACTTCAGTGTCAGACTATGTGTAGGGACAGTTGATATTAGACCGTCGCCAGCTAAACTTAGGCCGTGTCCGAAACAGGCTTCTAGAGCTATGGCTAGGTCTATTTTCTGCACGTCTCCATGCATTTCCAATGGAGTGAAGACCTAGACCTAGCTCTAGACAACAGATTCGGATGCAGCCTTACATTACAAAACAATCTTTAGCTGGCTAAAATTTAAGTAGACACGGTGGACAGCAACCGCTTTGATGCTTATAAATGCACACCAAATTTCAAGCTGACCCCGTAGTCTAGTTGATAGTGTGTACGCCATACAAGTTTTACTATTTATCTTAACAGCAAATGTGAAGAGCTCCCAGCTGGGTTTGATTCCCAGCTTTCAACTTTGTCTTTGTCCCAAAAACTGAAAATGTCTTTTGTTATTTATAAATTGACACCAACATTTAATTACAGACAGACAGAATTCTATTGTTAGGCCTACATTTTCTTTTTTTGTGATTTATGATTCTGGAGGTTTTGTTCTAAGGGTAAAAGTCCAAAATTGTGAAATGGTTTGATTCCCACCTCATGAATATTAAGACACGAGGTCTATGTTGGAGCAGAACCAGACTACGATTTGTCAGGCCAAGAATTTTTTAAATATAAAGTAAAATTTTAACAAAACACTGGCATGTACACGGCTAGATATCATTTATATATGTTTAAACTTATAGGCCTATATCCAATGCCTAAAATGGCAATTAGTAGGGTCAAAGTACGAGTTCATATAGTTACTCGGGATCGGGCTTGGTCAAGCAAGTACATGTATACTTACCAAGTACCATGCCTACAGCGCCTACCCCCAGAACTGTTGGGTCCGACGTCCGATCGTGGGAGCGGAGCGGACGTCGGACCCCACAGTTCTGGGGGTATACATGTACATTTCACACAAATGTACCGCTAAAACATGATCATACTAAAAAATAAGGCCTAACAAGCATAAGTTAAGTAAAAAGTAACACAAGACCTACTTACCTCCCCAAATGCCAAGCTTCAGTTGCGACGCATCCAGATTCTCAACATACTGACCGAGAAAACGATTCAGTAAGTCCACAACAAGTGATTCGAAAACCATTTTAACCGATTTACGGTTAAAAGCGCCGCAAAATCGGGTAAAAATGGGCGGGCAACTGTTGACAAATCAACCGTCTGTTCCGTGAGCTTCATCGATCATGCATCCGTACCCATCGAGGGTGGTCAGTGCTAGTGGAGGTCAAAGGTTATATTTCCATACCTAAAGTTTTGTACCAGTCGCTTTGTTGCACCATGGTTGCACAAAACAATGAGGTGGTGAGGGGTACATAAAATCTGAAGGTGATGGGGCTATATAGCCTCCACTTATTTGACCAGGGAAAAGGCTATTGGATTATCCATACCCATACAACAGACACACGCTTTTTCGTGATGCAAAAAAGACAGATTTTTAGAAGCCAAACAACCAAACTATTAGCATGAAGAGCGCCTCCTAGCGTCAGCAGGTATCTGGGATCGGGAGGGGACCTGTTTCTGGATCTAGATCTGTGTTATACTGTGCAATCTCCTTTACAGGGTAACCCGCACAGTACGTTTAATACTCACATATTCAAACATTTGGCTTGCCTTAACTAATCAAACAAGTCCTCGTTAATGTAGGCGTCAAAGTAATTTTTGCCGGTGGTATTTAACTTGGCAAAAAAAAAGACTTTTTCAGCTGGCTGAAACATATCAAATTACACTAACAATCACGCATTTTGAACCAGTAAATCAAATTTCTGCGGAATCAGCAACAGCACTACCTACTAAACATTTTGCAGCTCAAACTTAAATACTGAATGAAACTGAGAAAAAAATCGTGGTTCCCACATTCTAACGTTATCCATAGTTTTGTATATACATATTATGCTAAAACTCTTGCCACTTCATTGCATTAAATTTTGTTTAGGCACGAAAGGCCTCTTGCACACCTTTTCCGGTCTGTTTTGCGTTATATAATAAAATGTACACATTTGCTGATACGCCATGCTGGGATTTCATAATGCTTTACTAAAATTATTTCTTCTGTACAAACTGAAGACTTCGAGACAAAATTTCCAAGCTAGACTTTATTAGTTTCTTGTCTGGTTGGTCTTTATCACTTTTACCAGAGATAGTTTATGGCGTTAATATTTGATTTATAATACAGATCCGACTTCCCCCAGTCGCCCAGTATTTCACCGTTCAGGTTCTTTTACAAATGAGGACAAGGTAAACAAGACGTGTTTTCAACAGATTTTCTTCATTGTAAATTTTTTTATCCCAAATATTAAAGTACACAGAGTGGTACATCCCAGGCCTTATATTACAATGACATTTTCACTGGGTGAGAAAATTCCGTTGAATTGTCAACAGATCTGGCTTTTGTTTGCTTTATAAAAAAATCCATGCGATTTAACACGACCTATTCATTGCTCTTCCGTTTTCATACGACACGCGTCATCTGGGCTAAACCTAAAAGCAGATGGGCGATGCCAAACTTTTTGTTAAATTCATTGAACAGGAGCTTGTTTGTTACGGGAATCCCATGAACCACGCTGCCAAATTCCAATCTCGAAGTACTGGCTTTCAGAGCATTATAATTAACACATGGCCATTACGGAAGAGTAAAATGAGCCTTGTTCAAGCCACTTTTTAGGGCAAGAAACAATAAGCGAGGTGGCAAGTAGGTCTTCAAATTGCAAATGCTACCTACAATGACACCTCTCTCTTATATCAGACCCTAAACCTGGTTTCAGCGCTTTCGCGCCATAAGTGGTGTGAGTCAGTATCAGGTTAATGCCCCATAACTATACAAACACCGACTTTTACTGGCTTTTTCCAGCCCATCATTCATTAAAAACTGCAATGTGTTATAACCGTACGAGAGGAAAACACTGAGCTGATTACTCGGTTGTTCCGACTGTTTTCCTAATCATGCTCAGAGACAGTGGCAAATCCAGCGTGGGCAGGATAAGCTGGCCTTTGGAGATAATTTCCATTTATTTAACAGAAGGGATCTGAAGGCGCCAAAATTTCGGAAATGGCAACACCACTTTTCTTGAGGTAAATATTTTTTTACGGTTGACAAAAATAACCTGTTTGAAAAAAAATTCCATGTTGTCACGAGCTTCATCCAAACCTAGATACGCCACCGAATAGGTGTTGCAGAAAATAGCGTATCGTTCATCAAAATCATCTATAATCTGAATACGACAGAACTCTATGAGGTAGGCCTATGTCATTATGTACACGTATATATCATTACAGCTTAAAAATCCAAATCATCCTACTTCTCTTTGCATACCGTCATTCTCTAATTACTGTACTTCATGGCGAGTTCAAACTGACATGAGCGATCATTATCAGGCGCGATCAGTGCACAGTCGAATGAGAAGGGCGATGACCAGAAGACGGAACGCGGAGAAGCAGGGTGTTACGAGGGCGCCACCAGCTAAAGAGAGAAAAAGAAGAAATCGAAAGTCAAAGTGATGGGTACACTACCTTTGCATACAGCCTACGTTTAACAGTAGGTCGACATATAAAGTTTAATCTTAATATCATTTCTTTCTGATCTAGCCTTTGCTCTTGACAACGTGGGGTTCGATATGCGTAAATTTACAGAAATTATGATGGGTTAAATAATTCATGGGTGTTGTAATGTGTGATTGTACACTTTCTGTCAAATTATTTGTACTAAATCAGCAGACAATATCCTTCCCCACTGTAACTCTTATCATACAACATCTGAATAAATATGCCTTTTTGAAAAACTAAACTGGCTCAGAGAACATTGAATCGCTGGTACATCGTGGCTTTTCACATAAGGCGGACAATAAAAAATATACCCTATAAGCTTGTAAAACAAACGAAACATTCAATCGAAGCACTAACTATTTTAAAACTAGTTAAATTCTTGTCGCTATTAAAAGCCTTTGCCTGAGTGAGAAGCGAAAAGGGCAAGTGCGGTACCAGTCAGATGACGAGAATTATTTCAGGCATTGCATAAAACAATGAATGTTTCGCCTTATGGAATTTGAAATTCTAAATTCAATCTGTCAAGTCACCTCACGACATTATGAATAAAACTGCAGTTACAATTTTAATAATAAACTAATCCTATCCGACTGGGATCCGCCCGTGTCTTTAAAACTGAAGGCCTTTAAGTGCTCTGAACGCTGACATTTTAGCAGCATGGCCTTTTGACATTGTACATTTGGTGAGCCAGTATTGCAGCTGCATGCTCCGGTCATGCTGTTGCATGTTGTCCCTGGTGGACACTGACAGCGGCACACCCAGGTCCATACCGGCCGGGTAGACACTCTACCGGGTGAGTTACGAAAAATCAGAAACATACAAGAGTATAAACGCAGGGTAAACCAATTAAAGGGAGAACTGCTGCATACGCCATCAAGCCGAGAAAATGCTCAAGTATATTGTGACATCGAATTGAAGCCAATTTCAAAGCTGCGTTTGGGACTAATTAACGGTCAGCAGAAACACTTAAGCATACTTAGCAGCATGAAAGTGCCAAAACGTTTTGTGCACGTTCACTGCTTCCGTTCCTTTCAACTTTCCAAACAGTTTATTGAAAATTGTTTTTGAACAGACAAACCATCCCGTTCAGAATCACCAACCATCTTCCAACATGACTGCTTCCATTAATTCATGACTGACGACTGGAACACTTTACAGTCTAAAATTTCTCTTGGCTCATAAAACTCAACCAGTTACTAATTTTTTTGTTATTTCATTTGAAGAGATCATACCAATATGCAGTGGTGCGTTACAAAACAGCTACCTTGTTTGACATGAATTAATTTGGCTTAAAGAGCACATATACTTTTCCTGAGACCTCCAGAATACCGTACTAGTGCCCTACCAACTGAGCTATGCAGCCTTCTGTTGCTGGCTCTTCCCAGTGGTCAATATTTTTGTTCGGGACGCGCTAACCAGAAGCATTAAACCTGAAAAACCATATAGCCAGGGATCACACCCAAATTACACGATACAACCTCGGAAGTGTTGAACAGGGATCACTCTCAGAGGTAGGGCTTTTTGAAAGCATATCTTTTTGAATTTATAGATTAACTTTCTTTTTGAATTTATAGATTAACACCCTGCTTATAAGGACAGGGGCGGATCCAGACCACTTAAAGGTGGGAATAATTTTTACCGTGGGCTTCCTGTCCAGTACTATTCGCCCATTTGGGGGAAAGGGCCATTCTCCATTATCGTGTTTGGATTTTTCCACAAAGCCTACCCACCTTCATCGCACGTAGCGCCGTAGTATCCTGGCAAGCAGACACATTTCCCGTCATTGGGCCTGCAGGTACCGTGATCCTTAGCTTGGAAGCATACCTGTGGACATTGGAAGGTGCAGTTGATGCCATAGGTGCCTGGTAGACAGGCTGTTGATAATCAAGATACACTTTGTGGTAGGGTACTTAGCCTAAACCCAACATAAAAAGTAGTTGAACTTTCACTTTTAAGGATGAAACTGAAGATGATCCCATTGGTTATAACATGGAGGCTTACAACCCTCTTGTCAACTGCATTAATCATTATCGGCATCGTTTTTTTAATAGCAACTCTGATTTCAAATGCATTTTCTCAATCGTTTTGAAAATCGTTTTGTTATCAACCGAGATATTTTCGTTTTAAGTCTCAAATCTATGGACAACTCGAAACTTACGATGACACATGGCAGCATTTAGTGTGTATCCTGGGCAACATACACGACGTGACCTGTAACCGGTACGAATTTCTGTCTTGTACGCAGTTTGGTATACGGCTCTATGGAAAGAATCAACAACAGAAATGGGTTTGAAATGATATTCGTTTGTATCTATGATTAGACAGAAGTATAAAAAATTACAAGTTGAAGAAAATCGTTATTGGCCATTTGAGTCAACTTCGAAACAAATCATCGGACATAAACTACGGTACGCTCCTGACTTCACGCGATACAGATATATGCGTGTGGGTGAGACGCTGCTGTAAATCATGTGTATTTATACATCGAGTGAAATCGGGAAAATCTCAGCTGAATTTTCCAATTCTGATTTTAGTTTTTCTTGTTCTTTTTATTGGGGGGGGGGCTTGTAGTATGCATTCTACTGCCGTTTATG
This sequence comes from Acanthaster planci, assembly GCF_054643075.1. Taxonomy (NCBI): domain Eukaryota; kingdom Metazoa; phylum Echinodermata; class Asteroidea; order Valvatida; family Acanthasteridae; genus Acanthaster; species Acanthaster planci. The sequence goes on from NC_141784.1 coordinate 13,798,757, forward strand.
TTTTATTTTAAAATTCGACTTTCTTTGTAAGTGAAAGTATCATTCCACTACTCCGGGAAGAAAGTTATAAATTCATAATATTTTATCTGCTAGTCTTTAATACGGCTTTCATTTCACCATATCACCAGTTTCATAACAAAAAAGTAAATTAATGAATAAATTGATAATGTGCCAGAACCAATTCATCACCACATTTTGAAGAAGTTACTGTACTTTAAAGCTCTTACTTTCGCACTGTGCAAGTGAACAATTTGATGATGTCACCACATGGTACGTAGTAAATACGATGATGAGCAATAACCGCCGTCGATACCACAACTGGTTCACTGAAACTGACATGGAAATAAACTTGCCATTATCTGTGATACTAACTTTTATTTTTTCTCTGCTAACGTTAACTTTGTCTCCACCTCTCAAATACTTGCCTTTGGTGTATTAGAGGTGAACAAAATGCTGAGTTGAAAGTTGTCCGAAAGCAGTACACCCGTGGCATAATAAGTCTGCTTGGATCTGCTTGGTTCCCTGGATGGAGGCGGGGACCATGGTTCGTACATGCATATCTCAGTCTCTCGGAGGAAATTCAACTGGTTGTATCAAGCAGTACAATTTGAAATGATTTGTAATCATATCTGCCATCAACTCGGTCGTCATCATCCCATTCATAATCATGCAATCATTCATTTTAGACAGTTGAAACACCATAGAGCTGTGTATTGATATTTATATATCTTTTTCAATACGCAACATTATTTTCCGTAGCCCCTTCTCCTCTTACGCGAACTCGTTAAAAAATATATTATTTAATGAAAAGTTTAGTAAGTAGTAAGTAATTTTTGAAAATGTCATTTGTAAGTTTTGGCTGAATAAACTATATTCGGATTTTTAATGGGTATAATCAAATTTGCTCGTACACGTGGCTATCACTGAGCAATTTCCGTTGTTGTAAAGGGGGAAGTCATTAATTTCCATTCGAAAGCTGCCCTCTCATGCCAATGGCGCAAGATAATATAGCAGTTGGAAGTGTTCGAATGAGAGTCAATGCCCTTACAGCACCAAGAATAACATTGCCCAGATCATAAAGTTACTCGTCTAGAACCAAAGGAGTGGCAAACTTAAACCAAGTTAGCATCGCGTAAGGGATTAGTAAGGGGTGCTCCTATAGGAAAAAAATGAAAAATGAAGAAATACAAAGGAGGGAGGACACTATGCGAGAAAAAGGTGGAAACAGGATGCAAATCTTCCATTTGCTTGAAAATAAACTGTACCTCGGGATTGATTCCTTCCACAGTTAATGGTTTATCATTTTTGTTGCTAATGAGTGCTTTGGGCCCCCCGGGCAACATCCTGGTGACATCCATTGGTAAACCAAGTTTGTATAAAGGCCTTCCTGATGACATCTATGTAGAAGCCAAAGTAAGATATCACAGATGTAAATTTGATTTAACTGAACACCAACAGTCATCCCAGGTAGGCCTAAAAGAGAGTCAACGCTTTCAGGGCGTCTGAAAGTGAGATAAAATTCCTCGATATAAAAGGCCATATCTCTCTAATGTATTAGATGCGTATGTAACACGTGTTTGCATTTGCAAGGTAAACATTTCTGTTACCATTCGTAGCAACATCGTAATAACGAAATTAATATTTTTAGCCATTATCTGCACTTGCCTATCGAAGGCGGCTGCATAAATCCAGGGAATAACTGCAGGGAAAGAGTTTCTCACTGCCCGTAAAACATCAAATGCAAAGTGCACAATAATGTCAATTAAAAGAATGTCACTTTTTTTTTCCTTTTTTTAAAGTTTGGACTTAATGCACCATACAAATGCACAAACCAAACACGCACTGGGCATAGGTCTACCGTATCCGCCTGCCCCGCCACGTATTTGAATGGAGACTATTATGTTGTCGGGGCTGTAACGGTGTTTTGGAAGGGACGTCCAATAATGATTGATAGAGAATGAACTTCGTTAAAACACTCGTTGGGTTCCCTTGTGCTAATGTTCCCAAAACAAGCAAAAGCATATCGTTACAGTTCCAAAAATTGTTAAAGAGAATTTGCGAAATACAAGCTTCCCTCTGCAGAACTAAATACTATTCCGGGGAATTTAACATACCATGACTAAGTCAACTGTGCAGTCCGGCTTTGAGGGACCTTATTTCTTGCACTTAGTATGCATGCAAGTAATTCCAAATAATAAAAAACTGTTAGGCCTAAGCCCATCCCTCGTTATACCATTTGCACTCCCGCCCGGGTATGGCAATATGCCCTTTAAAGGCATTCTGTCATTGGCGTGAATCCGGCGGGGCATCCCCCCTCTTGACATGGGAAATTGTCTATTCCATTCATCCCCACCTCTTTTTTGATGTGAAAAAATTGAGGCTAGTTGTGAAGGATGTTTTTGACAACCAAAATAATAGCACTCAATAATTAAGGAGAACAGTTTTTTAATGCCATAAATACGCCGTTTTGATGTAAGTTTCTGCAGGAATGAAGTACATATCCATCTGTATCATGAACATCACCCCTAGTAACATATGGTGTCAGACACCTCCCCCTCCCCGCTTTTGGCTGAGCAAGTCATTCCCCTTACAATTCTCCACCCTTATCCCCCAGCTTCTAGCACAAATTTACGCCACTGCCTATAGCCGTTCCTTGCAGATATCAAAACGCGCCAAGAGCCTATCTCTGTTTTATAAAGCAAGCAACATTTCCACGGGATTTGTTATACTTATTCATCAAAGGTATTCCAAACATTTTCAGAAATTTCCCACGATTACTGTTTCATGAATCGATTACAATCTTTTGGAGTAGATCCCCTTACCAAAATCAATAAACACCAGTTCAAGAGCCTCTGCTTCATGATAAAACACAGACATCCAATTTCAGACTTACCGGTTAATTTGTTGGCAAGCGTGATCACCGGGTTGTGCTAGCGGAACAGCCTTCTTTAACGGTGGCCAATAGGCGGCGACTTCGGAACTTACCGCTGCCAGCATCACTGAGATGACGACATAGATCGGCGACATCTTTCAAATCTTTTTGAAGTGACAGGTATGGATAACAAAGTAAGGATTACAGGGAAAGTTCCATAGCCTACATCTACCTGTGAAACTAAGCTAATCTATAGAGCTGTTAATCACTGTGACCAGCGCTCCCGCTGTGGTTAATTAATCCGGTTGCTGATACCCATGCCCTTACCAGGAGAGGGAAACACGGGGAATTGGATAGGTTCGGCTCTTTCGAAGGCACTTGCGCATGGACACCAACAATCGTCCTTGGGGATGCTCTCTCATAATAACAAGATCGCTCATAATTCGAAACTGCACGGTACTGATATTGCCTCCGCTTAACTATCAAACTCACCAGAGCTGCAAGAGTGATTATGGAAAATGCCAGTCAGATTTAGGTGATGGACCCTGTAACATCCAAGTTGATTTGAGACCAGGCATGAAGAAGATTACTCAGAAGACAACCTCATCTGCTTCGTTCTGCACAGCCGCGGCCAACCAGGACAAAACAACACACCCTGCGACGAGGTCAGTGGTAACCGGCGGTTCATGACACCGGCTCTTGCCTCTTCCCTGCCAAGGGATGGTGCCACTTAGCCTGGGGATTATGGTTCGGAAAAGATGACAATGAGTCATCTCGGTGGTTTCTAGATTTAGTACATTATCAAACATTGCCCCCAAAAATCGCTGCCACGAAGTCACTGACGTAAGGCTGAAAGTGGGTGTCACGGAAGGCTTGACGATAATATGAACGATTTTTAGGACTCAAAATAAAAAAAACGTGTTTAGCGTTGAAATTTGCAAGGCCGTTGGATCCACGGCGTCCAATGCTTCCAGAACATGTGAAAGGCCAGCGATTAGACGTAAATTGCCTGGTGTCCAACTTCCCGGAGCGTTTTTGGATTCCTGAGCTCGCAGGCCGGGTTGGGAGTGAACGAATGGGAGAGTAGCGTCAGAAACGGGAGTCTTAGATGCTTGCTGTGGTTAAAGGGGCCGATGAAGTAGACTTCACCCTAAATAATGTTTGTTTGTGGGAATATAAATGACCATATGGACTAAGAGAATCGGACACTTACCAATTTAGGCCTACAGCATAAACAACGCAGTTGCATGGAGGAACACACGGCATTCATTCATAACCAGACCAAAATGCCGAACGAAAAACAACGACAATTATTTTAAACTGCATATCTCCAATCCTGCATTTTAAGGATATTTACTGTTTTAAAGAAATGGAGTGAGACGTTCTGCGGTAATCAGTATCGAACTGAATCTTCGAGAATCATCTAGTTCAGGACAGGAGCTGTGCTGAGCTAACGATCTTGCACTGGCTGGTGATGCGGTCAAAACACCTTTCCACCACGGCCGTTGTCGCCAATCCACGGGTAATAACAAGGCAGAATTGTTATAATTATAACAGGCATCAGAATTCGAATGAACTGGTCTGAGTGGAGAGACGGTGAGTTGGATTGTAAGCACAAACATTGCAGACTCCCAATGGCACCATGACCAATATTGTGGCTCCTATGACCTCAATTACTCCTAAACTAAACATACATCCAGTTTCACACTGCTCGACTTGGAAGTTTTTACACCAGTTCGGGAGTAAAAAGACATCATTTCTCTCAGGGGATATCTTTAGAAAGTCAGTGTCATGAAGCGGGAAATTATTTAATGGAAATGCTTATAAGATGATAACTCCTTCATCCGTGACAAACACCATGGCACTTGATGTTTAAGAATCATGTTTCGTTATTTGAAAAAAAAAGAGTGTTGTTCGGCCGCACACAGTGTTTATAATATTATTTCAAGATGAACGTTGCACTGTTTAACAGGTTCATTTAATTTGATCTTTTACTCAAACATTTTTTTCAGTGATCCACCCATTCTCCACTGCAATTCCTGTTGGACCGAACGAGAGGTGTGAAGAAAGCCTTTTTCCAGTGTTAGTAACTGTGTTTTTGCCCACTCCAATATAAAAAAAAAACGAGAGCGGTGAAGAGACAAGGACTTTGGTTGCCCCAGCGTCATCAGCCAAATTCTTTCCAATCAGTGAGTCTCATGAGCAGTTCTCCCTACCATACATAATATTTTATTTTGTTGTTTATCGATTTTGTTATTGTATTATTACTATTATTATTATTATTTTTGAGGAGTTTGTAATTCTCATTATATCTTAGAGCAAATGACAAAGTCCGAAATAACGTTCCCACTGTTTTCAGTTCGCTCATAGGCCAATTCTCATCCCGTATAATAGCCCAAGGCCACCTTGCAGAGAATTTTCAGTGAGTTAAAGGCCGGACAGAGAGTGGGAAATCAGCCAATTGCGTAGTCAGATAAGAATTAGGCATGAACCCCTCAGGAATATTCGGGCTTAAAATTGATGTATGTGGAGTACATACGATGAAGCCAAAATAAAGAAGAAACTGATCATCGTGAAATTGTACTTTCAGTAATTTCCGGGATGATTATTTTGAAACGTCACATAATAGTTTGCTTGCGTCTACCATGTGGGTTTCGTCATCTGTCATGAAAGTATGGTCAACAAAACTCAAATGTAACAAAATAAGTGTCTTTGACGCGCAACAAAAGGCACCTTTTATGTTATGACGTCAGCTCTAATCCTCGTCTAACGTACCACGCTTAACATTTTAGTGATTTTGTTGGGCGTTTAAAAATCTTTCCGTTTTCGAGTTATCCCATAATCATTGTAGGCCTACTACCGTTCACCCTTGAAGTCAAGTTCACGTGGTTTCTCATGGAAACCGGTGTGTTGCCTAAGATAATCTACGGATCTCAAAATATTAACTTGCTACCTCAGTCAATTCCCAACTTATAGTTGAAAACATATTTTTGTTTTGGTTTGGAATTACTAGTAAGTGGCCGACGACGTCACTGTATTAAAACGGTCCGTATTCGTTTCATTCATTCGTTTTTCAATTTGATTCAGGCAGGCTTTACAGACTCCTAGAAATGGCTAGGTGGTCGGTGCATAACGGAGCCAATCGCTGACCATATCTCGTCGACTCGTCTGTGGAGCGATTGGAAAATGTTCCACCGAGAACTGCTTGAGAGCTGAATGTAATTCCGGAAGAGAGTTCGTGAACTGAGTCTGCAGTTCAGTATTTCAGGATTTTCCAATCGACAGTAAGCTTTTTGTGTTTATTTCGGCCGTACGTGGAAGGTGAATTCGCCCCGCGTCCCAGCTAATTTACATCGCCAAAGAACTGTTTTCGCCATCCTGGGATTATAGTCCTTCGTTGAAGAGCCTGGTCAAGTCCTCGGCTGTAGTCTTTGTATTCATTTTGGCATGACATAGACACACTTTAGCATAAACCCACTCACTGTTAATTTTTGTTAAACCCTGTCAACACCTGAAGTGCGTTTAATAATTCCCATTAATAAATCACATTGTTTCGATGCTCTTTATATCAGTGTGATCTTGTTTGATTTTTTGCTGCATCCGAGAAAACTCAGACTTTTTGAATCATTTATAGTCACTGATAGTTTGGGGAGTTTCGGATCATAACAGCCCACATGATGAAAACAGCATTACATCCTCTGAGGAAAATTTAGGGGTTCGATCATTTTCATCGCCAAATACTTGTGATTTGTATTGTGTCAAGAAGCCTTTGGAGATTCTGCATGCGCAACGTTTGCTAAGAACGGATCAAGAAAATAAACGCTGACAATGGCCCGAGCCAAAGGCAAAGGACATTTAACCCTTGTGTATGTTTACCTACACTAATGAGGGGAATTTTGCGTCCATTTTGCGTGGAATAGTTTCTTTTGGTAAGGTATGAGTTTTGACCAGAAGGCTCTGGTCGTCTGAAGAAAAAATGAAAGGTCTTCCACGGTTTCACCTAATTTAAACTTCTCTTTACAGTAACCACCATGCATAACTTCGACCTTTAACGGAGCTTTGTAAATATCTAACACTGTGAAGAAAAGAAAAAAGAAAGAAAGAAAAACATCCCAACAAACCTTCTTCTTCCTAGCCTTCTCCCAATTTGGGGTCGGCTACCATGATGTTCTTTCGCCAAGCCCCCTGGTCATATCATTTGCATAGTTGGCGCTCAGGCGTTTGGCTCTGAGATCGGCGTTTACGACGTCTTGCCAGCGTTTCTTGGGGCGTCCACAACCCCCGGCTGAAACGACGGGGGTTGCTGTCCAGACGGAGTTCTCCTGGGCCCGCTGGACGTGTCTTACCCATCGCAGACGTTCTTGCATTTTGAGTTGGATGGATGCAATGTCGAGACGCTCTCGAATCTCAGTGTTTGGAATAATGTCGAGGCGTGTGACACCGCAGGCTCATCGTGCCAAGTTCATTTCCTTGGTGTGCAGTCTTTGCAGTCAGTGCGGTAGATCTTGGACTTCAGTCGAAGTGGCATGCGACGATCGCATAGTACATCTCAACAAACTAACAAACTAAAAACAAACAAAACCCTGAACACACTAGCAAAATGTGTCCCTGTAAATAAAGATTCCATTTGACGTCTCTTGCACTGAATTCCCCCCCCCCCCCGGTTTTGTTGGGTAAGCAACTTTTCCATCAATTTTGTCCCTATAAACTCATACTTGTTTTCTAGTTGCCAGTAACATAATTATGGTCTGAGTTGCAGGGAGCCCTTGGCGGAGAAATCTTTTGAAAGACTATTTTCAGTAATTTTGGTAATTGTTCAAACGGGGAACACATTTTTTCTTCTCCTAGTTCAGAGCCGGTGCACAAGATGGGCACGAATCTCGAGAGAGAGGGCGCACTAAGTTTTGTTAATCTCTCTAAGACGAGCGCAATGTTTTAATGCATGCTTTCAACCCCATACGCGAAATGTTGGCGTAAAATTGCACTTGGTGCAAAAACGCGATGTCGCAGTGTATCCGCCTCGCTTGAGCAGAACCACCCCCCTCATCGGTTGAAAAGAGCCGCGTTGGTCGGGAGTGTTCAATTTGTTGGTAGCGATGCGACCGTAATGCGTGCATTTCCTAATCGTTCGTAAACCACCGAAGGTCAGTTCCGATTGAAGGAGCTTCCGGCTGTTTTCCAATACTCGACTTGGGCTCCGTCTCAAGCTTCAATTGGTTGTTTACTTCCTGACTTTGAGGTTATAAGCGCAACGGTAAGTCTGATAGTGCCACAGAATATCAAGTAAGATGCAAAAGAGCCAAAATTGCAGTACTTTAATCTAAGTTAAACGTTTCAGGCCCACAATTAAAATCGAGGATTGGCTTCCTATGCAAAGCCTGAGACGGAGACGAAGTTGAGTATTGGAAAACGGCCTCTGTCTCTAAGAAGACGCAAGCGCGGGAAGAGAAGTCGTCTAATGAAAACACCAATACTTCAGGAAAAAATTTGTAGTGCGAAGTATACTGACATATTTATCTAGGCCTACCGTACCGTCATTCAAGTTGCCACAATTGGCAAAGTTCACATGGGTCCTCCCTTGCATTACTCACGTCTATTCACAATGAAGAATAAACAGCCAACAAAATGAACCGTCTGCTGTCGTAGTCACATGATTTATTTCACAATTTTTAAATGAAATTTCCCGTTTCATTAAATTTATTTCAGTTCGAATTTAGTGCAGTGCATACGGAGTGAAATATTTTATCGTAAACGCGTCTCTTTTGGATGTCTTTCCCAAGTTGGTCTCAAGTTAAGATCATGTTGCACTTTTTAAATTACAAAACATTAAGACTGAATACACGTTACATGTAATTTATTTATTTCATTTAAATAGAAAAAATATGTTCTAAAATGTGCACATAATCCGGCAATCCGTTTTTTCTTGAAAAATAAATTTGAATTTCATTCCTGATTCTGCCTTTCTCAACAAAATGAAGATCAATATTAAATATAAAATACGATGAAATAATCAGTTCCTGAGTGTCTGAGCTTTGCACCCAACATTTCTAGAAGTCCTTTGGGCGCAATTCTTCCTTGGGAAGGGTGTCATCTTTTGTGATTCCAGACAACACTTAAGATGCTTCCTCATTGCTTTCTGATCAAAGACAGTCAATTCGGGTCTTCCCCCGAAAGCCACCTCGGTGGCATAGGCAACAGCGAAGAGTCCGCAATCGCTGGAACCTCGCTGCGGGTGCATCACGGGAAGCTGGACTTGGAGGCCTAATGATCGCCCAACCTTGTCCCCGCACAAATTTATGATCTGGCTGGACAGCTTCGAATTAAGTCCTTCATTTTTGCTATCTAGCAGTTTTATTTCACTGTTTGCCCTGCAGACAGTCACCCAGTGCCCTCCTCCATTAAGCATGATCTGGGCTCCGTCCGTGGTCATGGGCTCAAACTGGAGTATTTCCCCAAGGACAGGCTCCTGCAGCCCGCCGAAAGTAGGGAACTGACGGCGGAGCAGTCTCTGTGCCGCGGAGATATGTTCGTCTGTCAGCCACTCCCCATTGTCCAGTACCTCAATATCTTTTGCACTGAGTCCTACTTGGATGAACCAGTCATTGTCGATGCTGGGACTCCTGTTGTCACTGTCTGAGTCCTGGGACTCAGCGACGCGAGGCCTCTTCGGTTCATGCCCCTCATTCTGTGGCAACAGTCTCTTTCTGACCGTCGGTTGTCCAACACTTCTGGCGGCAGCCTGCGAAAAAGTCCAACAAAACCAATTTACAGGCCAAAATTTCAAGAAAAGAAGTATTTGTCAGCTGACAACATTTTGATGGGACCTGATGTTAAAACTTGTCGGTTGTTTTTGTCCATCATTACCTTAGCCACGCTACGACGATAGTGAGCATGATAGCTCGTTGATCTCCTCTTTTTGGGGAACGATCCGTGGTCAAAGGCCACTGCTGGCCTCTTCCGTGTAGCCGGCAGAGACACCACCTAGACATATATAAAAGACGAAAACATACATGGTTATTTTGAATCGAGTAAAGATATCCGCAATTTTTGAAAGAGTAGCTTATAAGATTATGAGAGGCTGGCCAACATTCTTACCGTGGTGAATGAGTTGTGGTCAGTTGCACGGAGGATCATCTTTATTCTCCGATTCTCATCCTTGATCTGAATAACCTGGTAATCCCTGGTGAGCGATTGTTGACATATCTGGTAAACCTGAAAAGAATATTATATAACATCATCAAATCAGTCCATGAAAATTGGAAAATACATGTAATTATATTGGCCTAAATGACATACGCCATGATCAGCGTTTTTAATATTTTATTAACACTTCAACGTTACTATAGTATTTTGACTGAAAATGACGTTGTTATATCAAAGATTATTCATTCGGAACTCAAAATACAAACTGAAAACAGTTTACCGGTTCGGCGTCGTCGCCTCGACAATTCAAAGTCTTATTCGAAGTCATCTTCAAAGGAATCATGAAGTTCAAACGTCTGATTCGCAAGCGATGTTAGTTGAATATGGAGCGGTTACCAAGAAGTTTGTTTAATTTTTCTGCTATTCTGCGTCTTGGCCTATTGTCTCTGACATAATGTTTCATCTACGCATGCGCTTTATGACATAGAATGTTTCGGACCATTTCGGACAGTTTCAGGACATTTTGTGACGCACCTGGCTGAAACCATGGATATTAACGTGCGTATGGGTGTACGCGCGGGAGCGTGTCGTTGGTTTTGTGACGTGACGCGAGTGGTGAATCTTACGTGATGCGTGTTTGACACACCCCTGTGACCTGTACCATATTTTCCAGGTTGTTGCAATACGGCAATAATGTATAAGGTATGTGGTTTTTGCGACACAACTCTTAAAAACGTCTTAGACTCAGAATTGGCTGAAAGGGGTGGGTGCGTTGTGAAGCAATGCGTGTAAATGATTGTAAGGAAATCATAAAGACCATAAACCTTGAAACGGTTTACACATAGGCTGTGTATATACATGTGAAATCCCAAGTCGGGGAGGGAAGAATCGGGGAGCGTGGTCAGTGGTGATATAGGGCCAAGGAAGGGCAAAACAGTTTTTCACCGAAAACGACTGTCTATACACTTTATTCATCCGCAAAAAGAATCCAAATCAACCCCTACAAATTAAGGGTGGTTTCTGGAATTCTGGTACTTTCAAATCCTAAAACACCAACAAGATATGAATGGTTTAAAAAGATGCTGGTCGAAAAGTAGCTAGTGGTTATAAGTAGTTGTTGGTATAGCTTGTACTGGTCCAGAGCTGTGGCCCATCACCCCTTGTTGCTCGTTGAGGTGTATAGACTATAGTCTTGGACTGACGGTGAGCGATAGCCGGAAAGAAATACGACCGTCACATAGAAAGAGCACATGCACCTTACACTGTCGGAAAATTAAAGGTCTCCGCCCCCAAGAACTCGGCTGTACCACCACCGATTTTTTTTGAAACTTGGTAAGGATATACAAACACTTATTATTATTGAAAATGTGAAGTCTGAACTCAATCGAAGATATGGTTATGTTGTTACGGTCATTTGAAGTTCAAGGCTACATGCGTGCCAGTACTCGTGCATTGAGCACCGCAGTGGAAAAAAGTATTTTTTTAAAGTTGGCTGACCCGTCTCGGAAAAATGCACGCTGTGCGAGAACAGTATGAGGGATTTTTGCAAATAATGATGTCTGAATTGCCGCAAAGAGTTACTCCAAAAAGTCTGAAAGGTTCAACTTCTGAAACAAAAATGCACTGCTGCAATATCGGAAAAATTGTGGAGGGGGCAGATTCCCCTTCCCCCATTCTATTAGAGTTAAGAGAGCTTCAAGTGACCATCCACGTTTCCAGGTGTGCCTTATAAATTCGTCAGGGTTCATCAGGCACGCGAAAGACGGATCTCGTAGTTGTCTAAAACTTGCAAGACTCTGCATTTCTCTTCATGACCTCGACCATCTCGGAAAGACGTCTGGTATGTCCTCTCTCATAGGAATTTTTAAGCGTTTAAGACTTCACTTCCTTTAATTAAAAAATATATAGGCCTATTATGTACTTGATGACACTTCTGGGGTTTCGTAAACGCTAGCAAAAGTATCTATAGTCATATTTTGTTTTTTTTCCCCCCGAGTACCAGACTACCTCGTGCATTTGTATATGTTATGGTGTTCCATATGTGCCATCCGGCGTCGCATTTTTCAACTGCCGTCGCATTTTTCAACCGCCGTCGCAATTTTTTTGACAACCGCCGTCGCCTTTCAATGTGAATAAGCCATTAGTCATCAATGGTCAATCTTGGTCCAGCCGGACCACAAGTTGTTGACTTGGATGCTAAAAGTGTGCGTACATATTTTTAATGATTATGGAAACGGCTAAATTAGCATGTATGCGTCGATTAACTGTATGTAAATAAATTAACAGCCCTTTAATGAACCCGATTATTCGTGGAAGTTCACCTCGCTCAATTTGGTTTCTCACTTCTGCAAGCTTTTTGAGTGAAAAATGTTCCCTTACTGATGATTACTAGCTGCCACATAAATCAAACCCAGTATAGTAGGCCCATTGTTCACTCTGGTTGGTATGGTATTTGCCATCTTGCAGACATGCTTCCCGAGGGAGCGTTTATCGCAGTACAGTCTATAATTTAAAATGTAATTACTCTTGGCGAAGAAATGTCACGCACCATAACTTTGAGAAATTGTACGTTTTCTTGGTTGAAAGAAATTGTCAGCAATACAAAATCACGCACAGTTTTTCCAAAAACACTTTTTGAACCATGAAAATCTGTCCAGAAGAAGCCAAGACTGATCTTATTTTTTCATTACAGTAGTAGAAAGGTATTTCACACATTTGAAGTTGTTCAGGCAAAAATGAATGGTCCGTGGTTAAGGTATTCCCCCGGTGGAGGCCGTCTGGTCATGGGCTTGAGATCATTTATCTTTCTTTGTTGGTGGGGGAATTGTGTTTATTACTCCACGAACTGACTTCCCAAGGTCTTGAGGAGTGCATGTGGATTTGGGTTTGAAACGTGTCACTGTTTGAAAAGGCTGTTTCGTCGTAGCTGCTGCTTCTTGATCGACCCTGGGGTTACACGTACATGTACATGCGTTTCTGTCTAATTTTCTTTTTTTCTGTGACAAATGTTGCCGTACGTGTGAAAATCTCCACAACAGATTACTTCATTCTTTATTAGACTAGTTATCGAGTATTTCATAATAAGCTGGCGGTACCAGTGATGGACGAGATCCTGGCCTCCATAGGTCTTTCCGATGAAGAAATGAAAAATGCGACACCGGTTGAAAAATGCGACGCCGGATGGCACATATGGAGCACCATAGTATGTACTATGTACATGTACACTAAACTGAGAAAGACAGAAAGATAGTGACGGCATGGCGCAGTACGGTGTGAGCCAGAATCCTGCACAAAAGGACAGGTATGTTTCAGTGGCTTAACACTGTTACTCAAACAAAACGTTTTTCTGCTTTGTAGACTTTACCCTTTATATTAAGGTGTTCAAAGTTTTTTGGTATAGTTTTGAGTTTGATGAAAGAAAAACAGATGCGTTCATGTCATATCCAGCTGTCCATATGGAATATATTTGTCATTGCTTATAAATTGCATCTATTTCGTGAGAAGTGCGTGGCGTTGTTGCAGATGAATTTGCGAACTGCCAAAACAGGCAATCCTTATTTTTTAGGGTAATTCATACTCTTGGGACCCTGCTGATACATATGTAGGTCTATCAACTGCCAAATTTAATAGGAATTCGAAATTAATTAAAAACTTTCATAACAAATATGACAAAAAGACCGATGTGAAGTTACATGTAGTTCCTCGTTTGACGTTCGACATTCAACATTGAACTAGTAACTGTTCCATATTTGAACGTTGAATAAGTAACCGTTTGACATTCTTTGAAAAAACTATTTTTATATTATATAAAAAAGTCTTGTCTCCAGTGCATGTGTGGTCAGTAATACAAGCCACGAATACCGTTTCAAACCCCAACCCATCCGGAATGCCTTTATAAACCAACCCTCCATATGAACCACAGCCTCCACATCTAAAACACGGGATTGGGTGTTTTATTTCGATGGCCGAAAAGTCTAGTGTGAGGCATTCATTTTTCCACTGTAGTTTCCAAGCGGAGAAGTCTACCGCCGAGACAAGACTTTCATCACAGCTGTTTTCACTATGCGAATGTCTGCCTTAAGTTTACCCTGGTTGAAATGGACGCAACGGGGTCACTAATGTGCAGAAAAGCACAGTAAAAAATGTATACTCAGTCGTGGGATTGGTGTATTTTCGATTCTGTGAAATAGTTTCATGAAAAAAAGGACGTTTTTAGTATTAACCTCTAGTTCTATCTATTAAACGGCAAGTCTTCCGTCCGGGGATTGTTCCACACCAAAGAACCACATACGCCGAGATGGAAGGAGTCCCTCCCCGATTCAAAAGACCAATGACATCATCTCTGGGCGGGGCATGGGGTTTAGGTGTTTCATATTCATTGTAAAAAAGTTTGGTTTAATTCATTCGTTTTTTACTCTGGTTTAAAGACAAAGAAATGCTCCAACATGACAAAAGGTTGTGAGACCCCTATTCAGAGTCGAAATAGTTTTTTCCCTGGTTGAAATTAAGGTCTTGAGTCTAGCACCCTCTCCAAAGGACAGCGAGAGTATCCTGACCGAAAAGTCGAGTCAGCACTTACTGGTTCTTTTAATAACCACACATCTTCTCAGAGACTTAGTCCATGCTGCAACGGCAAGCCTATTGTACTATACATCTCATGACTTCACCATGCAAAGCTTCAAATCAACATATATTGGAAACAGCTTGTTTTTTGTCCCTGTTGCACTCCATAGCCATTTAGGCGAGTGCACCCTGAATGTCAAACGGTTACTTATTCAACGTTCGAATATGGAACAGTTACTTATTCAACGTTGAATGTCGAATGTCAAACGAGGAACGAGGAACTAACTTCACATCGGTGACAAAAAGGACTCATCAATAACCCTTCATGTTCAGTCATGTCAGTGAGTAGTGCAAAAATGAAGCCTTCCCATGGTGTTCAAAGGTTCTTTGGGACTAATTTTATGTTCTAGAAGGTTAATACTGATTGAAATTCTTATAGGCCTATGTAACAGGGGAAGAGTTCCATGTGCAGACGCCAGTTCCCTACAGTGACCTATTAGCCTGCCGAAAGCAAAACCATGTCCAGAAAAGTTCAATTTAAGAGGGGAAAAATCAAGTTGTTTACTTAGAAAACACTTTTTCAGAGCAGTTTCATAGGGTTAATTTGGCACGGGGTGTCAAGTGGTGTTCATATATATGGAACTCTGTCCGTAACGGGATTGCTCCTAACGAGGTGATATTCTCAGTGACACACCCTGTAGCCATATTTTGGGATTTAAGACTCCACTTTTTTCACTAAGTTTGAGGTTACCGGGGGTTTGAGGTATTAGGGGCCTGGGGTACTGTACTCCTTGTTAAAAACTTGTTTAAGACAATTTTTGATTTTAACAGGTGAAGGCCTTCTGGCACGGTAGCAAAAAGCCCAATTTTGGGTAAAATATTGCTGTCATCACACACCAGGTGCCTAAAAAGTGTTGACAGACAAAATACAAGTACATTGTACCATGAAAATATCTTCAATAAAATCACCTACCAGCTTTTCCACATTATCAACGGTGAACTAATGTGACTTCAGTGGCACTCACAGTCATTTCTTTGACTGAAATGCTGTGCTATGCTTCAAAACAACTATGCAGACCAACAAGCAGTGTGTGCATTGGGATGCTGAGCAAATGTTTTATGAGACATCTGCAAAGTCTGCGCATATATTGGCGTCGATTTGCACTTGTACTGAGACTGCACATTACCATTCACAAAATAGTCATTGAAGCATCCACATTGTTCTGCAGTTTGATTAATGTCCATAAGTGTAGAGTTAAAGTCGTTGTCCGTAAAGCTTGGTGCACAGTAACAACTTCATTTTACTCAAATGGGACTTTTCACTGGAGTGCTAGTACAACTGTCAAAGTAACATAGCGCTTTAAAAAGGAGTACAGTGCCCCAGTTACTACCTCTAGTATGTGTCTTAATTCAATTTCAGTTCTCAATTCAAATTTTGAAGAGGTTTCTGCAGCACTTTGCACGAGAGTGAAATCTGATGATTTTATCTGAAGGCAGGCACTGTTTGGTAATCTGTGGTCTGATTATGGAGAATATGGAGACCATTATATATTATGTACATAATAAGTAGAGAGTGCCCTTTTGACAGTTAATGCCACACAAAGGTCGTTTGACATTCTGTGTCATGTACCAGTCTATTTGTTGGCTAAGACCTTGGTATAAGCTCTTGGTCATGCCATTATGTTTCTTTTTTTTAAAACAACCATCAATTTATTTCCCTATATCAGATGGATTTGTATCTACCCAGCATACATCAACAGTAAAAAGACACTCCCAGAAGGAAGGAAAATTCCCAAGAGCAAAGCAGTTGACAATCCTACAGCCAATGAAATCAGAGATATATGCAATGCTGCTGGCTTACAAGTTGCTTTGGAGGTAGTGTATGTGAAATATCCTTAGGTGTTGTTCCGATGTAAAGAGACCTGTGCATGGTTTGTAGTGCTCAGTCAATTCGAATAATTCACTATTCGAATATTCGACCTTCAATTTGATCGAATTTCTGGATATTCTGTGGCACCGACAAACCATTTACAAAATCAGTTGCAAAAATGCACTCAGTTGTACATTACAATAACTATAACAGCTTCTCACTCCTAGGACTGTCTCCAGCCACGATAAAGCAAGACTGAGGAGAACAACAGTACTTCTTGCCCTGTTGAAAGTGTTTATTCCTTTTAAATTTTGTAATGAATTTATTTTTGAATCATAGAATGCGTTATTCTCTTGGCTTTTCATTTCAATCTGCTTGTAACAAGCCTCTATTGTGTAATTTTTTTTCATTTAAAACAAGAAAATTCTTCCTTTCTTTTGATTAATTTTGCATTTGAATATTCAAATTCAGAAAATAGTTTTCAAATATTTGATAACCAATCAAATGATCGGATATTCAGCACAGCCCTAATGGTTTGTGCTGTCCTCCTGGGACTAATTCTCTATTTCTGTCAAATGCTCAGTGTCCGCACAGTAATTTACAGTGAGGTTGTCCATTTTAAAACAAAAATGGGTGAAATATCTTTTTGTTCCATATCCAAAGCATGTGATTATATGATGACATACCGAGCTGTAGGAAAAAAGCCAAGCCTGCTTTTAAGGTTTTAGGCCCAAATGTAGCTTTCACATTGAAGTTTGCTCACCAAGATTTTTTTGTTCACTATCAAGACAGGCCCAAGGAATAATAGTTTAGGTAAAAAAATTGTTTCTCTAGTTAGTGGTCTTCTAAATTTCATATTTCTACAATGTTTAAATCACACATTCGTTCATTTGTATATTTTCCAATTTCCTATCCAGGCTGGAAAGTGTTACCCACGAGACCAAAACAGAGACCCATTGTATCGGGGAAGGGTCAGAGTTCAATTGAAGAATGAAAACAGTACACCAGTAAAAGAGGAATTTCCAAGCAGTAAGTTACCAGTGACTTAACTTTCCCCAAGCCTGCTCCAGAAATTTTACTTACACCATGCAGAATCCATCAACAATTGATGATCCATAGTAAATACTAAGCCAAAAGTGTATTAATGGGACTAAATAAACGTTATATGTACGTTACTTCTTACCTTACATTCTTACCTGAATACCCCACATTGGTCAAAATATGTAGAAGTTTTGCAGTATTTCAATGGACGCAGGGCACAGAGATGCCAGTCACTCTGGTCATTGTTTTATTTTTGTTTGTTTTTTATCACATTTTTCTACTGTGCTATTTACATTTTAATGTCATTAAGTTTATTTTGTTACAAGAATAACATAACTAACTTGTAGAACAGACTTTTAATATTTACCGTGCATGATTGAGGCCTTGTTTATGTTGTGACAGGACTTAGCTGAACCTATTACAATGTTGTGGGACAGGTTTTTGCCACATGCTGCTAGAAGTTACCAAACAATCATTTCATTGATTTCATTTAGTACAACGAATGTACCATTAACCCCTTCGCGCCGGGAGACGGTAAGAGCCGCCATAAAAATTGAGATCCTCAGCCCGCTTTTCAGCTATTATTCTCGGCCCACGCTTGAGCAAACATGGTGAAAGAAAGCAGACCCTGGCTCTTGTATATATGGTGATTGGCCTTTGTGTGTAGCCTAGAAATGAAAAGATGGCATTTACATCATAATCACCAGCTCCACAATAGTCCCCACTTTGAAAAGAGGCAACAGAAATGTGGAAGCGTGAGTAGAGCCGCATGCCACCGAACAATCAGCCTTTTCACTGTGTAATTCAAAGCGTGCAGAGCGCGCAGGGCCACAAACCGAGAATTTGCGGTTTGGCAGATGGCCTTCATGGCTAAGCAAGGCTGGAATTCTTGGAGTCGGCTTTCGGAAAAAAATTACCGTCGTCAAGGGGTTAAGATACAGCAGTGTTGCATTTTAGCCATTTGCAGAAATGGTTACGGGATAAAGCTTAAAAACATATTGGAAGCGCCAAACCAACACATTTCGTTGACAGTTTGTGAAAACAGTTGCTGGAATAAGAACTTTGATAAACTAGAATTGTAGAAAGGGCACAAAAATACAGATTTTAAAATCAGAAGAGAGCACCCAGCTCACTAGATGTATGTTGGAAATTTTGCTTAAGATGTTTAACCAGTTTGGATCTATGCAATTTGAATTTGAAGGAAAAGCACTGCTATTGTATGTCAGCGAGATGATCCCCAAACTGAAGACGAGACAACAGAAGCAAGGGGGTGGGGGTGAGTCAGCATCAGCTGGTGGCCAAGACAAAGGAAAGAAAAAGAAGAACAAGAAGAGATGACGATGCCTCAGCCTATGTATCAGCTTTTCTCTTGGAAGTCTGTCACTTTTGCCGAATGAACTTTTGGGTTCATGTCTTGAATTCCATCTCGTATCACCATTTACAAATCATGCCCGGAGTTTTCAGGAGACCACTTGTTAGTTGGCTTCTAATGTGTGAATATGTACAGGTGTTGTTTCACACCAACATGCCCTGATGAATCTGACTTTTAAATTGCATCCGAGATATCCCAAGGGGCACCTTAACATACACTTCACATATTGATAACTAAGCAGGATAAGTTGCCGTGTCAGTCTAACAAGTTTTTATTGAAAAATTGCGCTGAAAAGGTCCTTATTGAGATATATTGCTTTAAATGGGAATTTGGACAAGAAAATTGGTTGAAATTAGCCCCAAAAATAGTTTTATAAATACAAGTAAAAAAAACGTTTCCTGTTTCAATAAAATATTTCCTTCATGCTCAGAGAAAGGCCCTACAAATATTTTCAAAAATCACTTTTTTGCTGTGATGAGCTATCAGGACTGAGCCAAGGATTTACACTTGTCCATCAATATTGTTGAGGATAAGCAAGGCAGGGAATCTGGTATTTGACGCAATCTGTGAAACCAAGGTCACGACTAAAGCAATAATGGAAATTTTGGAGATCAAAGAAAATGCTGTTCGTCAAAAGGCTGCCAGATCTAACAAAATCCAAAAAGTCTTTTTTTTTTAATGGTGAACAGAAGACCAGTTTGTCTGTTTTTTGTTATTTATCAATGGTAAACCTGTGAAGAGTCTTTTTTTTTTAGTGGTGAACAGAAGACCAGTTTGTCTGTTATTTGTTATTTATCAATGGTAAACCTGTGAAGAATTGGCTGGCATTAAACATTACTTTTAGTAGGTTTCTTGGCATTTTCGGTGAGTTAAGAAAGCCTGAAAGGGATTTTCAAGTAACCTATTTCATTGCAAACTGATTGCTACTCTTAACAATTGACAAGATATTGTTGAGATAACTTCAGGCTTGTGCATACATTATGCCTATATTGAAGAAATGCTTTTTCACATTCTTCCCGGTTGAAGGAGCATAAATTGTGTGCATTTAACCTGTGTATGAGCATAGTGCATGTTCCTTCCACCATGATTAGAAGCTACTACTAATTGCTTCCTGTTGTGGCTACTGGGTAGTCAGTAAACTGGTATTTAGGAAGCTAGGACAAAATATTTAATATGTTCTCCATGCATGAGTACCACACCTCAGCAGCAACAGAGACTGAGGCTGTATTGACACTTGGATGCTGTCACCACCATGGGCAGGTGTGCAAAGACCTAATGGGCTTGAATATTTCTAGATGAAAATTGGACCTCCAAAAATTAATTTGTTGCTCTCAGATGACTGACCCAAAAATGTGGAATTCTCCCTTCAGCTTTTTTTTTTTTTTTGAAATGCCAGTTATTCTGCATTTCGTTACAAGAAAGTTAATTTTATCGTATACATGAAAAAAACTTGGGGCATTGTACACCAAACAGTACAAATGCACTCACAATATATCACATTACAGTGTACTGAATTGGGGCATGCAGGCAGCTGGTAGTATGTGTATTTTGAACCTATGCCTTTCATGTATAATGCACAAGTCAATTTGGTAGAGGGGAGCTGGTAAATGAAGGGAAACCTGATGTATAATAATGGTGTCAGAAGAACAATAAATTTATTCATATTTGTCTTATAAGTGTTATTTGCATACGGCTAGTTTAATAACAATCATCCCTTTACCTTTGAAATTGAAAGGTATCTGAACTTCTGAAGAAATTTATCTGAGTTATGTATTTAACATGAGTTAACACAAGTCATTTACTGTGTCATACATGTATGTGTTCAATTGTTTATTTCGTTGGATTTGTGAAAACCTTGGGATCCTCTTTGAATCTTAACAACTGTTTTCTAGCTTTCTCATAACAACTGTTATGCTTCACTGAGTGTCCCTTCGGATTTCAGTGACTTTTTAGCGGCCAAAAGAAAAAGAAAATGAGATATTACTAGTTAGATGCAAAGGATTAAACTTTTAAGTACATGTTCATAATGTTATGTGTGACTTGTTTTTTAGTCTTTGATCAGCACACAAACTGTCCCCTCTAAAAACTTCATAACTGATCAATTATTCAAGTTTTGCTCAATACAAATTTGACGTGAACAGTATGTAAAATAATTCAGAACAATGAATATTGAAAATATGTTACAACTCTAACAAAGGATCAAAACACAACATTTTGGATGAGAACAGTGTATGTAAATGACAGACATCTTAGTTAAAGAGCAACTCAAAGGAAAACATGTTTTCTCTGATTTCATCTGTTCAAATAAACATGGAAGCATCTAAATCGAATGCAGTGTCATTTGTCTTCAGAGCTCAACTACATGTATAACAAGCTAAAAAGGGCTTTTTTCTGTTCATGCCAAGATGCGAATTCCGAACGCAGATTGCATCTTTCGGAGAAAACTGTATTCGCCC
Organism: Acanthaster planci; assembly: GCF_054643075.1. Lineage (NCBI taxonomy): Eukaryota > Metazoa > Echinodermata > Asteroidea > Valvatida > Acanthasteridae > Acanthaster > Acanthaster planci. The sequence continues at coordinate 13,820,074 of NC_141784.1, forward strand.
TGTATTCATAGTCGATGAACCCTTGTGCATGCAAAACAATGGCTACATGCATTGCCTGGCAAGCACAAGGGTTTATCCACTACAAACATAGGGCGTGGATTTCCTTCATTTTCTCTGTTATCTCTGAATGACGCTATCTACATTCAGAATTTGCTTTTTGGTATGATCAGAAATAAAGCCCTTTTTAGTTTGTTATAGTTGAGCTCTGAAGACAAACGACACTGTGTTCAATTTGGATGCTTCCATATTGATTTCATCAGATAAAAGCAGAAAAAAACATATTTTCATAGAGGTGCTCTTTAAAAGAAAGCCCCAACCAAAAAAATGTGTCGCTTGGTGTTCAACACTTGCAGCTTACTAGACATTATCTCTCTAAATGCTCTGTATTTGGAAAAGTTGGTGAATGAACATCTATTCTATACAAAATCCAAAACTACATGTGTATGGAAAACCCAGGATTGACTTATCCTGTTTGTCCAAAATGGCTGGTGAAGGCTTCAAATTGTTTGAGTTCATCTGCTGTGACAGTTCGGTGGCAAGACTGCAAGGCCAGAATGAAATCACTGAGGGTCACGTCTCTGGGCTTGACCCTGTCCGACTGGATCTCGCTCATAGTTGTCTGTATACAGCCAGGAGTATCGTCATCACAAGGTGTGAATTTACCATCTAAAGACACAAGAATTTCTTGTATTTACTTCACAGAATGGACCCCCGGTTGGTGTGTATAGCAAGACAGTTTCTAAAGCTGTGTGTAATGTATTAGGGAGGGTGCACTTCGGCTACATGTAAACCCCAACTCAGTTACTGTCTTTCTCAAGAAAATAGTAACCTTCATAGGATGGAGCTATTACCAGCAAACATGATGGACTCACAACAAAATACTGACAATTTGTTTTTATTTGATATTAAGGAAAACCTAGTGAGCAGACAGTAAGGGTTGCCTCAGTAAAGCAGCATCTCATCTGGGTGGACTGGGAATATTCTGTGTCATGGCTTATTGTTGGAACAATGCCAAATCAACTAGGCTACTGAGTGAGGTGGTTATATTTGATTGCCAAAACACATCAAGATGCAGGTCCTGCAAGTTTTCGTTCAAGTAACTATCATACGGAGTAGTGTATTTCAGCTCTAGGCTATCAAGTTGAGATGCACTCATGCAGGCCTGAGCATGTGCTCTTCACCATTAGATAACTCACCGATTCCCTTCATCCAGTGGGTTGCTGTCTGGATGTCCCTGATTGGTTCAAAGAGGGCTGTCAGGATGACATTGGATAGGTCACTCCCAGAGTAACCCTCAGTGCGGTCAGCAAAAGCCTGTATGTCTGAGTCACTGAGAGTCAGGTTACAAGACGCGTGAATCTTGAGGATAGCAATACGGGCTTCTCTGAAGTGAAGAATGTAGGTTACGAGAAAACAATACTCAGCATGAATTACTCATAAAAAACAAATGTAAGTACAACACATTTTGATCAGTGACCGTTTAATGTGCTTTAATTTTAAGATGATCAACACAAAACTGATCCCCAAAAAGCAAAGAAATTGACATCCAATAAGGACTTGAGGTTCATTCAATTCAAATGCACTGGAAAAACTATGTTCTCAGTGACTGACAGGTAACTCCCATGACCTGTGTCTTTAGAAAACTGAGTCTGACAGCCTTTTTGAAATTAATATCGTTTAGTTTGCATTTGAAAGAGCAAAGTGAAATCTTTGTTATGACGGATCACATAGTTTTGGCATCTTGATGAAATGTTGGGACAACATTGTTGAGAGTTCCTTGAAATTTAGTTGCACAAGATTCACTTGAAGGCCTCTAACTCAAACATGACAAAGTGCGGCTGAGTTTGTCTCACTGGGTCAGGTATACACTGTGGCCATTAATGATGTTTGCCGTCATGTTACAATCCTGACATATGGGTTAACAAAACTTGGCTGTATTCGTGATTTAATATGCCCTATGTGTAACTGTGAATCTACACCAGTTTCTACTGAGGGGAAAAACAAGTTGCCCAACCTGTCTGGAAGGGGTACATAGACTCGTTTCTGGAAGCGTCTGAGGAATGCCGTGTCTAGCTCCCAAGGCCTGTTGGTGGCACACAGCAAGAAGAACTGTTCTGACTCCCGGCCATTGTCGGCACTCTCCATCTGGCGAAGGAGCTCGGTCTTGATGCGTCTGGTGTGCTCCTCCTCTCGGGAGCTGCGGATGCGACAGATGCTGTCAATCTCATCAATGAAGATGACCTGTGGAGCGACAAGAGGGCCAACTTTAAGAGGTCTAAAATAGTGGTACTTGTAGAGAACTTAACAACCAACTGCAGGATGCTGTCCACTTGCATGCCTGATTTCATGAAGTATCAGGAGACACACTGTGACATCATTCAAATTCAGATTTTTAACAAGCACTGTTTTCTGATTTATATTTACATAAAGGGCACTCACTTTGGACCTAAGTCCAGTGGAATTTGAGTTTAACAACATTTATCACTTGACACAGAGTTTTTAAGAAATGACCCACACTGACCATTTCTTTAGACAGACAACATGAAAGGCAAAATAATTCTGTTCACATTCGCATACCATTCCTGTCTTAGTGTGACTTTTTTTATCAATTAGGAAGGAACCTTGGGCTGACTGCACATGACCCTGTTGGCCTGTAATAGGCCCATAACACCCGCCCATCAGTGTTGGAGGTCTCAAGGCTGGCCTCATGGTTAGCATAGAGTGCCATTTTTAGTGCTTTTTCAAGAAATTATTATTACATGCAGTCGTTTTAGGATCATTCCTACTTCCGGATCACTTGAAATAAAACCTATCTTGTTTGTGTTGTTTTTCAGTTCTACATTCCAAGCTTAGTTCTGTATGAAAGGTGAAGTGTAGGCTTCTTGTACAAAGCTTATAGAGGGATCCCAATACGACGCTTTTAGCGTCGATCTGCGCACTTCCGCGTTTGAAAACGAGGCTGTATGTGTCAGTTTCAATTCTTAATACAATCAGACGATTGAAAGTAAGGAGTCAAGACACAAAGACATAAAGGTATGTTAAATTCAGACTTTTCAGGCTGCAAATTTTTGTGGTAGAGTCTTTCAGGATGACTCGACACGTATTATCAAAAGAAAATATAACAACAATTTACCGTGAACTAACGTACCCGCAATGGTTGTGTATCTTGTGCAGTGGGCGTGGTTTAAACTGAAGTGGCCTCACACTTACGAACCGGATACTGCATGTACTGTGTCGACTCCGCTGGCGCGCGCGATGAAGTTCAACACAGAGAGCCTTGGTTTCGATGCGGATCTGCGCAGACGGCGCTAATGCGAAATCCCTCAAATATCAGAAAATTCCTAGGAAGAAATTTGGGCCAGATTTCTGATTTGCTCTTTGACATTTTTGAACGACTTGACCAAAATCATGTGAGCCAAAAAAATCACCAAAAATTTACACGGCAATAGGTCACTCACTACGCGTGATTCCAAATACTTTTTTTCATACTCAGTCACAGAAACTTTTGCATCTAATGTCTGTGTAATCAAAGTGACTTGTACAGTTTTTGTTTGTTTAAAATTGGCCAAAAACTGAACGCATGTTTCTTCCTAGTATCGCATCACTTATTATCTGCACGCAAATACCATACGTTGCAAGTCAACTACACAGACGTAGCAGAAACGTATGTGAGTTAATGAGTTCATCAACTGTTTGGCGTACGCGTGGGGGATAGTATCGTTGATAGCTGAAAAAGTCAAATCAAAATTTACACAAGTTTTACCTTTTAATTCATTGGAATTCTTATTAGTATCATTTTCGGAAGCACTCCTGATTTTTTCTTTCATTTCTTGTAGAAAAATAGTTACATTCACTCACAAATGTAAATGATTACATTCACTCACAAATGTATTTGGTTGCAAGACTTTTTTGGCAACTGTGCAACTATCTGTGAACGTCAAACTTGATTTTGTTTTGGAATGAATAGCCTGTATTTACGCCTTGCGATCTTGTTTTTAAAATTGAAAATATTGAGAAATTATTTTGTTGGGAATTGTAAGTATTTAGAGCAGTTAGTTTTAATATTTTCTCTTTTTGTGATGTTGGGGACTCCGTTTTTATACTTTGTTGAAAGAAAAGTAAAAATTGAACTTTGCAACACCTGCCAAACAAGAGGTAATTATGCCCATTTGGATTTGTTCACCAGGTTGTTTACAATGTTAAACTGAAAGTAACTTATCACAGCACTTGGTTTTCTTAGACTAAATAATTGGGGAGATTGTCGTGTCATGTACAACAGTGTTATGTGGATCTGGATGAATCTCCTGTGCCAGCCAACAGTGCAAAAAGTAGTTATGTTATATGTGTATGCGTGTAATAATTTGCCTCAGAGGTTGTGACCTCGGCCTTGGCAGTGACTTGGTCTCGGCCTTGGCAGTGACTTGGTCTCGGCCTTGGCGACCTCGGACCTCGGTCGTGGACATGACTCCAACACTGCTGCCTATAACACCCATTCTTGATTCCTACAAATTTACTGATATTCTGACATCAAACCCCTTCCATACATTTGACAATGCTGATTTAAAGTATCAAGAGTTTCACTTACCGATCTTCCTTCTTGTTGTGTGGCATGCACAAAAAGCTCTTTGATTAATCTTGGATAAAGAAACATGACATGATAAAGTAACTTTGAAATTTCCTGATGACAACACTGAAAAAAGGCTAACCGAAAACTTCCTTTAACATCATGAAAATTGCCCTTTGAAACTTTGGAAGGCTTTAACATCAGAACAAAAGGATCTTTGCTTTTTCAAGTATTAGTTTCAAATAACTGAAATGTTTGATTATTGTACTTACTGACCAAAGACGATTATTTTTCCAAAGCAGAGTGAGACAGCAGTACTTAGTAATCAGCTCAAATGGTTTTCAAGAGGGTAAATGTTAACTTGAATTATGTTCCATGGTAGGAAACTCCAGCATACTTTTCACTTTCCCCAACCCAGCTTGAGACTAGATCAGAGCTAGACACACAGTAGAATGTGGAGCTGATTTCTGATGACACAGCCTGGGCCAGCCTTGACTTGCCAGTACCGGGTGGACCATAGAGAAGGATGCGTTTCCATGGTTTCCTGGCACCTTGTGGAAAAAGGTACAAGGTTGACATTTCTCAAGGCTACTTAAGTGTCATCATTTAATGTACATGGATACATTTCAGAAGCTTTAGTCCTGGAGATGGTCAGGTGAAACTTTCCTTTAAAAATAAAAAAAAATTCTTAAAAACCCTACCACCAGCAAAACGTCACAGAATATTGAACTTTGAAGCTGCATACGTGAGTAACTTTAAGACCTACATGCACTTTATAATGAGTGCATAACCATACCCCTCAGTTAACTGGCCCTGAATCATAGTTCTTTTGAACTAGAACACATTATATTTACAATGGATTTGAATTAAAAATAGAACGTTTTGGATGGAAAGATAAAAACTTCCCTCCCCAAACATCAATTCGATACACCTCAGTGGCCGGAACATTTTTCACAGGAGAGGAAAATGAAATGAGCATTTCAAAACATTTGCAGTAAAACTGAAATGTACGCAGTCCTGATGTTGCGGAAAATTCACTTCTTTGTTGCTTGTATACCGAGCAACTAACCCTAATTCTCAAATCACTTTTAAGTGTGGAAGCTGCTTTACCTGTAAACAGTTGAGGATACTGCAGAGGCATGACGATGGCTTCCCTTAGGATTTGTTTAGCCTGTGTCAGACCAGCCACATCACTGAAGCTCACAGTTCCCTTCCTAACAATGGTATCCTCTATGGCTAATGTACGGCTCTGGGAGTGGGTGTCTGTGCTTCTTGCATCTGCTGCTGGAGTAACAAGAAATTGAAATGCCTCCATCAATTTGGAAAGCCAAATAATCCTGCCCCTAAGTGACAAAAACAACTTTTTGAAACAGTTTTAGGAAGGATTTAAGTTCTTCATCCTGTCTATCTGGTGACTGATCAGCAGATTTGGGGGGGTGGACCTTATTAAGTTCTTTTTCAAGGACTGAATGACTAGGAGACATTGGGATATGAGCCACGAGTGACACATAAACATGGATGCATGGAGGAAGATAGGAAGAAGGGGAGGGGCTTGGGGAGCTTGGTGTGTACACAGTGGGAATGGACGGGATTCAGGGGAATGTGTGGAGAAAACAACAAAGACAAGTAGAAACTGGATGGGAAGTTTTGTTGGCATTTTGTTATTTTCAAAAATGAAATGTCCATGCGTTGCTCTTCATACAATTACGGACGTGCATTTACGTCAAGCAAAATAATGCTATCACAATGTGGGTTTGCCTTCTCAGTCTGATAATCAGCTTTGTAACACTTGCATCAGTTGCTCCTGCCGAGTTGCTGAGAATACAACAATGCTGGAATGGGATAGAGGTTGATAGATGGATTGCAGGAGTCAATGGGACTGGGGCAGGTGTTAGGAGGAGTTCCTACTAGCAATATGACTCTCTCACTGAGCCTAGCACACACCAGACTTGGCAGCAAGTCACTTTTTGCAAGTCCAAGTTAAGTAACAAATTAGACATTTAAGTCCAGTCACAAGTCATTTGGTCCAGACACAAGGCAATCCACAGGTCTCTTGTCTAAATCAAGTCATGTTGCACATTTATTTGTCCAGCTTAAAGAGGCAGACCAGACAGACTCAAAAGGAGTTGAAACTGCGAGTCTAAGAAAGTCTGATTTTAAAACTGCACGCAAGGTGTAAATTGACAGGTCTAATATGAAAATTCTCACATTCTTTTCATGAATTTTGCATTTGAATATTCAAATTCAGAAACCAATATTTGAATATATGATAATCGATCGAATATTCGGATATTCGGCAGAGCCCCATACAACTTTTTTTGCAAGTCCAAGTCAAGTAACAAGTCAAAGCTGGTAATCACAAGCCAAATAACAAGTTACAAAGAAAATTACTCAAGATACTGACTCGAGTCCAAGTCGCACAACTCGAGTCAACAACTCTGGTACACACTCACACTGTATTGAGTTCCACCATCTTCTCAATATTGTGTTTTCAGGCACTCACTTTTCTCATCTTTCTGTTGTTTCCTCTTATTGCTGGTTTCTCCTCCTGCATCCAGCTGATCCTTCTTAGCTCTCAATATCTCAAGATGGTCATTCAGGGTGATATCCAGTTGTTGCAAGGCAGCCTGTTCATCAGTTCACATAGAAATACATGTAGCTAACTCGGTTCTTTATTGAGTGAAAAATAGAACATGCATATGTAATGCTCTCAAAGTGAATTAAAATCCACTCTGTTTGCCTGTTGGTGGTGTTTGTTTGTTTGTTGGGTTGTTTGTTTGTTTTTTAATAAAATTATTTTTTTATTAAAGTATGTTATACCATTCAATGTTGTGTTCCAGACACATTATGAGAGCCCTTTGTATAAAAACATGCATTCACAGTGCCAAATGTTCCACCTGTGGGTATGACAAACCCCTCCCCTCATCTCTGGTCAGGCCAAATGCCCAGTATTCAACAACTTTGATTGTAGTCCTGAGCAACTGGCAGGAAAGCAATTGTTTGTTGCAATGCATAGAAAAAGGAACTGTGAACTCAACTAAACCTTTGGCTGCTGTTCAAAATTTGGCAGCTGGAACTACACTGGATATTTTCCCAGCATCAATGTTCCTTGGAAGGTTTTTTTACAAGAAAGCAAAGCAACTAGACCTGTCTGATTGCATTGGTGTCCATCTCCTTCACTCTGCCTACCAACATCTTGCAGTTCTCACAGCTAGTGATGAGATGCTGTAAGTCAACATTACTGGTCTTCTGGCACTCTTCAGCGGCAGATGCCAACCTTCCAAGGGAAAGATAATACAGAGGATTTAGGAACTAGCCTTGTGTAGTAGGTTAAAATTACTACATATAAGAGGAAAGATAGGAGCAAAGATTTTGTTTGCAACCCCACGGATAATCTCCCAGGGCTAACAACAGATGTAATTTGAAACTTCTGGTTAAAAAGTTGAGCAGTGTTCTTTCTTACCCACAAGTGTGAAGTTACATTTTGTTGGACAGGCCTAGATAACAATTAATGTGAAATTACTACAATTGCTGGATAATTAGTGTGGGTAAAGTTGAACCCCTGTGGGACAAAAACTGCCCAAAGTTGCATTTTGACCTGTTTGGTAAGAAACTGAGCAACTGTTGCTGGTTATTTCATTGAAGATTGCAAACAGATTTGGGGGAGGAAGGACGGTATGCGTCTGTCTACCATGATGATCCATTTCTCTTGAAACGATGAGACTTAGCCTTGCCTATTACCTTAAACAGAATGCACGACCCATGCAGCTTTAGCTTATAGAGTGTCATTCAAGAGAAAAATGTAATAAAAAATATGGAAGTGTGAAATTAGGAATCCCATCCAAAGTATAGTAGGTGTCTTTAGAAACTAAGTAGGATTATTTCTGTTGTAATTCATAGTGCAATTAGCGGGGCAGGAACTTTGTTCTTGACAGGGCAAGGCAACTTCTCATTTGCAAATGGCACTTGTATTAGAAAATCATCTTTTCTACAGGGACATTTACATGGGGACTGAGGCAAAGACCAGGGGCATCAAGGGGATTGCCTCCGATGCCTCTATGAAGTTCTTGCCCTGATTTAGTCCAGCAGAGATCAGGTTGTAAGCTGCTTACCATGTTGCAGCTTCTAGGAGTGGGAAAGAGCACATTTAGTCGATGTAAATCAGTGCAGCAAAGTTCCCGGTAAATGCAGTGGAAACAAAGAAAACAAAAGGTATGCTACATTAGTGAAACACTCAAAGCACACCCAAGGCTTAAAGTTACCAACTATTTAGTTATATGGTAGAGGTTGAGGTTACTACTTTTGAAAGATATCCCATACTTCAAGCTCTAGTTGTGAATTCATCAGCCTAAGCTAGATTGAATGTCTTCAGTGGGGAGAAAATACTGCAACATGCTTTCAATAATGATACATTGGTATGCTCTCCTTTCTTCAAATGTATTTAATTGAAAATGGGGTGAACCTACAAATTGTTTTTCCTCATGTTAACAGGCACTTTTACTTTTTAGGAATTAACTTGAAACAATCTTGTTTGAATATAATCATGGATAATGTAATTAAAAAAATAATAATCAAGTAAATAAATCATGCCCTGCTTTTTCTACCAATGGTGAGATTTTTACCCTGGTATGAGCCTGTTTTATCTGTAGTTGTGAAACAGCAATGTACATTAATTGCTCCTGGCACTAGTGTTTGCATAGGCTAGGCTTAAGTGTAGGCCTATGTACCCTCGGTCCAACGGAACATTTCAACCGTGCAATGAGCTACATTGCTATTGCATGAACCATGTGAAAACACGCAAGTAGACCCAATACCTGGTTTAACTTATTTACATATACCGGCGCCATTACTCGATCTTTGCTTGATCAGACGATTAATCGATAACTCCACTATCAGCCAATCGCCTTTTCTTTCTAACTAGCGGATGTGAAAAGATTGTTTTCAAAAAAGGAAAGTTAAAGTTGGAGATTTCGTGAAGGATAGGCCTAACTTACATGTAAGTTTGTCATGGTCTAGGCCTAAGCAGGGCGTAGAGCGATCGCGCACAGTGCAGATCGGCCGATGGTGCCCAACATACATGTAAAGGAAGTCAAGTGCTGCTGCTGGTTGATTTCATTCCAATCATTTGAAATAATGTACACAATTACCTTGATACTGCTGGAGGAGACTCATCATCCCTTACTTTGACGTTTCAAAAACCGTGCTGCAAGTATGGCTTTGTGTATCGAAATACGATGTGCATGATATGTGCGGGGCACGATGCATGAAGAACGCCCTCTGCTCTTGGTTTGCGCTTGGTGACTGGATAGTAAGCTGCGCACGTGTACCGCACCTTTATAACGTACACGTGTACCTAGCTAGCCCTGCAAGCGTTGAAACCCCCCCCCCCCAAAAAAAGGAGAAAGGCAGCCCACCCGGAATTCGGGGGAATGACTGCACAGCAGTCTTTACCCAAAATATCTACGGCAGCCAGCTGCATGTATTTTGGGTCTTGACGGAACAGCACGTCACGGTACAGGTACTAGGTTGAAGTTTACCGCAAACTGCAGGGCCGCGGATGGCCGGGGAAGGGGCAACCCCGCTCATTGCCGCTTTTTGGAATTTTCAGTCACCTTTTGCTAAACATGGGTTTTATTTTTAGTGTACGGTTAAGGACAAAACAACTTTGCTTCATTCTCTTATACGAACAAACTAATTTCCAGACCCTTCCCCTAAAAAAAAAAATTCCTGGATCCATACTTTTGTTCTGTCACTTTACTTTAGAGTATAATTAAGTAACATCGAGAGCCAAAAATTACTTGTTAGTCCCAGTGTTTTGCTAATTTGAACGCTCATGTACTAACTCCAAAATAATCTTGCCACGATAACAGTTTTAGTGGAATTCTTGAAAGCTGGTACAGCCTGACACGGGATACAGAAAATGTACTTTGGAAAATCAGTTTAGCCGGAGATAAAGATAGAAAAAGAGTAATAAAAAAAATCATTAAACGAGGAACGTTGGCCGTAAGAGACACCTAGAGGGGAAAAAATCAGCGAAAACAAATTGATAAATGAATAATGAAATCATTTTATAAGAGGGGGAACACTGTACGTTACAGGGGATGGAAGGAGAAAAGAGAATGGTGTCCATTAACGTCTCTGGATGTGGGCACAAATTTAAAGTGAAGAGATGGGTGAGTGTTCTTCTCTCACCATCGGCGATGAGCTGAAATGTTGAGATGGTGAAGAACTGGAAACGAAAGCCAGACGTTATGAACACCCCCTTCCTTCTTGCTCCTGGGCTGTTCATAAATGGCTTTCCAGGGAATTGCGAAAGAAGACGGAAAAGATCGGAGTTGGTGCCAAGGAGCAGCGGCGTTTCCAGCTTTTGGTGTCGATGAGGTGGGGGAAAGTCAGAACCGAATGCAGCTCGGGCTTATTCAACATGATGTTGGGGGAGATTGAGAAGCGTTACTCATGGTCCCGACATTTTTGCTTTTTAAGTTGGTGTTATGTTTTTTAGGTAGTGCTAATATTTTGATAGGTTATAGGTTTCCTTTTCACCTATGAAGTATTCTTAGTTAAGAAAAAATCCATCGGGGGCAAGTTGCCCCCTGCCCCCCTTACTAATTTCGTAGTTGAGCTGGAGATACATTGTTTAAGTGTCCGTGTCCCTTTTGACAAGGACACGACCGGGATTTGATTGATACGTTCGAGTTAAAAGTGCCGGAAAGGTCAATGATGACGCAAGACAACAGGCGAGAAATGTTCACTTGGAACACACGACATGAATTGGAGGACGATGAGGAGAGATAAAATTCCGAGCAGCACGCAATATTCAGCTGTGGAGGTCAAAGACTTGTCCAACGACCTTGATTCCGAGCGCCTAGGGACGAGCAGCGAGGGCCGCACCGTACCGCCAGACAAAGGATTTACTAAGGGAGGGTAGGTTATAGGCAGATTAAGGACGTGGCAGGTTGAATCTGAGGGCGCTGACGCCCATCCATGCACGCAGCGGCACTGTAAAAAGGAGGAAGACTAAAAAAAAATGCGGGTCAAGGTCTAAAAGAAACATTTGGTAGCCAAGGTTGAGACGTTTGTATTTGCGAAGATTGTAATCCATTAGAATAAACTCGGATGGGAAGCGAATAGAAAATATCACCGAAGTAAGTTTGACTTTGAAGTGACGGGGGCTGTGTGCCTGGAGGCAAGGTAGTCCAAGCCCACCTTATCGCAGGTTTGAAATAGAACTGTTTTTTCAAGAAGGTGTCGTTTGCCAGACGAGACAAAAGTGACAAGCTTTACCTAGCAATAAATAACTCAAAGACACAAAACAAGAAGAGAAGTGAATTCTTTGTGTTTATCTGCCCCAAAGAAAACGTTACCCCTCTTCGCAAAGTCTCCGGCCCTCGCCGAAACCGCCAAAAGGTTGGCCTTAATTGAACTGTGGAGGGCGCTTAACACCTCAGCTTGCTCAGATGGTCACAGTTCACGTGTTCAGAGTACTACGGAACCGACGTCCCAAATAGTTTATTTTAGTACGAAGTTGATGAGCTGCTTCACAGAGTTCAAAGTTACGTTTCTGTTGAGATATGTTGTCGAATATTTTGTCGAGGTAAGGAGACAACAGAGCTGTATGTCTGGGAAAGAATGTTGCGTCCTGAGTAGGGCCTTGCAAGTCCACTACAGTACCCCGGAACTGTGGGGTCTTCTCCCAGAGAGGAGCGGACGTTGGACCCCACAGTTCTGGGAGTAGCATGCCTAGGCCAGCTCAGGTTGGACGTCGTCTACATTGCATTGCGACTAATGTCCAGGGTATACAGGTATAAAATGCTCCTACAGTACGAAATTTTTTTCAGCGGTACATTTTTACCCGGCAAAAACAGCTCAAAATGTCGTTCACAAGTGCCTTGTATCCCAGATTCCATAAATGTTGTGTTGAAATTACTAATACGCCCGTAGACAATGTATTTTGTAGGAAACTTTGCGAAACTCCACGCTTGCCGTCGCAATTCGTTAGGGCCTAATGATCTACGAAATGCATAGTATTAATGACTGCCCCTTAAGCATGCGCGGAAGAGCTGTGGGTGTGATGAAGAAGTCGCAGATAAGGCTGTGTCCAAACGGACCTCCAAAGATACGGCTAGGCTGTTGTCTGCGCATCTCCACGCATTTCAAATGGAGCGAAGACCGAGACTTAGCTCTAGACAACATAACTGACAGAATGTGGGCCGAGCTTGGGGGCCATTTCACGCATGTGCTAATGTGTACTACCAGACGAACGTAGGTCACTCACGAATCGTGACGGTAAGCGTTACGTGGAGTTTCGCAGAATGTTTTGCAAAATACGTTGTCCACGGGCGTATTTAGTAATTTCAAAACAGCATTTATTGAATTCAGGATACAAGGCACTTGTGCACAACATTTGAGCTGGTAAAAATGTGACAAAAAAGGTAAAAAAAAAACTGCATTGTAGGAGGACTTTTTACTACCCTAAGTGAACGTCAGTCGTAGTGTAAGGAAAACCACATCCAACCTGGGCTAGGCCTAGGCATGCTCATGATGCTTTTATTGCCAGGCCCTACTTCCTGAACAGTAAGGCACTACCCTGTAGGCTTAACTGATTCCTGATGTTTGATGGTTCTGTATGCAACGACATTCAAATTTCATGTATCTTCCCCAAAATGAGTTTTGCTATGTCTTGGGGTGTTTCTGTAAAGAACAGTAGGTCTGTTGTGGACTTCAGTTTTCTTTTCAGTCAGTGCAAAAATGCCGGCTTAAAACTGATATGATACAATCGTTTAATTCCCACATTAAAACTGAGTGAGCATACATGTGTTTTAGTGTACCCTCAGCCTTGCCCCAAACTAGGGCCAGTCTACAGGACTACCCCCTATCCCTAGCCATTAACTCAATGCTCCCCAAAACACTGACAATTCCCTTACTTTGCAAAAAACTTCCTGGAAGCCCGATATTTCTCATACGGCTTCATTACCCAACATGCCCAAGCTGTTTATTAATTCACAAATATGAGAACTGATCCCTACAAATCATTCCCGTTTGACATGTTTAATAGCATTGTGCATTGAAGTACAAAGTACATTTGGATGGTCAATATGCACGTGCTTTGAGGTAGTGGAATAAATGTTTAAATTATTTATATTGAATGTTTACTAGCATTACGGTGGAGCATACCCCTATTAACTCTAGCCCCCTAGGCTCCTGCACTAGAAAGCACACTGAACCTCACAAAATCCAACAGGTGCATGTACTTGTACATGTACATGCAGGTCACTGTACCAAACCTGATATATGAATCTGTTGGGGTTTGAGTGATATGGTATGGATGGGTCTATGCAGTATAGGATGACTTGCACTGAACAGTACCAAACCTGACAAAATCAAGCACAGTCTAACATTTGGTACAGCAAGCCACACACTGCACACACCCCCAACTCACACAGAATCCAACACCATCACCTTGGGCCTTTCATCCCAGGTATGGTACCAAACCTGCTAAAACCTCACAACACCTGCTGTTGGAGTGTGGCAGGTTTGGGGTAGTTAGGGTCAATGTTTATCAACCACTCCATATTGTCATGTTCACAGATCTTCGTTGGGACGTACATCAGTCATTATGAGGCATCTTCAGCCCTCATGTGCACCAATGTCATCAGCTCCATCTCCAGATGAAGACGTCCTGTTTGACAAAGTAGACAAAAAATGTTTGGTCATTTTGAATAGACCCAAAGCTCTCAATGCACTCAACTTATCCATGGTTCGGAAGATAACACCAAAGCTTAAGGTGCAGTATAACTTAAGATGTTAGATGCCTTCTTAATTGGAAAGTTGCCAAACATTTTAAATTCCACATTGTATGAAGCAACATGTACATGTATAGGGCCCACAGTAAGAGTGCCTTGCTGTGTAGTGGTGTGGACCAACTCAGTCCTAAACCAACTTGATCCAAATCAACTCGGTGAGTCCCAAGTTGACTCACTCCCAGCTTCCAGGTCAACTTGGTCCCAAGTTGACATGGTGTCTATAGGAAAACGTACGTAAAGACTGGGGCCATACTGCACTTTTATAATTATAATTAGTGTGGTTCATGTTTCGACTCTGGACATGCCGAATTCAATCTAAAAATGCTGTCTACAATGACCGCGGTGTGTAGAAATGGCGGCGCTGGGCATCTTGATACCCCAAAAATTGAATCCGTTTACATTGGTTGATGTGACTCTGAATGGAATGAAACATCATAAACCCTTCACTTTCCATAACTTCCAGAGTTACACATGTCCTGATACTTTGTATTTGGACACCTTTTCCTTAACCTGAGCAATATCAGAATTATTCATTTCAGAATGAGACACTGAGCCCAAACCAACAGAAGTTACCAAAATTGCATACTTTGGGCCTGCTAATAGTTCGGCCAGCCAATTTCGCCAAGTGTACATTAACCCTGGAATCGACCACTCGTTTTTGTCCAATGGTGATGGAATGTCCTTATTAAATCCATTTTTTATTCAAGTCTTGATGGAGTTGAATTAATGTTGAATCTAAATGAAAACTGCAGAACTGGCCAATGACAGGATGATTGAAGTAATCTATATCGTGGACCCTCACTGTTGTTCATTTTTTGATAATTTTTTTATCAATCCTTACATTCCTGGTGCATCAGCAAGCTGTTTGCTATGACGATGCATTTACTGTACAACCTCACATGCGTCGTGTCCAGGTCGATCAACCAATCTCCCCAGTCAGTGTAATGTACCTCCCCAACTAATTATAGTTTTCTCTTTATTATACACCAAAAATTCTGAATTAAATTATTTCCTTTAAAAAGCACAAAACAAATTAAGCAAACTTTTTCCCATGACAAGTGGCTTCTCTTGGTGACTTCATGGTGGTGCTGAAAAAAATTGTCATACATGCACTTTGCGTTCATGGGTATGTAAAACTTGAACTGCAGTTGCATTTTTTGTCTTAGGAATGGGCCGCCGATCCACAGAACAGTATGGTGATTATCAAAGGAACTGGTGAAAAGGCCTTCTGTGCAGGAGGAGATATAAAAGGTAGACTGCTGGTGGTACATGTATGGGGATAACATCAGGACAGTAACCAGTGATGAAGGTACCGGGAGAGGACTTTTAGCTGTGGGGAACCTGTGAATGGCCACAAGGCCTGTTATGAGGGGATGAGGCCTTCATATGGACACCGAAATACATGTATTCAAGGGGCACATTTTTTTTAATGTTTCATTCATTTTTTGCGCATTACCCATGCAGTTTTAATGGTTCTAATAACAGCTTCTGGAGTACAAATGTAAAATATATATAAACTATATGTACAACCTAAACATGCTGAATTTTACCTTCTGAAGATTTCATTGCACCATTTTGTTATAATCTCAAAACTTGTTCTTCAGTGGGGCACACCATGTGATCGGGTATTTGAAGAGTATAAAGTATGTACACATAACACAAGATGCGATTTGTGCCAGTTACGTTAAGCAAGCCTGTCTGTAGACAGGCTTGTTAACCATGCAAAATTAGTGTTTTTTCTAAAGGGGCAATTCTAACGTTATTCTCAGAGCCCAAGTGATTTTTTTTCCCTGAGTATAGTAACTATATCTTGTTTGTTATTTTGCGTCATTGCAATATGTCTGTCACTGCAGCCGTGACGGAACTCGGCAAGGAGAGTGTTTCCAAGGGAGCGATCTTCTTCAGAGAGGAATACATCCTAAACAACGCCATAGCCACCCTACCAATACCCTACATTGCACTCATTGATGGCATCACTATGGGTGGAGTGAGTACTGTCATAGGCTCAGAAATTCAGCACATTACCAAAAGTTATCCGTGCTCCCTTGGGGGTTTTTAGTCATTAAAAATAAATCATGACTGGTTTGTAGGCATTGTTGGGAGAGAACGTTTATTCCTTCCCTTGGAAGAAAAAAATTGAAAAACCAAAATGGGGGAAAAGAACAAGTAAACAAATCAGAAAAATGAAAGGAAAATAAAATCAAATATTGGTCTGAAAATATCTTGGAATTGAGTGCTTGGCCCCTCCATCCCATTGAATTTCCCTACTCGGAAAAAGTGCTTTGCCACACCCCCACCTGGAAAAAATGGTGACACCCATGGACTGGTTCTTCTGACCAAGTTTATGAACACAACTTCGGCCTCTATGAATGACCACGTAAATTGCAAAGAAACAGGGCACCACCTGTGTGAATATTTGAAGGAAGTAAATCTGTGGAAGCTGGAAAAAGATATTGTGTGTGAAATCAATAATGTTCACAGTCTTGGATAAAGTAGCGTCATTGGTCTCAAATGGTCACTAGTTTGCAAGGAATAGAACATCATTTACATCACTTGAAATGTGCCTTAGATGTCATTTGTCTCTTGCAGTGAGTGTCACATGTTTACAAGAACACCTGATAAAAGATGTGCAACCTCTCTGTCTCTGCAACCTCCAAATCTTATATGTGGCAAGGAGGCTTCCATTAATCATAAGATACATATTACAATGTACAACATTTATCTCTTCCCTTCAAGGAAGCGTGGCCCGCTTTGCTTGTCATGTATCTCTCGAGAGTAAAAAAAGAAAAAGTCACATTAGAGCAGTCAACACCTGTTAAAGTTACGTTAGTACCAACCATCAGTAAAATTGATTTTACTTGATACTGTACCTCAAAATCCCCTCAGGGTGTGGGTCTGTCAGTCCACGGCTTGTTCAGAGTGGCCACAGAAAGGACTCTCTTTGCCATGCCCGAGACGGCTATTGGTCTCTTTCCTGATGTGGGAGGGGGCTACTTCTTACCCAGACTCCAAGGCAAGCTGGGACTATACCTGGCCCTGACAGGTTACCGACTGAAGGGACGTGAGGTACAGAAAGCCGGGGTGGCCACGCACTTTGTAGAATCAAACAGGGTGAGTTTTAAGCATTGTACTGTAATTTTGCTTTCATGCCTTTGAGGATGATTCTCCTAGGAGTGAAACATCAGGCCCTCTGACATTTTAGATTTGTTTGTTTTCAGGTCACTGTTGTCAGCGGTCTGCAGCACTTTTTGTTGTACTTTTCTAAAATCAATATTGTTCAATTGTAAAGTTTTGCTTTGTGTTGTCAATCCTTTGTCCCTGACCCTCCAAGGTGTGTTGACTAGCCCTGCCAAATGCAACACCAAGCAACAGTCGTCCAAGTTCTATGCCTGCTCAGTATAACAAATGGTTTTTCCAATGCATTTTAATGATCACCCATTTAAGAGCTCGCCAGCTGGAAGAATGGTACATGTACAGAACTCCTCAATACAGGCAATTCACAATGGTGCGCCTCCAAGAGTTTGTAATGCGTTGGCCAATCACAACGTGCAAAATCTGTCGACCCTTTTCAAACGTGCTTTGGGTCAACGGATTTCATGCATCGTGATTGGCCAACGCGTTGCAAACTCTTGGAGGTGCGCTATATTGCCTGTATTGAGCGTAATCATCTACATGTAAAAGCGACAACGCCTCAGTGAGCAGGCACTACAAAACACTATACAGGTCCCCATGCCTGGTGTGTACCCATGCAGGTGTGAACCATACAGGACCCTACCTTACTTTGCATAAAAGGGCATATAAGGAAATTTGGCCAACTTGGCAACATACAGTTTGTGTCTTCAAATTAATCAAACACTTGGCGTAAAATATCATTGACTTGTGACAGTCATAGTCCAATGAAGAAAGAAAATAGGATTTGATTTGACAATGAATGTCTCTAACAGTTCTTAATTTTGCTGTCTACTATAAAGTCCATGCATGATCTGTGCTGAAAACATCAAATCTTTTGCAGCTGTGTGCAAGCCAGGTCACTTCAGTAAAGATAGTTCTTACTTGGACAGTGGGCTTGGCCCAAAGTCATTGTGTCAATAGGAATTGTGACAAATAATCCGTTGGTACACAGATTTGTTCCCTCATCAGGACCTGCAGTGCACAGAGTCTGGTTGAAAGAAGTGTGCAGTAGTCAGGAAGTATGTGTCAGTGCATCTCTTATGGCACATGCACATGGACACCTACTACAAAGATATATACTGTTATAATGGGAAGGCATAGGCAATTTATCAATTATCAGTTCAAATGTAAAAAGCACTCCACTCCATACAGAATATTTGGATGAAGTTTCATGGATAGGGAATATTTACCAGCAACATATTTGGTATTGCTTACAAGGAGCTTGGGTTCAGGCTGTGGCAAGATTTATTGTTGGATGTGTAGCACACTGGAGACTATTTGATTCTCACAGAGTTCTCGCATTTACCTACATAATTTTTATCAAATCTGTCTGGTTCCTCCAAATACACACGTTGAATGTATGTTGAAGTACTACAGGATAGTGTAGTTGAAAACAAAAAAATCTGATTGAATGTTCCAGATAAATGGCTGGTTTCAACAGTTAAAGTAAAGGCTGACCGCTGTCAATGGTTTACCAAACTTTGAACTGCCATAATTGATATGCTCAATGGCTCGTGTATTGAGCTGTTCATACTAAATTTACCTCATCAACTCCCTACTTGCCTCAATATACATGTAACATCGATGTCTGCATTTGCCTTGTTTGTCTTCCAGATGAAAGAATTAGAAGATAAATTGCTCGCATTGCCTAGCCCCAGCCAGTCAGACATTGTCCAGCTACTAGATGAATACCAAAGTCAGGTATGCTGAATCTTGTTCCAAACACACACACACACTGATTGTTATGAGGCCGCACAGCACCACCGACTATTCCATTCTATGGGCTAGATTTTGCAATCCTGGCTGGGAACCAAAACTCTTGTAAAGCCTGCTTCACATGTTTGGGTCTGGCATAGTTTTGTACTTATGGTTATTTAAAACAGCTTAATCCACTTAAAAATGTCTGTAAACAGTTTTTGAATTCAATTATCCTGGTTGAGTGCTGTGTGAGTGAATGGAATGTGCAGTAACTGGTCTTAGGTCTAGTTAGGAAAGAATATTTGAAAGGCTGAATAATTTAGTGGGAGGAAATGATAGGTGGTGAGTGCACAATTGAAGTTGAAATTACTTTTGCGAAGGCTCACTAGGCCAGCAATTTCTATTTGACATTTCTAAAAACAGTCATCAGGTCTTGTAGCCAGATCATATGAATTTGAAAGTTTGGTGTAGTTTTACATATAGAAAAAGTAATTCAAAGACAACAGTGTTAGTCAATTTTGGATTTTTATTACTTTGCCATAACCATCCACTCTCCTGAGAAGGTTTTTATTCTAGGTAATATATGGATATGTATGAAACCTTCCTTTTCAGAGTCAACTAGATGCAGACAAGCCCTTTTCACTGGAGCCACACATAGACAACATCAATAGGCTGTTTGGTGGTGGTTCCTTGGAGGAAATCTTCCAGGCTCTTGAGAGCGATGGCTCAGATTGGGCACTGAAGCAACTGGAGGTAAAGGTCATTCACAGAACGTTAGCCTAGTAGTTACAAACCTCAAATTTCACTCTTTTTTTACTATCCCCCACCGGCTGACTTTCCACTTACCCATTCACAAGAACGACTTACCACTTTGTTTATCGTCAGATTAGGCCAAACAAAATAATCGTGCTTCCTATTACATTTACATTGGGAAAACCAATAGGTATGGTAGGTGGGTAGTATCTTTTTTCTCTTCTAAAGTTTTTGGGTCAAAAATTGTAGGGTGGGAAATTTTATTTTTAAATTAAAAGGTAATTTTGATATTTTTTTCCAAAAATTGTTTGAAAGCTCATACAAACCAATGTATATAGAGCACTTAAAACCCATGCAATGATAAATGACAGTAACTTGGTGTGACCTGCCCTAATTATCATGAGATCCTCTATCGGCAAAAGCAAAAATGTACTAACTTTATTTCAAGCCGTAAATTCCCAGTGAAATGTGTGCTACCGTGAGTTATAGTGGAGATTGTTTGTCACCACTTCCGCTCACTCAAGAACGGCTGTAATGAGTCCCACAGACACACGTATGAATATTAGATAAGACTTGAAGCTATGCATGGTGGAAGTACTAAATTAGGTTAGGCTTGCGGTTGCACCATGAACCAGTCACCCTCCTGAAGATGAACAAGGCAAACTGTTTGGAACGTCGAGTGTTCACCTTCGCTTCTTCTGAGAACCACACACTCACAAAAGAGATTCTTCCTTGTACATGGTGCAACCACAAGCCTCATCTAATTTTGTATGAATACTGATGTTTCATTGGCAGCCAATCACAACACAATGACCGGATGGTCCCAGGATGCTGTCGATAGACACAAGGCTTGCGCTTCTAGCCACACAGATACGTATCACTATATGCACGTACTGTACACGTACATGTACATGCACAGTAGATTCAGTCTCGTGCATTGCATGGAGCTCCAGTACTGTCCGGTGTCCCAACAAGGATATTATACAGGATCGCAGTGTATACAACTTAGCTTGATTCTAGGCCGGGACGTCCGTGTGAAAACCGGAGTGAATAAGTTAAAGGAGCTTAGTGAAAATAGAAACATTTTTTCTGTTTATAAATAATTTATTCATACACTTATTAATCATTAATCTCACTCAATCTCCACCATGGCTTTAATTCACACTTACCCAGCACCTGAATCATTAATCTCACTCAATCTCCACCATGGCTTTAATTCACACTTACCCAGCACCTGAATCATTAATCTCACTCAATCTCCACCATGGCTTTAATTCACACTTACCCAGCACCTGAATCATTAATCTCACTCAATCTCCACCATGGCTTTAATTCACACTTACCCAGCACCTTAATCATTAATCTCACTCAATCTCCACCATGGCTTTAATTCACACTTACCCAGCACCTGAATCGTTAATCTCACTCAATCTCCACCATGGCTTTAATTCACACTTACCCAGCACCTGAATCATTAATCTCACTCAATCTCCACCATGGCTTTAATTCACACTTACCCAGCACCTGAATCATTTTTGAAATTCACTTACTGCTCATGAAAATCCATTTACCACTGATAAGTGGGTAAGCGTTAATTTTGAGGCTTGAGTTATTACATGTACATAAGTAGCTTAGCTGACCTCTCCTCTATGTGTACTTGTACACTCTGTCACTGTCCTATGATATTAGCATCCTTGTGCATGGTCTGAAAAAAACAATGTTCAGCGCCCGTTTTTTTTTTTTCTGTAAAACTACTGAAGTGTGATTAGTAGGTTTCATGAAATTGAATTTCCTTTTGGTTTGAACTCCCAATAATAAAAAGATTTTGCATTTATATTGTTTGATAGAAATTATTGAGCTTTGCAATCTGTTGATATCCCACCCTCCAAGAAAAGAAAAAGATTTTACCCAGCTCAAGCTGACTATGCCATGTATACCTTACATACAGAACAGTTGTTCAGATGTTGGTATGCACTTTTATGCAATCAAATTTAGAAAATAATTAGGAGGCTATTCTGTGTTGGTTTATTTGGATGGTACTTATTTGGTAAATACTTTAGATTGATGAAATATAATGCAGGCACTTTACTCGTTCATCACTTGAACAAGACTCAGTGGTCAAGTGGTGCAGTTCTGTTAACACTAGTTCAGAACAATGATTCACTTGCAAGATATACTATAAACAGAACTAGTGTCTATGAGTGCATTGGAAGGAGGTGAAGGAATTGGATGTTCTATTCCACGAGGTGAATGGGACGTTTAACCTGTCATCTCAAGAAATGATCCTTTCTATTGCACAAATGTGACATAATCATTATTGTTTTATACGGTGCCTGAATAAATCTTCTTATTGTTCAAAGCATTGTTTTCTTTTCTCTATTCCAGCATAAAATGAGGACAAGAAGTTGTTTTCCTCTGAATGAGTTCCTACTTTAACACATGTTCTGGGGCGTCTTGCAAAGTCCTCTTATCACGTGTTTAATTTGGTTCTTCATGTTAGAAGCATCAGCATCTTATATGCGTTCTGAAATTTCCTCATCAGTGAAGAGGGCTGGAGCTTCATTTTCAGCCTTAGCTTCCTGCCATTTTGTGTGAACAGCTGCGTTACGGCTCATACCGTCTACAGAAGAACTGTGTGTAGCCCAAGTGAGCATTTTGCCTTTGACCAAAAGGAGCTCCTGCGTGGTTCTGTTGCACTATTTCTGCAGTGTGCATGTGCAGTGCATAAGTCTGAATGTTTCATGTGACATGATCTGGAATTCACCAACCAGACTATGGGGATTTACTCTGGCACTGTATTACAGGCTCTAGTTTGGGGCCCAGGAGATGCCGTGGCTATTAATTCCTGTGTACTTTTCTTGATGAGCAGATATTGAGGAAGATGTCTCCTACTTCCATGAAGATCACCCACCGACAGCTGACTCTAGGAGCTAGTATGAGCCTACAGGATGTGTTACCTATGGAGCTTCGGATGGCACACGGTTGTGTTGTAAGTAATGCTTCATTCTTTGTCTTGTCAACTTATGTACATTTACTTGAATATTGGGTCAGTGTATGTGTACTTAAATACCAGGCCAATAGGTATGTACTAGAGTATTAAGCCAGTGGGTGAGTACTTGAGTTCCAGGCCTGTGGGTGAGTACTTGAGTTACAGGCCAGTGGGTGAGTACTTGAGTACCAGGCCAGTGAGTGTGTATTAGTGTACCAGGCCAATGAGTGTGTACTTAAGTACTAAGCCATTGTATGAATTCTGGAGCACCTGGCCAGAGGGTGTGTATAATATTTTACTAGGCCCCACCAGGCCTGTCAGACTTCAACGATATGCATCGGGCATGTCATGTCTCGTACATGCTTTAGGCCATGCCTCATGTTTAGGCCATGTTCAGCTAGTATGATATGTTCATCATCAGACTGAAGGATTGAATTTGATGCACAGCTTTCCTATGAGGAATGTTATGCCACTTTTCACCCCGGTCTGAAAATAAAGTATCTCCTGGTCTTAAACTTCCATGGTCAATGTATGGTAAGCAGGCTGTGTACACGAGGAATCCCCAAATGGCATGATGAAACTATTCTTGTCTATCACCTTAATTTAATTGCACACCTGGTAACAATGTTTCAGTCCTCATGTCCACATATCCAACAGTAGAACTTTGGAAAGCAAAGAAAAAAAAACAGTACTTGTATACAGATCAAACTACCCAAGACCTGAAATTAAATTCAGAGTGTTTTAATAAAAGTGGATATTTGCAAAGCGTTCATGAACTCTGATGTTCATGGCGCTGTAAATTTAATACCAGATTTAACAAAGAAGCAGTCATAACGGAAAACAAATGTACAACCAAAAGCAATACAATAAAGGAGGTGAAAACTGGTGAATTTTCAGTGTGTCTAAGAAGCTTATCTGATGTAAAGAGATAGGCAGGTCAGTGGGGCCAGTGTATGAAAATGCATGTTGGCCACAGGAGTGTTTGGTTCTGGGTATCCAAAGGATGTGTATGTATTAGAAGATGGAAGGCTGGTTTGTGTGGGTTGGGGGGTTTTGAAGATTGATAGAACAAACAAGTGGCCAACTCTGACCGCCTGTATGGTGAATCATAGTACATTTAATATCTGCTGTGTAAGAGAAGTGAATCACCACAGTGCACCACCAAGACATTTGGCTTGAAGGGACCACTTTTCAACTTCAGCGTTATCCTGCATATCTGTATTTATATCCGCAGGGAATCGTTCATTTGACTTTTCGTCAATGTTCACTTGCAGTTCTACGCAAACACGAATGTGCCTGATAGCCTCATAAGTAAACTTGTGATTATTCACTCGTACAAAATTGTTGGAATGTGTATTATGCTTGTTGAAACGAAGTCACGTACCCTTGTGCATAATGAATGCCATTTGGCATATGTATGTCAACTTTTGCCATAAGGCACTGCTAAAAGTAACCATCCACTGAGTTGCCCGTTTGTGGTGCATGGTTCAGTGAATTGCTTCCATACAATGAGACCACAGGTGAAGTATGTTGACAAACTCATGTGCAACAATTAGTGATTTTTCAATGAATTTGATCCGCTTTTCGTTTTCATTATATCATGCAGAGGGGCAAGGATTTCTATGAAGGGGTCCGAGCTGTGCTTGTGGATAAGGACAACAATCCTAAATGGTCACCTGACACCCTAGAGGGGGTGACAGATGACATCATAGAGGATCACTTCCGTCATCTTGATGACAGTGAATTGATTTTATAGGACATCACCGTAACGCACATTTACTGGATATTTCTACAATTATGTGCCATATGAACAGAGGTATATATGTAAATCAAAATGTTTTTATCGTGATTACAGACTACGAGGACTGACAAAGATTTGAAACTTACACTAAGGCCCTGTCTCAGTTATTGGGTATAAATTCGTTTGTGAATGCTGTAAGAGATTCCAGGAAGATCCTGCATATGTCTCGTCTGAGTATCATCGTGCGGCTCAGAAACGACACCTGATATATGCAACCCTTTGTGCTATCCAGTAAGAGCCAACTGTAGAGGCTGTGATGTCATGTGGATCAGAAACCTGCTAAATGTTTTTGATCAGATGATAGGTGTCAGCCAACTGACAGATGAGTCGCAGATCAGCTGATGATGCTCAGCCAACCTGCACTGCAAGCATGTTTTAGACCTGGAGACTAGAGTGTGCCTGACCTGCTTCTCTGTACATTGTAGCTAGCAAATACACAAATACGAACCAACATTGTTGCATAATTTATTAGCGAACATGCACAGATACGGTAGATGCTGTCAGCAAGTAAGTATCTATTACATAAACTAGCATTTGTCCTTTAACCCTCCTATGCTGAAGTCACTCTTTGGGTCATTTGGTGAACACCTCAAAGAAGCACAGCTGTGTCATGTTGTGCACTGCACCAACGTCCCTCACGGGAATATCAGATTGCACTTTTGTGCTGCCCACCAACTGTGCTTCACTGTTTCATGTGCATAATTGTGCAGTAAACCAAATGCAGTGAAGAGGACTGCACAAAAGACCCTGGGTCATTTTGTGCTGGCAATCTACTGTGTACACACTGAACCTGTGCATGTTTGAGTTGTGCTCACCAGTGACTGTGGGCATTTGTGCACATTTGTGCTGTAAAACCAAAGGAGGGTTAATAGATTGATTGCACCTGCTAAGTCATGTGACCTATAGTGAGTATTAAACTTCAAAAATAATGGTGCCCTCCCATAGCAAGTGTTTTTTTACCAAAAATAAAGCCAGTTGTCAGTAGGGTACTCAGCATGTCTGTAATGTTGGCACAGTACCGACCGTTGGTTTTATTTTTGCTAAATAATACTTATAAATTACTTTGCTATGGGAAGATGCTATGGTTGCTGATGTTTGATACCCACTGTAGAGTCCCGAAGTGAAAATGTCACATGTACAAATACAGGTGTTTCACAATAGGGTGCCTCCAAGAGTTTGCAAGCATTGGCCAATCACAATGCGCAAAATCTGTCGACCCAATGCATGTTTGGAAAGGGTCGACGGATTTTGCGGGTTGTGATTGGCCAGTGTGTTGCAAACTTTTGGAGGCGCCCTATTGTGAATTGCTTGTATTATGTATGTTAAAGGTAATAGCGCAAGAACCATTGTGTAAACCAACATGCCCACACACTCCATTCGTTTGTACAGCAATTCCTGGTTCTAAATGGTGTCGCATTTCAGTACTCTATTGGTCACATGACTTAGCAAGCGCAGTTGTCCTATTTGCATGAATTTTCAATGCAGTTTATTGATAGTCTCTCTGAAATGTTGGTCAATTGAAGGAACCAGTGTTGGCCCGTAGAACTGTTGAACTATGATGGGGTTCTATGAATGCAAAATTTCAGTGTGATGGGGGCGCTGTAGCATGACTTGTGGCCAATGCCCATATTACATCCTTCAGTTTGTGTGCACTCAGCAGGAGTGAGTTATGGCAGTGTACATGGATTGTCTAGTTGTTCACATTTTTGGACACATGCTGTTTAAGCTCATATTTGTGTTTGTGTGGCAGGTCATGCAAACAGTGACTCTATCGAGAGAGATATACTATGTCTGTGATTAACTACAGGACAACCATTGCAAGATGTCAACCAGGGGCCAATTTCATAGAGCTGCTTAAATTAAGCACGAAATCTGCTTAAGCGTGAAAAAACCTTGCTTAAAAAAACAATGCTCAAACCAGACTCTATCTGACTGTCATTGTCAAGACAGCTGAATACGATCCCCACACAATCAACATAACATGGAGTTTTGGCTGGTTACCCGAGTTATCAAGCAAGGTTTTCTCACGCTTAAGCAAGTTTTGTGCTTAAGCAGCTCTATGAAATTTGTCCCATCTGGATGTTTAATGTGGTACTGTGCTATGAATTTCTCTTACCCGGTTCATAATTGTAATGCCACTTCAGTTTAAACCACGCCCACTGCACATAGAGTTACATGGAACCATGGAACCTGGAGGTAACACGCAACTCGAGTGCTCATCCAATTGGAGCTCAAAATCAGTGATGACCGTCACAAACCAGATGGAGAAGTGGTCACACTTGCAGGCTGGACTTACAGATTTGCAGTCAAGTATATACATGTCACCAGTATCAAAGGAAAGACCCTCATTTTATACTCACGTTATTCTTGATACTCTCCTGTACAATGTCAGCACAGGTTTGTAAAATGGACCTTCAGGAAGCAAAGTGTATCTGGTGTTTGCAGTTACTCTTAATTACAGACTTAGTCATCTGAATTCATTTACTATCTCTTCAATAAGATATATAAATACTACAGTATTTCTGTATTCATTACAGATTGGAAGAAACAAGTTATGATATGCTATTTTTGAAGCAATTAAATATTGAGAAATGTACTGAGGTTGAAATGAGTGGTTTTTACCTTAGTTAAATAATTGCTTTATTGAAAAACTGCTGTTGCATTGAGTATGACATGTTAGTATCTCATATAGCAATCCTCATGCGTCCTCAGCATTTGCTATTGCACTTGTTTTTGTATTCATGTATAATGCTTGTATGGATTGTGTGGTATTGAAGCTACGGCTGGCATTCTGCCAAAGCACTAGTTGATTGGGCTAGTATTCTCACGCATGACTTGTTTTGCAAATCCATAAAATGTCTGGGCATTTTGCAGTTTTTAAAATTTTTCTCCCAATATGTGTGTTTACTTGTCCATCATTTGTAACGCAGTGAAAATAAAACTCTTGGAAACCTTGAGCTGTTCAAGGATCCAGATGAGCTTGCCTATAGCTGTTCTATATTATGTAGTAATGTGTTGTCTTGAAGACTTTGACAAGAAAGGGCAAAACATACACAAGAATTCTTGTACATGTACACTGCTGCCTTTTTGACCACAAAATGAAGTAATGGCTTTTATTGCACAAAGTGCCCGGGCACCAGTAATTTACAGGGCAGTAAATATCTTGTGTGTAATTTGTTGACAGATGGTAATTTATTGGTGCTTCTGTTTTTAATTAAGGTATACACAACCGACTGCATTTTGTGGATGGGGGACATATCTGGCAATATTATACCAGGGTAAAAAATCCAGGGTAGGAAAATCCAGGGTTGGTGAAATAAGGGATTGACTGCTAATGTCTGTAAAAACTGAACACAAAAGAGGTTGATTGGGTCCCACTTTTGATGGCATTTTCATTGTTCAACACACACTCCACTTGTATGCATACACAAAGACAACTTGTAACCAAATCTTGGCAGAATATCCGTGATATTTATTACATATTACCATGCGACTGTTAACATTTTCTCCTTAAATACAATCTACATGAAAAAAAAAACATGCAAAGTAAAAGACCAAAACTTGCTGCCACTGCTGTGCTGGCCTTTAAATTTTAACAAAAACTGTTGCCTAGCACACCTAAATTGGAAATAGCGATTTGTGGGCACAAAGAACAAAAATGGTTTTAAAGTTTTTTCTAAATACTGAGACCAACATGACTCTTCATCCTTGGCAATTTTTTGACAAAGGACTTCTGGAAATGGCTGTTAGTCAAAATTCATAGAAAACAATTTTTGAAGGAATGCTCATATAAATATTCCTTACAAATACATAATGGTGGACATTAAGATGGTCCATACTTTTTTTTTTTTGGAGAAATGCATATCCAATGTTTATTTCCCATTAATTACTCTGCTGACAAGCTGTTATCAGAAAAAGTAATCATTTATTCTATTTATAAAATCATGTGGACCCTTTTAGCCACCTGAAAATTCTTTCTTTGAACTATCATTTCAATCTTTGTACACATTAAGGTTGAAAGATTGTTTTAAAGGCAAGACCTTCCAAAGATACAGAATGAAAGACTTAGCAAAATATTTTCAAATAGTTTGTAGGCTCAAGTGTAAAAATTTCTAACTGGTAACTGTCACACTAGCTCTGTTCACCTTATTAACCCACACCCCCTTCCTAAAAAAAAACCAAATGTCTCGTGCAAGTGCATTCAAATCTTTTTATTTCAACCAAAGCAAACGGGCATTGGTTGACCCCTGCTCGAAAACTGATTATATCTGCTTGCAGAAACACATGTAATGAATTTAGTTCTTATATTTAGTGCCTACAGCCTAGTCCGTGTCACTTACAATATTTACTTCTAATTCATTTGCGTAAAAGTTTGATACGAAAAGAAAAATGCAGTCTACTTGTACACAAATACACCAGTGGCAAAAGTTGCTCCAAAATACATCTGATTGCCGGGCTGCAGCATACAAGTATTTTACCACTGTACATGTACTTTGGAGATGATCTGTGTGCAATATTAATATGTACATTATTCATTTATTAAAAAAAAAAGAACAAGATGAAACATTGCATTTATCGCATGTGCAACGAAACCCCCAAACCAATTTTCTTCACACTGAGAGCAGCCATCTTGGACTGGTTTCTCAAACCTGTGCTCAATGGAAAACTTCACAGATGGCCTTCAACAATTCGGCCCTTTAATGTATATGTATACGTACCTGCTTGTACATCACGTCAGCATGCATGCCCCACAGGACTTATGATTTTGAACATTCCAAGATAGCATCTCCATGAACAAAGTTGTCTTTTGTCTGACACTGTCAGACTGATCCAGAGTTTCACTGACATGCACAAAGGAATTCAGGCAGGAAACTCTCCTATTGGAAGAGAATGTGCCTGTTCACAGAATTTTATCCTCAGAAAGCACCAGTAAGGTGGCACTTCCAGAAGATAGTGGGAAACAAATGTGAGTGTGGCAAGTACTTACACATTCTATAGTCTCATCTAATACGACTGATGTCTGATTACTAAGCTACATATGTATACTACTTTCTAGTTCAAAGTGTACATGTGCTGATGACAAGGAGCGCATTTTTTGTACTGTACCAAAATACTAGCAAGAAACCTGCTCAAGAAATAAAAAAATAGTCATCTCCGTAAATTCCCAACTGTACAGAACAGAGTGTCTTCTGAGTGGTTCCCAAAATATTAAAATCTCAACACTATTATCAAGTACCTTTGTTGTCTGCTGAAAATAGGTACAGCATGGGATTACAATACTTTTCAAATAATGCTGGGTGACATATGCTGATCTGGTATAGTATTCACATTCAAGGACATGGACCAGGTCTGGAATTAGAAGTGCTTGATCAGAAATTCACATTTGACAAACTGCTTATAACAGCAGTTTGACTTATAAACCTTTCCCTACTTTGCCCATGCCTGTTGAAACTCGCCTACGACAAATATTTCATCCCTGCACGTGTGGCAGATTTATATGTTGCTTGCTGAGAACCAGAGACTCATGGGTAATACCATGTACCCTATGTATTTCGATTATACCAAATTTGAAAAAGAGAAACTTGCTCAGCAAATTATATTGGCATATACGCAATAGAAAACAGGAAAAAATACATCAATGTCTCTGGTGTGCTCAGCAGCAATGCATCTTAATACATGTATAGAGCTATACACATGAGTGCTCACTACAAACTGAGATGAGTGAGTGCTTACCACCAGATAAGTGTGACAATGAAAATTGGAACGACCCCGTTCCCCCTCCAGGAAGTTGCTTGATTTCATCCAAGAATACCCCAAAATAGAAAAATAACCAATATACAAGCAAGTCTCCAACGAACTGCTGAGTAAATACACATTTACAGACTCACAGTTGAATGGCATGTACACTGTACAACTATGCTACAAACACACACTGGTTGGTGACAAATAGTATTCTTTCAATGAACAATGCAAACATTTGACATTATATTCTGCTTTGTCTGAGGTTCCTGTATTACTGTTACCGTCATTTTTTGTCATCAAAATGCCTACACCATACGACAACTATTTCACTTTAATGCTATGCAAATGCATGTTACAAAGCTAGATTACAGACGTAGCCACACTGGGCATTTTTGACTATTGGCCACTGACACTGATGCGTTTCCTATCTGAAAAACAGTGATCGATTTAGGAAATTTAGGGCATGTAGTCTGAATACAGAGTGTTTATGCAGCAATCACCATTTCACCCCCAGGGAACCAGACTGAAGATGGCAGTCATTAATACCCACTGATGGATATAAAAAATTCTGGACTCGCAATGCCCTTAATCAGCTTATAGGGATCATTGAATCCACTAGCAGCCATTTTACTGAGCCGAATACAAATCTTGGCTGGCAATGCCTGCCTTTGTTCTCCTTGGCGTCAATAGAAGCGAACCAACCCGTGCATTTGTATTCGGCTGGGTAAAATGGCTGCTGGTTGGCTTCTATTTCATACCAAGGCAGTGCAAGTCCAAGTTTTTTTTTTTACATACGTCGGTGTTAATACCATGGAGCAATGCTTAAGGGTAGCCTCACACCATTTCCATGTATCTTGGCTTTATATCAATGTATACGGGGAATGAAGGGTAACCAATATTTTATTTCCAATTGCCTCTGTGCATTGGGATTGTAATCCTAAAAGAGTGGTGGGGGGGACGGTGGAACCAGCCCCTCCTCCAAAAAAAGTGAATGAAGTTCAGACATACCAACCAAATGTCAATAAACATCTGTCTTCCTACAACTGAGAGGGGCAAAGCAGAATCACCTTTAGGCTCTAAAAGAGTTTAAAAAACCCCCCAAATGCAAAGCTCTGTTGGAACTGAACTTTTAGAAAGTTGATTCCACCACCATTTCTGGCCAGAAGATCAAATTCACATAATCTTTGTCTTTCCACTTTAAAAACAAAATCAAATTTAACAGTTTCAACATGTGATAATGCTCCGCAGTCCTCGTGAAACAAAGGGCAATCCAAAATCAGCCAATCACAAGCTTACTGTGCCATAAAGCAACCCCCCTGCACAAGCTTCCAAAAAGGCATGTTATATTTGTTTTCATTACACATCTCACAAATGGCACTGTCAGTGCATTACACACAAGTCTTGGGCAAATTACAATTTTCAGCCCCCAAAATGCATTGTTAATCCATTGCAACTGTGCACTCGACTGTCACACACTAATAAATGCACAACTAACCAGCTGGATCAAAGAACTGTGTGTGCCGCAGTCCTCACAAAGTGCAACATGCCATCAAAAACGGCTGGTAGTTTTGGGACCAGCTTCTGGGGTTATTTTTGGGAGGTACAAAGCTGCAAGTTCTCCCTGTGATGGCCAACAGCAGGCCGTGTGTTGCACTGTCTTGACCTGAACTTCTAACGTCCTTGTACATATATACTGGAACATTTAACCCATGCACCAGCTCACATTCATGTACATGTGGCAATAATACAGAGGTCAGCTTCACATTGCACTTGTAACTTAACATAAATACATGTATACCCTTGTTGAGTCACCCAAAGTGGCCATATTACACATTACTCAAAGCAGAGAGGCCTTCTTATAGTTTTGCTGATTTTTGTTTACGAGTGATGTAAGAGAACATGGGATAATAAACAATCTGTGAATCTTACAGAAGGGACATGGAGCTTTTCGGACACCCAAGGGGACACATGGCACCAAAGGTGTCACCAGAATTTTTAAAAACACAATACTCCACACTGCATCCGTCACCAGCTGCTTTGCGACACTGCGGCAGTACATACCGGTGTGGTACTTAGACAAGCCACTCGCGATTTAATTAAAGGAAAAAGTTTCCTTATTTATACTTACACAGAAGACAAGAGCAAATTCATTTGATTCCTCCAGTTGCAGAGCCAATGGATATATTAGGTGAGCTGTGCCTTTCAGTTTGCACAAAATTTGTTCCGTGCATCCTGATGCGCGAGTATGCCTGACTGCTTGAAAAAAAGCAGTTGTGATGCCTTGAGGTATTAGCAAGATGTAATAAATTGCTGTATAAAATTGACAGTTACAGTGTAATGAAATAACAGCATCCATGCCTTCCAATATTAAGTAGACTTTTCATTCCCACCGATTCTTCAACTTAACAGAATCTTTCCAGCTTCGAAAATCATTTTCTACCCTCCGTTTCCGACTGTGAGGAATTTCTTCCATTGAAACCAATTTTCTACCGTGAAAGTATTCCCTGGAAACTTTTTATTAGTTTCCAGAGTAAACTTGTCCCTTTGTGATGTGGGTGTCTATGCATAGCCTGTGTGCAGCTTAGACTCAGTACCCGATGAGAAATCAAACAGGCCACCTTCGCCTTGCATATTACACCCAGCAGCAACACAAACCTTTTCACAAACTGTTAGTTTTAAATGCCAGTGGCAAAGTTAACTAAGCTTTCAAAAACTACACCTATTCAATCTCCCACTGCCTCCAAAATTACAGACCTGTTGCCCTCAAATCATGGAACTAGGGTTGAAATCACAAATAAATTCACAGAAATTATGTCCCACAGGTTTACATGCCCATGCCAAGAAAAAACACAGCTGTGGATCAGTATTTTGCAAAACAGGTTCCTTTCAAAGGATCCACACTTCCAAAATTATATAAATGTCTCCCCCAACCATCCCCAAATAGCTAACGTTTTAAATGTTGAACATTTCTTCAGTGATAATGTGAAATGGAATAAGTAAAAAAAGAGACAGATTTATTTGCATTCAGCCCTTGCACTTACAAGGGAATTGACATTTGATGGATTTTGACTTTTGAACTTAGATGGCTGTCCTATCTGCCAAGATCCTATAAAGTCAAATTTAATGGCAACTGGAATTCAGAGCTAGTCAATGCTGTACAAAAGAGATCGAAGAAAACTGGAAAACAATATGTACACACAATGAGACAGCTTGAGAGAAATCTTGGGGGAAACAAATCCATGGGTCCTTTTTCATGGAGGAAAGCCTGATCCCCTGATTACTTTGAATTGCATGTATTTCAGAATCCCCATTCACAGTAACCGAAATTAAGGCACTTCAAACAAATAAATAGCAAACCTAATCCAATACAAAAAAATATCATCAACTTAAGTAATAAATAGAATTGACTTCGAACAGAGATCTTCATCTCTTCCAAAATCTGGTTTGGAAATGGAACTATTCACAGAGTGATTTTATACAGTGTTTCCCCTTTTAAATAATTCTCTTCACACACCAAATGTACTTTATAAAACCATATGAAGGTGCAGCTTCATCTGTGCGTACTGTCTGATGACGCCAGCCAAATTTGTTCAAATTTGACAAACACATGACGTGTCTAGTGGCCTATTTCTTATCAGTACCAGTATAGTATTCAACATGTACATGTAGCATAAGACATGCCAAAACATCTAATGGCCTTTAAAAATAAGGCAAATGGGAACCAAAACAACCCAAAATGCATGTAATATAAATCAGGAGCATGTTATATATGACTGCATTTCATTATGATTTTTTTCCCAGTGGAAACAAAGCCAACAGGTGCATCATCTATTCTATACATGGCCCTGCACAGTGTGCACAGTGAATTTGCATACAAACTATTCAAGACAAAATGGAAATATGGCAAGTCTTTACTGCCTTCATGGCAGAAAGGAAAAAACAAAAACCAAAACCAAAGCAAAACTGATAACTGTGCCAATATGTTGTTTAGTTTCTGAAATTTAAATACCAGCAATATACATGTAAAGCATTTCTTAGTCAAAAATTCCTGGATCTAACCCTACAAAAAATAATAAACTGAGGAAAACATGCATTACTACATGTACTTAGAGACTACACAGCTACAGTCTGTTAACTACAGTCTGTTTTCTACAATATCTTTGTAAAATATCGTCAATATATACATTTGTTCTGCCAAATCTCAATTATCCAAGTGATGCAATAACTCCTGAGTTGTACTCTATTAGGCCTTTTCAAGTTATACCTTACGTAATTACAGGGCCAGTTTGGGTCTTCATTGGCCAACCCTTGTTGTCTGAATTCACCAAAGGCAAGAGAAAGACATTGCCAAAAATGAAGAACACAGACCAGTCAGCTGAGACGCTAGCAGCGTAATACATGCACCAGTGGCTGCATGCATAATCATTCTTATCTAGCTTTTTAAAGCATACATATTCTTGCCATGCAGCCTGGTAACTTCTGAAATTTGCACTTATGGTTAAGACCTGCCACTGAGCCACTCGGGTGTGAGTGCATGGTGAAAATGGCAAATCAGTGCCTATTCCTAACAGTAATGCTTTCTCTTTTTTTCATTTTTCTCTTTTCTCTTGATGACTTGGTGCAAAATCCATTCTACACATCTCATTTCAGTTGACTACTTGTTTTACTGGGTACAACTATTCTGGAACCAGTAGACTGGTGTGTTGAGGAGCTCTATGAAATTTGTTTCAGCAAGATTAATATTAATGCCCCAGCTGGTAAAGGGTATCTTAGCACAGATATATTCAAATACACTGACCCCATGAATGCAAATGGGTTGTCTTTGCTATGAGCAAGCATATCGATTGTAACAGCTACACCCTTTGTTGCCATTACTTTGACCTTTGTGAGTTATAACTAAGTTTACCACGTACCTAACCTAAGACTTGTCTGGAGTGAATATTTCCACTGCGACAGGCGGTTCCCCATCTTCAGACATGACCCTCTTCCTTGCTGCTGCCTTCTTGGCCGCCATGAGCCGTTTACGAGCCTCCTCCCTGGCTTGGCGTGCTTTGGCCGCTTTCTTCTCTCTCTCCGCCTTGGCCTTGGGGTCGACGGGGGTCAGGGGGTGGACCGCCGACTTGTAGATCCCCGGTGAGGGGGGTGGGGAAGTCAGTGAGGGCTTCTTACCAGACGTCTGTGAAAGGGCGACAATGCATTTCCAAGTTCACAGAAAAATCACTGCATTATTCTTGTACGCTGCTGAAACAACTAACTTTCTAAGAAAAAAGTGAATTTCCTTTCTTGGTTTGAAATTCAAATACTGTCTACCCACGTATGCAAGCTCTGTTTGGCTTTCTCATGACTAGAGTCATTTGATAAGATAAACATTTTCATTGTTACATTGCGATTCCACAACTAAGGTAAAGTAGTGTTTATTCACTTTGGAGGTTTACAACAATGAAATGAGTAACAGTATTTCAATATAACCTTTTTTTACCTAATATCTTTTTTCTGTACACACTTAAAAACGACCAAAGAAAGCACTCTCATATACTCGGAACACAAAAAGACGTCTTGCCAATGAACACTTCTTGTGGGAAGATAATCTTCTTCAAACTAAGCTTGTGAAGATTGAGTTTACTGATTTTGAAGACTGATGACTACATTGGCTCATTTTACCTTGACTTTGTGCGGGGACTGTTTGGGTGTTCTCCATCCATTTTGTCTCAACTCTTCAATCTCGGCAAACATGCTGTTGACGTCGTCCACTTGAATCAGAACCATATCCCAAAACCCAGTCAGGTCTAAATTTGTTACTGACAGCGCTTCTCCTTCAACAGGATTCTGTCCAGAAAACAGGGAAGACATTTGGTTCATTTTACATCTCAGAGTGTTCTTGTCCAGTAACTCTGCAGGGAGTATCTGTGTGATTTCAATAAGTGACTAAAACATTCAGCCAGTCATAGTGGTTAGTTACAAATCATCCAGGTATTCGATCAAGATCCAGGCTACTGAAATATCTGCCTGCTCACTCCTTTGACATCTTCTACTACCTTTACATGGATAACCTCACTTGTGATTTGACCTGTGACTGACTTGATGACAACTCTTCAGGAAAACGCTGCAGAATTTACACATACGCATACCTTCCCAATCCTATGGGACTTGTACAAATCTTGTTGCAGTAGAAATTGTGAATTTGAAAATCGTGAGTACATGTGCATTAGGTTTCCATTGTCTGCTCATGCCGATGCGACTTGCTCCTCGCAAGAACCAATAAGTTAAGCATGTTACAGTAAGGTTGTACACTCAGTCAATTGGACTGAACACCACATTAGTGCAATACACCATGAAAAGCTTGACATGGGGATGCCATTGCCATCAGTAGAACGCATACACGTACCAACACTTAGGAACCATCTCCATCGCTGTGTTCAACCCGAAGCTCACGTATCAATGCATTTGTAAATAAATTTACAACACGAATCACCATCATTCAAAATTCATGCATAATACAGTGCTCACTGCATATCTGAAAGTCACATTTATAACGGACAATTCTCAGAAGAGATGGAAAAAGTTCAAACTTGACTCACGGCTTGAATTGTACACAAATGCCTTAAAAGTGTACAATGTGCTTAGCTGCCTATGCAGCCTTACACATATAGCCTGTGTTCACTTACAATATTCTGTTCGCACAGTCCACGGAACTGTTTAAATTTCTTGTTGGTGAGGAGGGACGCTTTGCCAATGGAAGCTCTTAGCTTACCACAAGCTGTCAAGGAAAAGAATTGAAGAAATTTTATGGGATCCAGTGAAATGATGAATGTGAAAATGTGTTTCTAGTGTCAGGGAAGACCAGTAAATTCTCCTTTGAACAGTGCCATTTAGACACACCTTCTATCATGAATAGTGAGTCCAATGCTGATATCCCAACAAACTTCCTTTTTTTTTCAAGGCAGAGCACATGAAGTACCAATGGCCAAAGCACTGCACTTTAACCAGTTCATGCAGGGAGATTCGTAAACCCACGATGGCCTTCAGCAACAGATTCCAGCTGAACATGTTGTTTGTAAACAATCCAGTAAAGCGAATTTAAATTACAGCCGGACTAATTGTATAGATATTGCACAAATGACTTTCCACAGTCAGTAATTGTGTTGTTAGCTTCAATTTAAAAATGTGACAAATATGTATATTTTTTCAAAAACAGAAGAACCAGTTCACGTTGGGAAAATCCTGGTTTTTGTGTGGTCAAACATATTAAGCCCAAAAGAATGTCCAATTAACTGTTTATCACCTAGAAGCATGGATTTATGAATCTTTTTCCCATAGTGTATTCTGACCTTCCTCTGACAATTCCTTTTCCAAGTCTTTGTTGGCAAATGTACAGAGAGACTCAATACGAGCGTGCTCCTCGTTGACAATGCGCAAGTAATAATGGCCATCCTTCACCTCCGGAGGGCAGTCTTGCATTGGGCTCGGCTCACTGATTTGTTTGTTGTATTCTGATGTTTCCAGCTCCCTGTGGTGGTAACACATTTTTGACAAAATACTTGCATTAGCATAGAGCACAAAAACAACGAAATGGTCCATGAAATATGCACCAAAGAATTACACCAGCTCAACAACTAACCTTTGGCCAAAACATGAAAATGCCG
Organism: Acanthaster planci; assembly: GCF_054643075.1. Taxonomy (NCBI): domain Eukaryota; kingdom Metazoa; phylum Echinodermata; class Asteroidea; order Valvatida; family Acanthasteridae; genus Acanthaster; species Acanthaster planci. The sequence goes on from NC_141784.1 coordinate 13,858,238, forward strand.
GACTTGAAACACTTGGCAGGAAGGAAATCAAAACACACTGACAGCATACAAACATCAGATGGAAAAATCATCTCCTCTTCTGACCCTGAACCAGGTAGGCACGGTGTTGCAGTCAAGTACTTTTGGATTACAAAGTTCACTGCTACGTAATGGGCAGGCAAGGTGTGCATAACAAAGGGCAAAACTGACAATGAACAGAAAAATTTACAAACATTTGACTGTGTACTTTTCAACTTTTTGGTTATAAAACTTTAGCTTTCAACACAACTGTGATAGTCTAAAGTCTCGAAAGTACTTAGTAATCTATCACTGAACCACCAACTGACAATGCCCACTGGCTTCACTTATGTCAAACCAGCTCAACATTTACTAGTAAATTGAAACTCCACTACAAGACTAGGTTCATGTGGAGCAATCCTAAGAGTTTTGATCAAACACACCTGTTGCTGAACTCTACCAGGGCCTGTCGACGACTCTCTGCCTCCTTATTGTCCAGGCTGACACCATCTCGTTTCTTGTCCAGTTCCTTGATGGTCTGATTCTCTTTCAGCATGGACCACTTCTCCAGGGCATCTCCGTACTCCTGGCTGTCCATCACAGACGTCTTCTGGGAATAGATCTTGTCATTGGCTACACTGATGATATCATTCTCCTACACAAAGACATGCATGTTCAATTGATCGTGAAATTTCGAAAAGAATTACACAGACATAGCAATTATCATCTCAAACCTATTTGAGTTCAGCCACAAAGAACAGAAATAAAACAAAAAGAAATATTTCCTACATTATTCATGTAAAATACTTCCAGATTTCTGTTTTGTGTACATTTCTGGAATTAGCCTACAGATTCATGCTGCGCTCTTGTACATGCTTTCCACATGAACATGTACGATGCTGATGTACGTTTTGCAGGGCTTGGAAAAATTGGGATTTGCAAAGGTACTGCACAGCTAAAAATAAGATGCTGGAACATGAAAGATATCTTTAGAGGCTTACCTTGCTTGGTGAGTACTTTCTAGTGGAGTCAACCTCATCTGTTGAGGACTGCAGCTTGCTGGACATCAAGTTGACAGCATTGGGTTGTATCTTCTGGGTGTTCTCTTGCAGGACAGCAGGCTTTGATGTCTCTGTCTGAGGAACAGCTTCTGGTGCCACAGACTTACATGTTGCAGATGGTAACTCTTCACTGATGTACAACTCAATTTGACTGTTTGGCTCACCTTTGCAAAGGGGCGGTTTGGATGTGACTGCCTCTGGCTTGACCGGTATGGCAGGCTTCCTGGCAGCCACAGTCTCCTTGACTTGACCCCTTCCACTTGGCAAGCCTCCAAAGAGCATCGCTTTCCTCTCATCAATCAATGACCTTCGGCCAACCCCTGACCTCTGAAACCTTTTCTCAGGGGACACCAGTCCCTTCTTGGGGTCAGCAGGGGACAGGGATACTTTATCTTCCCATGCTTGACGACGCGCTGCAACAAAGCTGTCCTTGTTGGATTTGCGCTCCACACTTTGACTCCTGCGAGAATGGATGATCACAGGGGTATCAGTTGCTGAGTCTTTCTGAGCTGGCACGGGTGCTAGATTAGGGGCGGAGTCCACTACTGTCACAGGAACAATGGGGGCACTCCTGGCCACTGGTTCCATGCTACGTGCTCTGGCCCGGGAGCGCTGTGGCATGGCCACTTTTGCCGTAACCCTACTGCGGTCTGGACTTTTCAGATTTGGTTTTGGATCACTCGACCGTATTGATCCCGCTTTGGCACGCACTGGACCGTAAGGTGAGACACCGGACAAGTTGTTATCAGTCCTCCGTGCAACTGGTGCACTCACAATGCGAGCTTTGTCTACACTGGATGAACCATTTGGTCGTTGGTTTGTGTCACTGGAAGTAGTTTTTACCTTCATTCTAGCACCAGTGTTGATCCCTAGAATGCTGGGCTTCAGAATGGCTGCACTTTTGGACTTCGTTGGACTGGTACGCATGGTATTCTCATCCGTGGGGGAAGACAGGCTGTGTTTGGAGGGAGACTTACCCAAGCCAGAATCAGTTTTAGCAGCTGTGGTCCCACTGGACTTACTAACCATTTTCTTTTCCATGACAATCTCCATGCAGACTTTTCTCTTTGCAGAGGGAGTCCTCGAAAGTGCACTTTTTGTTTTACGCTCAGTGTCACTAATGGAATCCTCACTGCTGCTTTTGGTAGCTCCATTTCTCAGTCTGCGACTCTCACTCTCTGCAAAGTTTGTTGGTGATAATCCACTGTCCAGTGATGAATTAGATGGGGTCCTTGATGATGGCTTCCTTGCAGGGGTTTGAGATGATCCATTTCTTGAGGACCTGAGGGAGGACTGTCGCTGGAACCTTGAGTTGTTCTCTGATGATGGCGGGGAAGACTTCCTTCTCACACTTGGAGGAGTCTTTGCTTTAGAAACTGATGAGCTCCTACTCCCTGTCCCACCTCCTGAATTCTTCTTCCCCTTCTCCTCTGCTAGACTTGATCTTTTTGATGGCTGCTTCAGAGAGGAGGTGACCTTATGTCCCTTGTCATCTCCATCAGAACTGGAGCAAGAGCTAGCAGAGCTGGCCTCCCGTTTGGGAATGGCCCCACCAGTCCTGGATGCTACTTGGTCCTGGTTGGGCCCAGAGACGCAGCCATTTTCAGGCCCTATATGCACTTTATCTGAGGAGGTAGATCTTCGTGGACCCTTGCCTGTGGGTGGCCTGGAAGTCACTGAAGCCTGAGTTCTCACTGAAGTGGCCGACCCGGTCACTCTCCTAGACAACAGTGCCTCTGCTCTGCTTTTGGCTGACTTGGAGGAGGCGGCTGCCCCTTGTTTACGCTGCTCTATTGATGGGGTACGTTCTCGCATTGAGGAGATGGGGGAAGAGTCGCTATCAGCCAAACTGCCGTTGGCAAGGCAACCACTGCCATTTTTCTTGGCAGCTGACGCAGGAGATACTTTTGGTTTTGACGAGGGATGATCAGAGGCTTTCCCATTTTTGTCCTCTGAGGAGACACCAGGGATGGGGTTGGATCTCTTGGATGACACAGACATGTTATCCACTCTTGGCTTAGCTGCTACTAGGAACTACTTTCAAGACTGGGTGGCTTCCAAGCATGGTATTCCTTACAAAGACAATCTGCAAACAAAGTAAAGATAAAGAAATTCTGATTTCTGAGTAATACAAACAATTTTGAAATTAGCTTGGCATCAAGATTTGGGGAAAGAAAAAATTTAAATGACCACAGAGGAAACTGTAATTGACTCAGATATTTCACAGTAGTGCAGCTAACATTACAAGAAGTCACAGACATGTAATCAATGAACATATATTTTGAAGTTCTGGAAAATCCCTTCACACAGCATACAAGCAATCCACCATAAAGTGCACCACCAAGCATGGCCTCCAAAGGGCTACATTTCATACATGTATGTATGCATGTATCCCATATGTTTCCTTACAACAAAACAGATAAGTACATAACTTGAGTGCAACAAAAAGTACACATGACTCAAGCAACAGGAGCATGCACATGTACATGTACTGTACCAGTACATACTAGGGTACATATACATGCAAGTGTATCAAGTGATGCACCGGCAGATTGGGGGACTGTACTTTAGTAGACAATCAATCACAATGAACTTGTTCCATGCTCCGAGTACTGACAAGTATGAACACGTACAGGACTCAGGGGCTTTAACCCCAAATGGGGCCTGACATGTGGTGCATTATTCAGTGGTTTCTCGGTCAATACTGTCGTGATTATGCACTGGACACTGAGCAAGTACAACACACTGTCCTGACTGCGTGATTTACTCTGAATTGGTCAGAACATCCCCCAATATCACCTCATTTCGGAAACACACACACACAAATGTATATTTGCCTGCAACTGGGGACCCCCTATTGTTCCTCTTTTGTTTGTACTTGAACTTTTTTAGAAGACCACCCATATGTTTTGTACACAGTTGTCAATCGGCTACCCTCTGTCACTCTGGGACCTTAGTGTCCTCTATTGTTCAAGGTCCCCAATTGAATGCAGAAACAAACTCTGAAGAGACTGGCTCAAGCTGTCCAAGGTCCACAGGGACACACAAATACAACAACCTCCCACTGGATAACACGCAATAAAGCTTTGATTTCATTTCCCTATGCATGAACCTACATACACTGCACATTGTGTACATAAACTTACTCTTCTGTGCCATCAAAACAACGAAGGAACAAGTCTGATCTGTGCAAATCAAATTGATCCTTTGATCCTACACGTGTGGTTTTGAGGACAATCACACAGACTGCTGCAATGAATCTACACATGCACCACCTACCGCACATATTCCGTAATACTTGCATTGAACTACAAACATACTGTATTTGTATTGCATTTTCACTGTTCTGTATCATCACACCGTACACAACCTTTACATGCAAAGCCAAATCATTTCCAATTCCCAAACCTTGTCAAATGCAATATTTGACACAAGTGCATGTGGGTGTACTAGCACAGTGTGTGAATTTCTGAGTAATACACTGTACATGTAATCGGTAGTGGCCGCTGCATATTTTTCAGTGGGTGCTGATCAAACATTGATTTGCCCCCTTTTCCTCCTATATTTTTCCTAATTCACCACCGGGACACAATTTGCCTTCAGTCAAGAGAGCAATAAAAAGCATTCAGAAAGCACCCGAGACGGTGAGTGAAAGAAAAACATTCCTTTAAAGGGCTCCAAACAGGCCACAGGTACATCTAGAGACCTGCTGGTTTTTTAACAATTGTACATGAAAGAGAACCCACGTAGGGGAGTTGGTCACTGTTGGTCTGTACTTAGTAAGCCAACTCCAGGTGGCATTTAAAGGAGACCTTTGTCAACATAAAGGCGTTATAAAATATGCCACAGTGGAAAAAACAGACTTGACTGTATTTCAATAGAGAAAGCCCAAAGTAGGTACTGGTACTGTGAACAATCAGTAAACGTATGCAGGGTTCTAGCTGGAAAACTTCAATTAATAGCCAAAGTTGTAGCCAAATGTTTGATTTTGTAGCCATCCTACAAATTTACGAGCCAACATCATGTATTTTTGTAGCCAATTTGTTTGACAATAAAGATAAACCAATGACACGTTATTCACTCTGATTCTTTTCAATTTGTGTGAACTGCTTTTCAAATGGATCAATTATTATAAACAGACTAACATTTAAGAAAAACTACATCCAGTACATCTCATATTTCAAATGTTTGTTGGAATTTATTTCCATACGTCTCATATTTCACACGTTATTAAGTTATTTCCAAGGTAAGTACATGTTAAGAATACATCCACATATGAATGATTCAGATACCAAGAACACAAGGTTTTTCACCAGACCACAGTTTGAATGCCCGATGGAAATCAAACACACTTCTTGGAGGACCTGTGTTAATCTATGTAAAAATTTCTACAGTCGAATATTCACAAGAATTATGGACATTTCACACAGTGCTACTCAGACAGTCACGACGGAAAATGGCCAACAATGTCCGTGTATCGCGTGGTAAGTGTGCATGATGCATCCATATCAGCCGGTGATAAACCTTGTGCCACGGCAGGATATTTGTTAAAACAGGCTTACTTCAAGTACAAGCAAAACAACCTCAAATTAAACTCATGATCACAGGAAATGTATACATAAATAAGAGGCCAAGTTCTGTGAATTAACTTGCAGAAAACCTCTTGCAACATCAATTTTTATTTTCGACCTGCAGCTTTAGGGTTGCATGCGATATGCGTGTATGGCTGATGTAGAGTAATTGACTGGAATGTACAGTACATGTACATGTATGGACTGTCAATGCGAACGTCAATGGGAACTGTTTGTGAAAGTTGGAAATTAAAAAATGACATTTTGGTGACGAACAAGTGGTAAGGTTTGTCTAAATTTGCAAAATAATCGCCAATTTTTCTTTCCAGGTCAATGGAATAATAGCCAAAATTACAATTATTCCCCAACTGGCGAGAATGGTGAACGGCAGCTGGAACCTTGCGTGTGAGTGCACGTGTAACAGTGCTTGTTCCCCATAAAATTGTACTAACCATGTCCGGGTATACCAGTAAAAGTCAAGATACAACAGCATCAGGAAAATCTACATTGTACTTACATGCACTGAACACATGTAATGTGGCAAGTGTACACAAAATACACGTATCTACAATCCTACATATTTACTGAGTACCAGTACGCCAGGTTTAACCTTAAAATGATATGAACACCACATTGGGAGATAGCAATATTCGGCTCCAGGAAAACATTCAAAATCAGTGCATAAACTTCCATGATGTGATCTAAAACCTTCCTCTGTCATCAAAAACCATGTCCACAAACTACAAGTACATGGAACATGAACAATCTTGATGAAATGTGGAAGTATATGCACAGTCATTGTGGATTGTGAAACTGTGAATATAAAAAAAATGCTCAGAGCATTACATGTTCACAATTACATACCCGTCCATGTATCTGTTCATAGGGCCCAATACTTTGTACAATGTCAAAGTGTACTCTTGCTCACAGTGACAAAAAAGTACAATAAACACAATGCAGTAATAGTGGAAGTCATTTTTAAGATGGAAAAATGTACATGTATTCAATTTTTCATCCCACTTTTTAAAACACTAAAGGAATTCTGGGAGTTTTGTCCTCTGTGGATCTCTTGTCACATACATATACCAATGGCAGCTACATGTACATGTATTTGTTAGGATAAAGTTCAGTATTACATGCACTGGTACATGTACTTGCAGTGGAACCTTATTCATTAAATCCTTTGGACTTATCATCAGGAATGACAACACACAGAACTTAGGAAACAGAATGTTGTACATGTATTCACAGAGCTCTTAATTGATGAGGTTCAACTGTAATACCGTTATCTTTATCAATATCATGCATTATCTGGGTCTGGGCACATGTTAATGCCACTAATAAATTCTGTCACATCAACTGGTATCACGGTAATGATGGTACACATGCATACATATCCTAGTACACGTACATGTACGTGTACAGAGCAAGTGCAAAAGCATGCATGTGCATAATCGACCATGTATTTCAATTTCAATTTTCCTGTACGTACCGGTAGGCCTACATGTACAATGTACCTTCCAGTTGTACATGTAATTCACAAATTCAATAGTGACGTGCAAGTTAGAATCTCTGATTGTTAGATGCACTGTCAAATGTAATCATAAGATCTCATCATGTCCCTCATGGCATTACTCACTGCAACATATGTACACATAAAGGTATACACAAACACATATACGGGTACATGCATCAGTAAACACCAATGGAATGTACAGGTACATGTGACCTGTACTTGTAGGGTTTTGACCAGCATTCGGTGTGGACCCTAATTAGACTGTATGCATCAATGCACACATCAACAGGCTGACGAGGCATTAGTTTCAATCATATGCATACATGTGCACAGTGCATATTGTTCATGTGTGAATACACGCAGTATTGTTTGTACAATACTGCACATGCAATACGCCACATCACCATGCTTTTCAGTATGAAAGAATGTTTTCAACAACTGATATTTCTGAAGACTACTCTAGGAATTTGATTCTTAGTTCCAAATACAACCAGTACTACATGTACATACACCCTAGGAGGTTAGGGTTAAACAATTTAAAAGGAATGGAAGTATTATTCGTCTGTTAAATCTTGCTACAGTGTAAATCATGGCTGGAGATACTCCTAGACATGAGAAGCTATTATTGTGATTATAATGTACAATTGTGTGCATTATTGCAACTGATTTTATGTAGCTTTATTCCTCAACCATCTGCCTTGTCAGTAAGCCCGAATATTCGATCAAATTGAAGGTCAAATTTCGAATAGTGAATTATTTGAATTTACTCAGCCCTAAATACTTGTAGATTCATAACAATTTTCTGTGACTAGGTTTCTGGAGAATATCCTCACAATGTACATGAATGGTACATTGAATGTTCAGAGTGGTACGTGTATGTAGGTGATCTGTTTAATCATCCAATTTTCCATTCATTTTGTACCCACACAAGTCACTGGAGGTGACTAAGCATGGAACTTGAACTTGGCAGCTGAATGTAGAACATATTCATGGTATTCCTTGCAGTTGTTGCAAACACGTGGCCAGTCCTTGGGTGTCACAAAAAGAAAAGTCATGGTAATGTGTATTACATTACACAAATCTTGTGCATATGACTCAAGAGCAAACATGTGTGGCATTCCACTTACAGAGTAGTCATTGTGTCAATTGTGATTTTCTGCCAAAAAATAAAACCGTGCTCCAGGACAGTTCAATGTGAATTGACTGTTCATCAAGAGGTTAAACACTAACACAGATCAACAACTAGGCATAGCTGACTGCATAGTGCATACACAGTACATACATGAACATGTATGTAAACTGTAGGGGGGGACGTGTAAATGCGTAATTGTGCACGGTACATACATGTACATGTATATATACACACCGGTATGTGTTTTTACAATGAATGTGTACATTATACCAGTAGGTCGATGATTTTGTGGATCACAACAGTATGAGTCAAGCCAATACACTAGGCCAATGAATTTCCTTTAGAGGAAATGAAGGATCACAGGCAGTGAATACCTCAGACAAGCCTTTTGGTGTGGTCATGTCCACATATAGCATACATGTACCAATAAACTGGTTTAATGGTTTTATTTATGAAAGGGTATGCAGCATAGGCAATTTTGAACTTGACAAGTGTGTTAGTGATTAGGCATACGTACTCGTACGTACCACAAATGTGACCCGCTCTGTGAAAATGAGTCAAAAGTTGCCAGAGCCACTTTGGAATAAAAAGTCCTTTAGAATAATTCTGCACAGTATAAACCGATTCCTAGGAACCCACAGCATTTTTCACCATGGAGTATCCACTTTCATCAGGATGCCAAACTGAGTGATACTTAAAAACAAAAAACTCAATTTGCTCTTTCCAATACAAATGAAAACTCAAAATGTGGCTCTGGTGACATAGGACTCATTTTCACAGAGTGGGTCACAAATACTAAAATGCATGTACATGTATATAGTCGGTTTCATCACGAAGTGAGGTACATGTATAGAATAGTTTGGGTGCACCACCAAGCATGCCAAGTGACGTACCGTACTGTCCACTTCTAACGGCTGTTTTTTGTAAAATAAACATTTCCTACAATGTCTTTAACCTGCATATTATTTTAGTTATCGCTTGATAGTCATGGATGCAATGAGGAATGTGGTGGAAGTCATCTTTGATGGCCCCAACAATCGTGTCAGGGAAGCCCTATGGTTGCATTCTACTAACTCAAGCCCTATTAAAAACAGTGTGAAATCAACAAAGTTTGGGGCTCAATAACATGCAAGTGACGTTACTGGAGTTTCTCAAAAAAATTAAATTATACTCTTATCCTTTGTCTTTCTACCCGTATTTCTTTTCAATTTTTAACCAATTAAATACTGTACATTTTTAATTATTCACAAAATATAAACCCACCCCCAGAAAGTGATAGTTCACAAGCCTGCGTGTAGCTATTTTCAAATGGCTTTCCTCTATGGCACTTTCTCAGGTGCTAAGAGCCATTTTTCATCTGCAATTTTATCAACTCTGCCCTCAGATTGAAACCCTCAAACCCAGGGAGTTGATCCTGGCCTGCATGTACATTTCCACAATTCTTCCTTTTTTTCTGCCAAAATTTTCCTTTTTCAAAAGAGACAAAGAGGGCACTTTTTATGCTAATGAGCTGGGCAGAAATTGCTGGCGTATTGCTTGCTCGAATGGCGCCCATGGTGAATTCACCTTTTAGGCAGAGTTCTCCGTCTTGCAACGCTACGCTGCACTACAGGATCTTAGCTGGTGTCCCAAAGATGGTACCCAACAGACATGGTGTTGCAGTCTCTTTATTGGATCCCTTGGTAGTAATACCGGCGCATGTGTGCTGCAAAAAGTGCAAAGGATGGGACTGAGACCACATGCAGGCTACAGCGTGTGTCTCAGTCTGTCTTCCTGGTGTGTTGGGATTCACCCCACACAAACCTATAGCCAATGGTAATGTATTCCATCAGTGGCCTCCTTCATGTACATGTAGGCTTCTTCAACTTTCCCCAAACTGAGACAGCAACAGGAAATGGGATGGAAACCATTACGCATAGTTCTGGGCAGGCACATTAGCAGTAGAGTTGTGACAGTGTTCAGTACAAAATGTACATGTATGACTCTGAGCTGTCCATCTGTACAGTATAACTCCATCAGCCCGATGGAGAAATGACTATTTTGATAAAAGTGAAACCACTCTGGTTATTTCCAGATTGGAGTCTTAATTGAGCCATCAAAAACACATTAAAAGAAGGAACCAGGATCAAATCTTTCTTCTACATGTACAGGTACATGTAGAAGGTGACGAAGCAACTGTACTAGGGCTGTACCTCTCTCAACACTGCCCAAACATGAAATCCCTATACCACCTTCATCAGTAGCAGTAACCTTGCAAAATTGTACAGAAAACAAATGCCTGTCTGTTTTTGTTTCCTTTCTCCGGGGTAACAATCATAATTCATGAAGTCACATACACTGTCCCGGTATATACCAGTCCACTGTACACGTACATGTACTTACATCAGCACTGTACAGTGTGACTACAAGTCACATTTGCGCCTAAAACCTGATAATATGTAACCAAATGTTTAATTCTTATCGCCAATCGCAACCATGATTTGTACCCGTTAGACACCCATCTTGTCACTAGTCAGTTACAAATGACAGCTGTCCAGTTTTCTTCTATGTGCACTTAGCGACATGTCTTTCTGATCGATCATGCCATTTTTCTCTGTCTTACTATGCACACAGCATGAGTCCATGTTAAACTGCAACATAGCTTGCATGTACATGTACATGCACGTACAGGTACTCTACATGTAGGTACCCGAGTTAAGCCAGTGGCTCCCCATTTTAATTTTTTTCTATACAGCACTGCAGTACATACAGTTCAGCTGTCTCAGGCACAATGTGCAAAAGGCATGACACAAAATGTGGAGTTTGTAAACTGTAATTTAAGAGTCATCCTGGCAATGTTACAGAATGAGCTGCTATCTTACAGACAAAACACACGTCGGTGATACTAAGCTCTTGGGACACAGACTTTTCCCAACTGGTATGAACAAATACTCAGTTTACTCACTCACATACTCACAGTCACAATGGACAACAGTTGTTACACAGAAGTACTGCAAACTCAAAAGCATGTAATACACGTAATGAAAATGCTCAGCCTCACCACTAAGGTCACCACTGTACTTGTTACAGGTTCTCGTACATGTATGTAGGACCACTGGTCATTCAAATTCTGTGAATAAGCTGAAAAACGCCTGTATCTGTTGATAGATTCTCAGTCCTTTTAAAATGGGGAACAAAAGCCACAAGTAAACAGACGCCTGCTTCTCAATGCACATAATCAATAATCACCATTCAGACCAGGACAATAAGAAGTGTTACACATGTACCAGTGCACTGTATAGCACAAATTGTGTGATCAGCTGACAAGGACTGAAATACTGTACATATACTGTAGGTGTCCCTGACCACTGCACACTTACAAAAAGGTGTGGGACTGCATTGAGAAAAGTGGAAAACCTTTCAATATGAGGCAAGGATCAAGGCCTTGCATGTATAAAAATATAAATAATTCATCCTGGTATCTATCAGACTTTGATGGATGAGTCAGCAACACTGTTTTACATGTATTACATGTAAAATGTATAAACAAACATAGGATAGTAAGTGCAAAGTGGGAAAAAAACTTGTGTACATGTACGGGTACAGCGGTTGTCTTTCTGAATCCATGTCATGCATTAATTATGTACCCTGGTTCGGTATGTACTGCCACCTGTACTGTTCACGTTCACCGTGCATTGCTGGTGCACATGTAGATCTACCGGTATATGTACATGTACATTGCACTGGCACCTGTAGAATCATGTACATGTACTGTACACATATGTACAGTGTAGGTGTACCTGTACATCAAATGTAAATGTACGTAATGATTGTCATTGTTGCTCAATGTGCCATAGAATTATCTCTCTGGAACGTAGTCAAACGTTCTGCTTTTCAGAGAAACAAAGGTTTGGTGTTTACAAGGTACAGGCAATTGGCAAGTACCGCAGTATTCATCAGGTACATGTACATTAACTGTGCTGTAAGCCCTCCCCCAGTCATTTAAAACACACACAATACAGAGGAAACTCTACCCGGTATTTACGTACATGTACGGGAAGGGGTACCTGTAAAGTGCAAACAGAATTGGTAGAAGAAACTTGGCATGTACATGTACATTTACAGTAACTCAAATATAGACTTTGCTAAACAATGAAGGCAAAACACTCAAATATAAAAAATCCCATTCAGACTTGTGAACAGAATGGAGAAAGGGCACAAATATAACCTTCACTGTACATGTATGGTATCACTGGAATTTTAATGATAACAGTAGGCCCTATGGTATAAGATTCTTGTATGAGCAAATGTACATATGTACCAGAGAAATATTGGTTACAACTATGGTACATGTAACTTGAATCAACATTGTCAAAAGATGACAAAGCAAAACTGGAGTGAAGCACACATGTGTAATTAATCTGCCTGTGATGTGATGCGTTTTGAAACTACCGGAACACACAGATACAAGTGTATATTTGGGCCTACTGGTATACATGCTGAGCATAAATTGTGCATAATTTACTACTGACATGTACTGCAGATGTTCTGCCAGTCGCAAAATATTGATTTGAAAAATCTAGGTCAAGAAACATTTCACACATATGGGGCTGGCAGCACTTGGGCTTATTTCATTTTTTGGTTAATTGAGTTTCATCCATTGTCATTTCTTTCTTTATATTTTGCATATGTTAGCCCTAAAATGCAATGTTTCATTTCAAATGCAAATTTATCGGGATTTCACTGCCAGCTGGTTTCATCCACAAAGCATACATGTATGTGTGTGTGCGTTTCACATATACATAACCCACGTATACCTGAGTAACACATTGAGCAAATAACACATCCCACACAACATTGTTTAAACAATGAAAATAAAGCACATATCTACTTGGATGATGCTGAAGTTTTGTTAGCTATGATAATGGTTTAAAATAAGGTAACTAATTATACATGTAAGCTTATTTCCAAGTACCATTAAATCAACACTGCCAAACAAGTGGTCTGTATTCACAGCCTCAGGAAATATTTTGCCAAAGGATCTTCACAATATTTTATCCACTTTCCAAATTTCAACAATGTACATGTACTGTACCATACATGTACATTGTACATGTGTATGGATTTTCTGTGCTAGCCATACTTATTTCACAAGGTGGGTTTTGATTAATTGAACAGAAAAATGCAAATAATAAAATACTGGACACACTGACTGACCAAGTAACCAAATAATGAATGCAGTTATACACAGCCATACACATGGTACATACTTTTTTACTTGTTCCAGTTGTTGTAACTTGACCCCTAATGACCTGGGATAATTCATTACTGCAAGTGTGAATATGCCTGTGCCAGGTATCCAGGTACCCGCCTGTCGATATCAAAACCCAGTTCCATTTTTTCAGGCTGGTGACTGTAAAAAAAGTTTCTTTTTTTTTTTAAAATAAATGAATAAATACAAGTAGGCCTAAATAAATTAAAAAGAAAAATACATGTGTAAAATGTCTATGAACTTTAATACTGAATGGCAGCATTGCTGCTGAAAATCACCCTGCCACTGAAAAACCTGGTCCCAAGGTCATAACAGCGGTTCAGAGATGGACAGAGCTATGTTACCCACTCTGCCCATTGAACTACAATGTACAGTTATTTTCCTAGTTCCGAATTTATCCTAGTTCCGGATTGCTTGAAGTAGAAGCCTACCTCGTTTGTGCTGTTCTTCAGTTCTACATTTTAAAACAAGTTATACCGGTATTTGAAAGGTAAGATGTACATGTAAGCTTCTTGTACAAATTTTATTACAAAATATTAAGAAGAAAATTTTTGCCAGATTTCTGATTTGCAATTTGACAGAACACCTTGTTAAAAGTTATGGGAGCCAAAAACCGCCAAAAATTTACAGGGCGATAGGTCACTCACTACGTGTAATTCCAAATGCTTTTTTCATATGTGTGTTTAATCAAAACGACTTTTACAGTTTTGTTTTTTTTTTCAATGGCCAAAAACTGAATACGTTTTCATTATTTCGGATCGGCTGTATTAAGAGCACACAAATTCGTTGTGAATTCACCTACAACGTTGCATCTATTGTGTGTTTAATCAAAATGACTTATAATTTTTTTTTTTCTAGTGGCCAAAAACTGAAAGCATTTTTTCTTTTTTGGGATAAGGTGGCATTAAGAACTTGCAAATTCATTGCGAACTCAACTTCACGCAATGTAGTTGCATGCAGTGCCATTTATTATTAGGCCCAAATGTTCTCTGTACCCGGGTACCCGATGTCGTCATAAAAACAGGTACCGTACCTGGTCCCTAAATTTACCTGTAACTACACACCCTAAGAATGCATGTACAGTATGTAATACATGTGCATATGCCACCAGGCTGCCTGGGATACCAGTTCATACAGACTACATGTACTGGCACATATACAAAGTACAAGAAAAGAAATTGAGCACAGAGTACTAGACATGCATTTGTATGTAACAAAGGCTTGGTGTCCTCTGGATTAATTGCAACGGGGACGATGGTCAAAACAAAATACAAATTATTAAATTCAAAACAAGGAAACATAAAAAACAAAAAAACTTAATTTGCTAATTTGCTAGAGTGGATCAATAATGTAGTGTCTTCCACAGGCTTCAGCAGAGGCATGAGTAATGGAATAGATGTAATTCATCACTTTTTTCCTAATGTAAAGATGATCTCATGAATACAATGTACTGTACATGTTGTATGTGTGTAGGTGTACAATGTAGGCCCAAACTGGATGGTGTCAATTTTTGAGAACTGCCCAGTATTTGAGTGCACATACCGTGTACATGTACAGTCAAAAAGAACAAATTTCGAGCATCCCAATTTCTTGAATTTTCATGTTTTTTCTTTATTTTTCTACTAGTCTTATAACAAAGCCATGGTTAATTGCAAAATAATTTGTCTGGTCCCTGCAACTTTGTTATAACGAGGGTCGAATGTATCTACTTGCACATTCAAACAAGCCTGACATTGCTGAGTACAGTTTCAAAGCTGACTGAAGTATTTTATGGGATACCGATAACTGATGATAAACTGCATGGAATACATGTGCATGTACAGTACAAGCAAGTCACATTAATAATGACAAAAACACTTCAGAGGATAAAAATCCTTGAGGCTTTATTGACCTTCATGCCCAGACAGTGTCAACATGCATACATGTATATGTACAAGCAATGTGTATATGTAAGGATTACACTGTACACGCCACGCCATGTTGCACAGTGTAGCAGGTCTTTTTATGTGAACATAACAAAAGGAATAAGAATTTCCCAATTGTGACTGCCGTTTAACAAATACATGTGCCTGTGATTGACAACTGCAATGAGGGACATGACTCCATTTCATGCCCACGGGACGTGGGAATTCAAGGTGAAAACTGAGATGTCACATGTATCACTGTGGGGAAAGTGGGAACTACAGGTACATGTCTCACATTACAACTGTCAACACTTGTGTTATATTGTGCCAAGAAGTCAAAAAGGTAAAAGGTTGTGACTTACTCTGCAAGAGATGGAATCATCACAGCCAGACTTGAGACTAAGAAGTTGCAGTATGGATCCAGGGAGAATGCAATCTGTACCCTACAACCATATTCCATACAGGTACTCAAATATGTACGGTGCCTTTCCAATTGAATTTATCATGCGATATGCAGATTGTATGATTGCTAATGTCTACATGAGGCCATAAACAATCATTACATGACACATGACCATTTCAGCCATATGAACTTCTGTACCTGAGACAAGGCTTTAAAGCATGTATGCATGTTCCAGTACAGTAGTTATGCTCTAGAAAAGTGTTTCTGGTGCAGTCCCCTCCTTCCTCCATGGTGAGACTACGCAACAACACTGGCAAGCACAGATACATGTTGAAATGCTAAGAACAAATTTTATGTACATGACGTCATATTCCAAGTTCAAGCACAACGTGTATACATAAATACAGGCAATCACAGAAGACACATTTAAAGTACAATGGACAATAGAAAGAATGAGCAGAATGGACTACTAGTACTTGACCGATTCCCTTTCTAATTCTACTCTGAATTGCATAGCAACTTAATGTTTGCTTGAATTCACAAATATTTAGTTTTCATTTTGGATAAGTTTGAAAAGTCATTCAGGGATTTACCAAGCTAATCTACAAGGCATGACCTTTCCCAGAATGTTATTACACAGAAGAACAACAGTAAACAGACTTCACCCTCACTGACCTGCAAAGTACACTGAACAATGAATGAATTTTTTTCCTTCTACAGTCAACAATGCTGGCCAGCTGGGAGTGCCTAGGGTATGACTCATGAGACCCTGGTGGGGACTGCTGGACTCCACCATCAGACAACCGACTCAATGTGTCCCTGCCAGGCTGAGTTGGTTCTCAGGTAAACTGAGACACAGGCTGAACACCTCTGGAGATGCTAATAGACTACTAATGAGGCATCAGGAAAAGTCCAATGTTTGCTAACAGATTAGCTGTCTGCATTAGCACAGGAAGCTGACAGGAAACAAGCAGTGTTTTTACTAGACCAGTACTGCTCTGCACACCCACTGTACAATCACATGTCCTACATGTATTGTGAGCACTTTTATGAACTTCCACTCATGCATTTTATATTCCATCTTGAAGGATGTTTCCTGCCTGTAAGATGGGGATAATATTTGTTAAAGTTTTGTTCCCATCTGAGGTGAAGACAATTATAGCCATAGTGTTAACTGCAACATGAAATTAACAGAAAAACTAACTGATGCCAGAACCAATTTCATAAAAATTATTACAGGCTGATGGGCACATGTATGTACATTTGCTATGTACATGTATACAGCCAATAAAAATGTCTTTAAGTTAAAAAACAAAATCTAATGACCTCCAAAGAAATTTCGGATGACTAGATTTGTACCTTATTTGTTACAGTACACTGTTAGTGATCAGTGCTGTTTCAATGTACCTTGAAGTGCAGATGGGTCAACTGATAATGAACCATCCTTTACAAATTTTGGCAGAATGCTTAAAAATCCTTAAGATTATAACTGTCAATGTGAAAAGAATTGTCAATTAGTGCATTGCAGTGATGAATGAATCAGGACTGACCCGGTCAATGACAACAGCATACCAAATACTGAATTTATGAATGGGCTGAGGATTTGCATTCCAAGACAGCAGCTGCAATGACAGATGTAATGTTAGAAAGGTCCATGGATACATGTATGTTATGCTGTGATTGATATACCGGTATGTATGCAAAACTGAATCGCAGAGGGAAATGTACAATTTTTGAATAAAAAGGTATTTGTTTCAGTGTAATATACTGAATACTTCAATTTTTTGGACAGCTGTCATAGGTTTTTTATAATGATGACTGATTTTCTTGAATTACAATTGTACGTGTTTCTCAGTCAATTTGGGCCGATTCAGGTTTTTATTTATAGCACCACCGTACATGTACATGTGTACTCCATTTTATTCTAAAATCACAGGGCTGTTCCAAATCCGAATATTGGATCAGTTATCAAATAGTATCGAATATTCTACCATTATAATCTGAATTTGAACATTTGAATGCAAAATTCATGAAAAAGAAGGATTTTCTTCCATTTTAAATGAGAAAAACTGTGCTTTGTAGGTATGTTTCAAGCAGATTCAACTGAAACATGACAGAAACCTTACGGTTCAAAAAGTAAATTATTCAGTAAAAAGATAGAAATTTTCAGCAGGACAAGAAGTACATGTATTGATCATCTCTTAAATCTTGCTAAATCGTGGCTGAAGTTATATATCTGAAGCTATTATAGTGATTATAATGTACAATTGTGTGTGTTACTGCATTGCAACTTTTTGTATGGTTTGTTCATCAACAATCTGCCGGTCGGTATGACAAAATATTCGGATATTCAATCAGATTGAAGGTCAAATATTCGAACAGTGAATTATGCGAATTGACTCGGGACGATAAAGCCATTTGCTTAACACATGCATGTAAAAATACATGTATATTCCCCAATCATCAAGGATGGTAAAGGTCTCACAGTCAGCAACTCCAAACCAATCCCATACTTTTTGGAACCTATCGGAATTCTTCTAGCTTTTTTCCGTGACACATTGATATTATGGTGCTCCGCTAAATAATGTAAACCAACACTTTAATCGCATATTTTGGAATGCACAATTGGCTTGTGATAACAAACTATTTACAATGTAAATGTACATGGGCATATGGTATGCACTTCTATGAGTGAGTCAAATGGCCGATGCTTCTGTGCAAACCAACAGACTAGCTCCATTTATGGAGAAGATGCGCATGTACGTGTATGTAATTCTTATCCTGTGCATGAAAAGAACATGATACTACTATTACATGTACATGTAGTATGAAAATAGGTCAGAATCGTAATTAATGTTCACATACATTATACAGGTACGGTACATGTACTATTGTATTACTGTAATAAAAAGACTTGCATCCAATTTATTAGTAGTGACCTTTCTCCAGATGCTCTATGAGGCTGACAACTTGAGGGAAAGAAAAAACTCCATACATGTATGCACTGCTCTCCACTACCCCACTCTGGCAATTTGAAAGCTATCAAAAATTATAATTTTTTAATGTTATATTTCAAACGAGAGGCAGATGATATCACATACAGGAAAGTTTTTGCTGCCACATCCACAGCCTTGCAAAACTGGGACCTGTGCCAGTTCATGTATATGTAGCCACTTCCTTGTTAAAATTGACTGCTACAGTAAGTGACGTGGAATCTGGCTTAGTAAAAGCATAAAAATTACATCTTAAAATCTACATGTACAGAGCCTGCAATTTTAGCTGTCATAGTATGTTTAGCTGCACTCAAGCATTTATATTCCATCGTGCTATTTAGCATCAACAATCGTCAACAAGCATCAATACACACAAGCAGCATCAACAAAGCATCAACAACTTGAAAATACCCTGTAACAATTTAAAGGTGATTTTATCATATTTAAGAGACTCTAACATCTGTCACTATATGAGAGAAACAGCGAATTTGCTTCCAGATTCTCACAGAAAAATGAACAGTTTTGCAGTTTAAGAGGGCCACCATCTTTGTTTTTTATACTGTCCGTGGGGAAACAAGATGATGGCTGGTTGGGCTGGATGAATAGGGCCAACTTTGTTCCTTTAATTTCCACTTTCAAATATTTTGGGTAATAAATGTGGATACATCTGATTTTTAGGATCCTTATTATGTAATACTGTAAATGTAAGATTTTTGCATAAATTGCTTGAAAACTTGTTGATCTTTTGTTGACGATCATTGACACTTGTTGACACTAAGTGGCATGACTCTTTTCACAGAACATTTTTACAAGTTGTGGTGGGTGTACACGTAGAGACATACATGTACATTGTACATGTCCACATGTTGATGAATTATGATCCGATGTTGTGAACCCAATGCAAAGGGATTTGACAATATACATGATATGTCCGCACCTTTATTGACAGATACTGTTAGAATACTGTGCGTGTATGAATTAGGCCTATTTTTAATTTGGTCTGTCCAAAAACATAATTCATTTTCTAAGAACATTTTCCATGTGAGCATATCACAATACATGCTTTTGGCGGAAAACACAGGACCAACGAAAACTATCTAGTCACCCTTACTGATGCTGGCTATCTATGGCTATTCCAAATCCGTCTATTTCAATATAATTTTTCACACAGCCTACACTTTAGGAATTTGCTGTCATGTCTGTGATTGTGAACCTTCAGCAACTTCGTCCCCAAGAGTAACTACGTTGTTGTCGGTGTCAACTTTATTTTATAATAGGTTCGGACAGTGCTCTACACTACGAAAACGAGGTTGTACGCCCATTTTCCAATGGCTGCGGCTTGAAGCAAGTAAAATTGGATGCAGCTCTATAGTTAGTGATTTCCATAGACGCACATGTCACTTTAGCCAAATCCATTACTTTGGGTCATGGTCATGATTACGAAAACAAAGTAAGCGAGGGCGCACGACAAAACTTCACAGTTCTTTTGGGACGGTGTAACTGCTCCTTTGCCACGTAGAACCGTCACTGCGTAGTTTCTCTGCCCATATCTCATTCATCCAATATTATGTTAAAGGAAAGGAATGTGGAAACTGTAGATTGTTTTAAATGTATCAGTATATCTGGAAAAAGCCCAACAGCTTCTCTGCCCGATGCATTTTTTTTTGCATAAACTCGAATTCCTCGATCTGGCCCACATTACTTCGATTGATTTTTTGGAGATTCGGTTCAAATGCCTGAGTGACCTGCTCTGGCATTGTTTTCAGTGTCACACATAAACACTGAGTTTGGGAATTGCTAAAATGAATCTAGTGCATACAAAGTAAAGTTGAATGACAACGAGACAATTTTATGTTCAGCCTGAGTGTTGAATTATTATCAAGGATATTAACTGAGCTAATGATTTTTTTTCAATTTCGCATATTGCCTGGACAATAACACGTACTCTTAGTGCCAAAAACGTGCCAGGTTAGAGAATAGTTTGACAATCAGCCTTGCGGATTTTAACCAGGGAAATAATTAGATTTTACACGATTGTAAGTGAATAAATTCTAATAGCACAAATTTTATTTCAAATTTGTAAATGTTTATTGCATTGTAAATTTTAGCCATTTTATTGAGGGGGCTGCAACATTACAAAATTCCTGGATTTTCAACGATGATTGCTAAACTGATCAGACCTCTTCACTGGAACGGCCAAAAGAATAATGCCTATTTATGTTGGTCTCCACACAAGGCACACCTCAAGTCCTACCTTCATGAATATACATATGTGTATAATTTACGTCTGTATTTATTCCCTGTCACATGCAGCTCGTAAGCCCCCAAAATTGCTGTTAGTGTTACGCTGGGAAAAATTATACTTTGGAGGATACCATTAATTTACATTGAGAAAAAGTCCTGCAGGGAAAATTGAACCCGCGACGAACCATGTCAGTGGATCGGAGTGGACAAAGGCTGAAAAGGGACATACTCCTGACACTTACAGTCTTGCCTCCCTCTTTTACATAGCCTTTGATCAAGGAGCCCGCGGCGAAATGGATAGTCAGGACCACACGACAAACTGCATGCAAGCTCGCGAGTATAAACAATGCATGCGCATATGCGCATGCAGTGGCCAAACTGTATTATGTGTTGTGGCTGTGCGCGCCGCAGGGCGTGCGTGCGGTTCGTCGTGTAGTCTTTCTTCGTGCGTTGGTTTGGTGCTTAAACTATTCTCCTCCAGCTCCTCGCTCTTGAACGACTATCCATTTCGCCGCGGACGCCTTGATCAAAGGCCATCTTTTACGAAGAAAACTTGTCTAAACTTACCCACACACACAGACTTGTCTTCTTAAGTGCTTCCTTCGTCATTAAATGCTTCTTCAAACAAATCAACATCCCGTCACATTTTCTTCCACACCCTAACACAAGGAAGACAGACACCCTGCTCTTCAAACATCAAATGTGTGAAATTTTCTTCATTTACCGTCTTTCCCAGATTGTTTATTTCGCTTCCCCATGACCTTCGAGACTTCTGTCTCTGAGAACCCTCCCCCAAAGACTACTTTCACTTTTTGCGTGAACACCTCTTTAGCCAGCACGCTATCATCCATGCCTTGGAGAATATCCAACTCCACCTCTAAGTCACCCATTTTTAAAAAGGCTCTATGTATGTACGTACATTTTTCTTTCCATTTTTTCCACTGCTTTGCCAGAACAGGTATTTTTTTCTCATACATGTACATGTATGTGCACCTTAAGTAATTTAAGACGCCCATTTCAGTATACTTTCAAATTTGTTTTTATTCATAGCTTTATTAATTGAAATAGTTTTTACTAATGTTATGTTGTATGTTTATGCTATGTTACATTTATGTTGTTTTTATTTCCTAAGTTTTTTTGCTTTTATAATTTTCTTTATTTTAGTTATTCCTGTTTCCTATTTAGCCAGTTGGAGAGCCCCACGACAGATATGTTTCTTTTGGGCAATCCAGCGGGAGCTGGTTAAATATTGCGTCCTTTGTGTTTTGTTTCTAATGTTTATATGTATCCTCTGTGAATAGAATGTCTTTGTAAGTGTATCCCGAAAAATGAAATACATGAAATAAATACATCCACTCCCATAAAACTTAACTAAGTCCGATTATAGAATCAAAGACCTCTCTAATCCGCATCATGTTAGTGGAAGCAGGGTTGGGCGTTCGCTCGTCGCCCAGCGCCCAAACACTGGCGCTGGAAAGCCTTGCACAGAGTTTAGTGAAAGAAAGAGAGGACTGCAATGGAAATAAGCTATTTCTAGCTTTTTTGTGCTGTCCTCGTCAGTGCCCTGGATTTATATGTAGTTCTTTTTATTTTGTTTGAGTTAATTAATTTGTTTGTATATGATCATTTGTAATCTGTGTGGGTGTTGTCAAATAAAAACAAACAAACATACACCCCAACAAACCAACCACAAACAATACATCACTCGGGGTCGCAGCTGACGACGCGCAGAGCATTGTGGGTAATCTTTGCCAGGCGCGCGTGGCGGTTTTTAATTCGATACTTTCTCTTTTTCTTCCTCGTTGCAAAAACATATTCTCACTACACTTTATTAGTCCATCCAAAATTTATCAAGATAACTAATGACTTTGAGATAGTTAGTGAGAAGATAAATTACCGTGATTGCACCAAAGCCATGCTTTTGTCATTTTAAGCCGACACTTTCACTCCTGATAAGGCATTGCCATTGGCCAACCAAAAACTTCAAATAACACGCTTCGCTAACAGGAAGATAACCTCGCGGTCGGAGGTCGTGCACATAGTAACCCATCAATGTATCGTAGTGCATTATAGTAACCAGAGCAATCTGCCAGCCGTTGTACACAACAACTTGCAACTACCCTCCCCCAATTATTTTTTCTCACAAAGAATGCTTCATAGGTGAGTCGCAAAGAAAGTAACCGGTATATTTAATTTATCAAATATTAGCACCCAAAACGCTAAGAAAACAACATCAGTAAATAAAAGCAAAGCTGTCGGGACCGTGAGTAAGGCTTTTGAATCTTTTCTCCCCCAACATCATGTTGAATGGGCCAAGCCTCATTCGCTTTTGAATCCGCCCCCCACACACACCAAACGCTGGATATACCGCTGAAAGTCTTAATCAGTCTATGCCCGCAATTTCACCAGTAGGCTTGTTAGAGGGTGTTTGGCATGTCTGCACACTAGAGCTACGGTTTTACACATAGAGGGCTACATCTCTGAGCTTGTACTTCCGAGGTGGTTGGATGTGCGTGCAAATGGACCCTGAAAATGCCCCCGCTATTTTTCAATGAAGTACAACTGTTCTCAAAATTAAAATGGGTGTAGCTAATTCTTTCATCCCGGTAATGACAAAATCTACTGGCTTACCTTTTTCGCCTAAACAGAAGGTGAAATTAGAAACATTAAAACTAATTGACGCCTGTCTTGGGCCTTTTGGAAGTTTTGACTTTTTCATGAGTTATTATGAGAGTTCTTTTCAGGTCACAAAACAATTTCATGAATTTGAGTTGGCGAGTTTTCGGTAACTTTGGTCTGCATACAGGGCGCCATCAACGACTGCTATGTTAAGGGTTTTCGGTATCGTCAAGTATAGCGCACTGACCAGCATTTTTTTCAAATCGCGGCTTTATTTACCGGCGGATTTGTCACTGACATCGAAATTACCTGAAGCTATGACTTCCATGTCTAAAAATAGCCGTTATTAAACAAAAATACTTATTTTATATGATTCATAGAACAACATTATTTTGATACTCCACCGAGCTAAAAGTGAGTACAAATTTGGTGAAGCCACGTTTTGACGAATCCGCTATTTGGAAAAGCCCGACCGGTTATGAGACGCGGCGCGGGCGGGCGGGCGGCCGCGGTACGTGTGCGCGGCGCGCAACCATTTTGTATGCAAGATGGCGTCGAGTGCGTGAGAGGGAAAAGAGCAACGTGCCGGTAAATGATGTTCGTTTTATTTGATGACATGTCCAAAGTAAGCTGTGAAATTATTACCATAGGCGTGTATTTTTGAGGTTTGCGTGTCCTGCACTGTGGGGAATTCAGGTAGGACCTAGGTCATTGCAGTAACAAGAAGTAACACGCCTGAGGCTGAGGGTTTACTTACTGCGTAAAAAAAAAGAAGTTTGATGCGGTTGGTCAGACCTAACTCTTAACTGACTAACATTAATCATGTTGGTATTCATCTTTAACGATTTTGGACGGGGTTGTCATACTAACGCTCCATGACATTACATAGAGCAAGGTGAAAACGGTTCTCAGAAATTCCAAAGACTCACCAAAAATACCTCTATCACCACCTACTGTACTGGCTTCCGTAAATGCCAACGTCAAACGGTTGGGGCTTCAATGACCATCCCATCCAAAATCGTTAAAGAGGAAGACTAACGTTCCACTTAGTAGAGCTAGGTCAGACCGTCTGACCATCTCTTCCTGTATACCTCCATGGTCTGACCATGGCCAGACATGTCAGATGTAACATGTCTGACGTTTGTCCGTGTTTCGGTTTATTTTAACCAGGACAAATTTTGCCTGGTGGCTAGAGTCTTGTTCCCTACTAGTTTGAAGTCACGCTTTGGTTAAACATGGAGTCGTAATGCTATGGGATTTTTAAAATGAACTCAATAGGCAAATGCTTGCTTTCTTCAGGCGGGGGATTTCTAAGATCTTGCAAATTGTCACAGTTACACAGCACAGCATATGTTGCACGTCACGTCCTGGTGGCGGTCGCGCAGTGAAAACAAGTAAAGATGCTAATCCCCGCTTTCGAAAATGGTCGAACCGAGATTGGTAAACAAACACGGCATGAGCAGTATGATCATCATCGTGTGGAACCAAGAAATTGATGAATAAAAATCTCATTCTGTTCAAAAATACTCAGTTTCATGCTCTGAAACCCTTGTTACACCCTTTTTAAGAGCTGTAGGCTACTCAAGTTTGCTCTCACTGTCTTGAATAGTTTTGTACAAGTTGTGTAGCATTCGCCTATCAAGTTTGCTTACAAAAATCCCATAGTGTTATGCCATGATGTAAACTGTATTGGCTCAAAGTCACAAGGAGTAATAATGGAGTAGTGACTTTGAGTTCTCAAAGTAACATACATGTACATGTATCTTCTGTGTACCAAGAAAACAAACACGGATCAAAACGATGCTGATTTTACAAAAATTGTGCAGGCAAAAATACATTCTGATCATCGTCTGAGAGTCATGCGGTTTACACGTGTACGTGAAGAAAAGCTGCAACCAAGTGGTTGACCACGGCTGCAATTGCTACACAACTGTATGGAATGTAGCTTCAGCCGCTTCCCGTATATATGCATGTGTAGTTCTTAACCAGGACTTACCTGGCTGGTTGGCTACAGCGTGCTGGGGGGGTTGACATGGACCAATCACAGGGTTCCTCATTACTTTTGCCCTAATGGCAAGAATGACAAGGAACAGCCGTTGAATCTGAGTGCATGTTAGCATGCTGTTGCACTGTGCACAGTTTCAGTGTTTGTGTTGAGCAAGTGTTATCTCACAAGTGGCTGTTGCCAGCGATTTTTGTGCACTCATGGCGCATGAACTCAAGGGTCAGCCACAGGATGATAAATTAGAGCATGACAAGAATTATAAAGTTATAAATTATTTACGTCATGCCTCAAAATAACAAGTTTCCACACAACATATTAACATAAACCAAGACAATACGCAATTTTGTAGTTAATTATCTCATTGTGGAAATGACAAAACAGTATTAACAATAAAAACTAATTATTCATAGACATACTATATGACAAAGTTTATCTAGTAACTTTACTGATAAAGAGGTGAATTGAATCTGGTACAAATGACTGTTTGCAGCAGGCTTTGTTGCTGCGGGGAACACATAGGCGCATTTTTGTGTATAGTGTATGCAGATATTGTAGTAGTCTGAATAAATGGGAATTTTAAAGGCAGCTAAAAACACTGGTGGAAATTGACAAAGAAATTCATTGTAAACAGAAATTAGAGGATTTCAACTAAGTGTAAGGTACAAAAAAAGAGAAACCGGATCAGTTTAAGGTCAAATTTTATTTAAAGGGATTTTGATCTCGCAATCGCCGATTGATCATAATGGTATGGTCTAAACTGACTATCATGTGCAGGCAACATGGCTGCTGATCCAAGCTGCACATTGAGAGAATTTTCGTCAACAAGAAGTACAGTTTCTAGACGTGAAACTCCCAGTGTTTCCAGAAATAATTAGGGTGTGCCAAATAACCGAATATTCAAATATTATTTTTTGAATTTCAATATTCAAATGCAAAATTCATGAAAAGGAAGGGAAAATTTTCTTTTGTTTTAAATGAGAAAAATTGCACTATGGAGGTTTGTTTCATACAGATTCAAATGACAAGCGATAGAAATCTTACAGTGATTGAAAATGTAAATTATTCATTAAACAGTTTAATTTAAAAGGAATAGAAATTTTCAACAGGGCAAAAAGTATTGTTCATCTCTAAATTTAAATCTTGCTACATGTAAATCGCGGCTGGAGATACACCAAGCTTTGAGAAGCTATTATTTTGATCATTATCTACAATTGTGTGTGTTATTGCAGCTGATTTTGTATATGGTTTGTTCATCAACAATCTGCCGGTCGGTTCGATCAAATATTTGGATATTCGATCAAATTGAAGGTCAAGTATTCGAATCGTGAATTATTTGAATTGACCCAACCCTATATGTAATTTCCTCTGTGCCCATAATTATTAGTCAACAGAGAATGGGTGTCAGACTTCCATGGCATTGACATGTAACTGACATCAGTGAAAGTGTGGTCATGAAGCACAGACTTGAATCTGAGTCCAAGTCCACGTCACATCTCTCAAAGGTCGAATCACGAGTCACCTTTGTTATTGTATTGAGAACACTTTTTCAGGTTCTGCAAATATTTCATTTTTGACCACAGCTTTTCTCAAATTTAATGAACTTGAAATACGTGCTCATGTAAATGTCAAATAAACCATGGAAATTAAACTATGACTACGAAGCCTTTTGATGTACACGTGATCTGTCAACCACGCACCACACATGCACTGCAGTAGCTGCATCATGCACTGTTTTGCTCAGTGCAAAAACGATGCAACAATGTTATTTCTGCAGAGTCACCAGTCATACAGGTCAAGTTTGAGTCCAAGTCCACAGCAGCAAGTCCCTTTCGGAGTCATTTGTCAAAGTGACTCAAGTGTGAGTCTGAGTTATTAAAATGTTACTCAAGTCAGACTCAAGTCTGAGTCACGAGTCATACACGCATGTACATGTAATTTGTCATCACTCATGTCACTGCCATGAGTTGACTGCATGCAGTAACTTCCTCAATGAAGTTTTTCAATTGATTCACAGTACAGTACTACATTGTCTAAGAGACATATTACTCTAAGGTGAATTGACTGATTACATATACTATTGGCTGTGGAAAACTGCGTTGACCTGGCATGCGCATATTCACTTACTACGAACACCCTGTACTTCATGGATTTTGTGCTAGATAGATTACAAGATCTTCAAGTTATGAATACACCACTGTGTTTTTCTATGAAACAAGTCGGTGGAATGAAGGCTGTAGTAAATCTTGAATCCCTAAATCAGCCAATCTTATGAAATTACCGCAAAAACCTAATGGCATAAGCTTCTGTTAAAGAAGGTAAGACAAAAACTCTTTTAAAAAGAGGCAGGCAGGAAAGGAGGAAGTGGGTTAGAGGAGAAACTGGTTTATTTTTTACGTGGACTAATTTTTAAGAATTTGTTATTCAGTCACCCTTCTCATTTATTTCTAATTACAGATCAGTGAAGAGTCAGAGGATGTTATTGTAGCAGCAACACTGAAGAAACATCATGATCATATCCAGGATCAATCGTAGGCTCATTGCCAACAGGCTTTTGGAGGTACATACCACTGTGTAATTTTGCACTGCACACTGTGCAGAACCTTCAGTAGGATATTTTTCTTTCAAATGTTCTGTGGCAGTCTGGACCTTGTAAATTTACTCCTTTATTCGCTTAATTTTCGTAATCCAAATGATCTCATCCATGAGATGATTAACTTAGCCTTCTTGTGCTCAGAGCCTTTCTGAACTCTCCAAAATCACCACTAAGCGTAACCCAGAATCTAAGGCTTCTTTGTTAACCATCATGGGGCATCAGGTTTTACGCAAAGCAAAGATGGAGACTGAGTTGTACCTGCTAAATACTACAACAAGCTACGTGTCTCCAATCCTCTTTAAGAGTGATGATCAGAGGTTATGGGTTCTGTAGGTTTGTTGGGCAAATATTAAAGTAACGAAAGCACTTTTTAAATATGACTTGTCTCAGCTTTTTAGCTCCAGTAGAAAGTGAAAATGCCCAGTTTTGTGATACAAATGTAGTTAAATGGCAGATTGGTCATTTTTCTCTGCAGATGAGTGGCGTGCGACCCAGTGACACAGCCATACCAAAGACAGCCCTCTTCCTCTTCTTCATTGGGATTGGCCTGTCTGTTTTCAGCTCCCACAGGCTCCTGACAACACAGTCCTGCCGCTCTGTCCTTTCCAAACAGGAATGATACTCTCTAAACTCACCTGTTTAGGCCAAGGACACAGACACATGTAAAGCATTGGGCTGGAGAATGTTGGGGGGCAATAACAACTCCAGGTTGATGTTTTGCTGGACATGGAGCAGCCCTCATCTGTGTAAATAGCTCGGATAAAATGAACTCTGCCCTGTAGCCTCTAGAGGTCACGTGAAAGCCACACTGTACTTATGCCAAATGCACGTATCATCATTTGGGGTGTGGCCTATAAGACATGTAAGGGCTAAATGGGGTTGTTGGTGACTACTATACAATTGGTTGCATCTCTGTGGCCTACTGTGGTGTATGTATTCTAAGCACTTCGACATAATTAGATGAATGGCTACACCTGCCGTTGTGCCAATTCTAGAGGAGTTTTAGTTGATGTATTCAGCTGGTTTAATTTCCTGACACAAGCGTTCATGCTATTTACTAATGTTACTCACATGGTAAATATGCCGGAATTTAAGGTTGTTCTTATTTGTACACACGGGAGTTGGTTTGCTTTGTCTGCATGACTCTGTTAGTGACAGCCCACTCATGTTGTACAGGTTACATGCTTCATCAAGCAGAAGTTGGAGGAAAGGCTCAAGGTAATGCAGTGTAATGTGTAAAATGATAAAGTCCAGAAAATTCTCAATATTGATGGAACAACTTTAATTTGTGAGGTCAAAGTTATCACAATGTCGACAGTGATTCGGCTTGAATTTCTCTTTAAAAAAGACTTTGCGTGTACTAACTTGGTGGGAATGTTGACAAACTGTTCTAGGTTGGGACTGGGTGAACACAATGTTGAAGGCTGTGATATGAAACACAGCAGTTTCAATGCAATGTTGATATGTGTGTAAAAAAAAGCTTTTCGTTTCACGTGAAGTGTTGGAAAGAGATGTATTTGGCATGTGTGCCATTCATGAAAGGAATCTCAAGTGAAGCAAATCTCTGTTTTAAGGTCTACAGTGCAAACGTGGTTTGGTTTTGCTCATTAAACCCAGTGGACTCGGATCAAACAGTGCCTAACATGTTTTGTTGACTCAGATTGAGGTAATAAATAAATGTTATGAACAAATTGCGTTTTGTACTGTCCCGTAGATTATATAACTAGTGATGTCTATCAGCTTATAGCTACAGTGACAGTACAGCATGCTGACATGGTGGGGGGATGCCAAATTATGAAGACCATGTGTTAACCAATGTGTGGGTAATCGTCTGCATGTTATATCCTTGAGAAGATCGAATGTTAAAAGGCTGATGACAAGAGTTTTATTTTGGAATATATTTTTGCAACATTCTACTCTCTATATATGACGCCCTTAAGATGTTACTGGAAAGTGAACTTTTGAACGAGGCGCCCTAATGAGGATTGGTATGGAAAAGCCAGAGTGGCATTTTGATGTTCAGAATTCAGTCCAAAAAATGAATGCTCCTTATCCAGATGTGAGATACGGAGCGCTGAAAGTTTCAATCAACTTGTCGAGATTCTGGCATTTCATGGTATTTCCTGAGCTCTATAGTGAGCAGAATAGAGAAATCGTGCTTGGTCATCACAACAGCGCGGATACCTACGAACCCAGTGTCTTTGAAATTGAAGAAGAACAAATTTCAAAGTCTGAATCATGCGCAGACACTCCGTGACTACCATCTGTAGACAAATAGGTCAGTTGACTATTTGAACTGAATCTGCTTGCCCTGAAGAAGGTACTCAGTTACCGAAAGCTCGGCAATCACATATTTTAGAGCACTGAATTGATATATTCTTGTCGATATTCTGATCACGGTGCTTCGCAGCCCTTCCATATTTCTTAGTCAGTTGACTGCTAGTTTTGGTCATGGCAACAGCTTATGTATGGTGTTCCATATGTGCCGTCTAGTCGGATTTTTCAACAGGCGTCGCATTTTTCAGCCGGCGTCTCATTTTTCAACCAGTGTCGCATTTTGATGTGAATAAGCCGCGCAGCTATTAACGTTGATGGTCAGGTCAAGCCATGGTCTAGCTGACCTGACGTTGTTGACTGGGACGCTTAAGGTATACGTGAATATGTTTAATGATTATGGAAACGGCTAAATTAGCATGTATTTGTCGATTGGTATAGCTGCAGGTAAATAAGTTAACAGTCGCTTAATGAACTCGGTCAGGTTCCTACAATTCTCATTTTGATACAACCCAATCGTCTGTGAAAGTTCACATCGCTCAATTTGGTTTCTCACTGCTGCAAGCTTGTTGAGTAAAAAATGCCCCCGTATTGATGACTACTATAATTACTTATTGCTGTGGCTGTTTTGGTAGTAACTGCTGTCATTACGTAAAGTTACGTCAAAAAGCAAACCCAGTAGGCGTATTGTTCTCTCTAGTTGGTATTCGCCAACCTGCAGAGTTGCTGCCTGAGGGAGCGTTTATCGCAGTAGGGTCTCTACTTCGGTTGGAAAATGCTACGCCGGTTGAAAAATGCGATTCCAAACCAAAAGTGCGACGACGGGTGAAAAATCTGACCGGATGGCACGTATGGAACACCATACTTATGCCATGGTCTGAAACTATGCCATTCAAATCCAACTGGATGGCACATGGATTAGCTAGTCTTGTATGAATAATATATTGCGTTGCTCAGCCGGCAGGCCTCTGGAACTGTGGATGATCAACATGAGGATATGTGGGAGCAAAGGAAAAGTCGGGCGACGCGTCGTGACGAAGCGTGCTGTGAGACTTTCTTGATTTCACCACGCGTGGCCTACCTCACGGGTTGCCGTAAAGCGAACATCAACGCAATTTTGTGACGTGATCACAATATTTGCGCTGCAAATTAAAAATGTAACACATTTCAACTCGAGCGAATTTCGCTGCAAGTTGGGACGTCAAATTCGCTTCGCTTTCACGCTCGCCTTTGGTATGACCCGGCCTTACAAAAGTGTGAAATATCGCGTGGCGTACTTATAACCGCTTTTATTGCTTGTCTGGTAAATATGTCCGAATCAAGTAACGAAAGCAGACGTGTACTGATCGTGGCGTTTATCGGCTATCTTCAGTGCCTGTCATTTCCTCCATTTGTAGTTTGGAAAGAAGAAGCCGTTTGTATAAAAACTGGCTGCACAAACTCCCAGCACTCTGTCACGGCACTGCTAAATTACACTGGAATCTTTACCAGCTGGGGCTCCGGTTTCTAGAGTCTAGAGTTTTCTGTACTCAGACTGATAACGTTGGTTCAGTTTGATCGACACGCATCGTAATCAGCAATTCAGTGGAGTCAGTTATTGGCATGTACCGTCTGCTTTCCACGACAAAAGATTTTGTCAAGATAGTATACCTAATTGCTCCTATGGTCTATTTAATGTTTGCTGGCTGTCAGTAAATCTCATTTTTTATAATACTAGCAAACTGTACGCACAGTAATTTGTGGGAAAGCGCAGGTCGGCTTTCAAGCCAGACAAATCTACCTAAAACAGAATGACAAAATTGGTTTTGGTGCTATTTGTGTTGCTGATATGTATCGCCAGACACGAAGTGAACGCCAAGGATGCCATTAAGGGCTATTATCACGCCTGGTGGGCCATCATTCCCCTCCCCAATACCACTGTTCAGAAGATGCTCCCTACCGGTAAGTAGGCTACTCATCACAAAAAGTGATCCAAAAGGTTTCTATGGTTGTATATCGGCTATAGGCTTACGGTTTCTTAGATACACATATTTTCTAACTAGAACAAAACTGCAGACTTGGGCTTACAAACTCAGTACTGTAAGTACAGTACATGTATTTTGTCGTGTTTTTACACACAAAAAATGCGAGCGAATCTGGCTTTGAGACGCACGGTTGACTAGTATAGGGCCTCATCCCGACGAAATTTTACTAGAGAAATTGTAAATGGGCTTTTGATATTTTCTTGGGAAATATTGTGCTTCTCCGGAAGGTAAACAGAACAGCTACATCAGACATGTTGAGGGTATGATTATTCCTGGAACTTTTTTGAAATGAAATGCAACTGACCCTATATTACTATAATTACAGTGTTGCATGCTGCACGATGAGGGAAAGGGGAACTAGACTTGAATTCAATTTGTCAGCAAATCAAATCAGATTCCCCTACCATAGTTTTCTGCCCCATAGGTCTCATTTAGTATATTATGGGCAGTGCGGACCCTTCATATACAGGAACAGGGCATCGGCTACATGCATGATCATAGAGCGGTAAGTTGTGGTGGCAGCTTAACGCATCGGCAGTCATGCTCGGGCAAATCGTAACTGTGGCGACTTTATGCCAGTTAAAAATGTTTGCCTACTTGCCGCCACATCTTAATTATATTTTCTGTGCGGGTTTGCCTATATGCACCTGGTCTATATTTACACGTCATTATGTCCGTCATCATCAAGTTTGGTCATCTCTTGCATATAAATATCGTGCCGTATCTGGGAAGGTTTCGTCCCGGGGAGGTTTTGTCCTTGTTTTTTAATGTGTAACTCTGTTCCAAACGAAAAACAAGTAGCAGCAGTGCATGTCACTGAATGTTCTGACAACCTGGGTATACTTCTCTGCATCTGAATCATCTGCACCCAACCCCAGCCATACATAATACGCAGTAATAACCTTCAGGTGAAGCCTCCTAATTGTGGCGCAACTGTCTTTCATCAACGACACTGTCTTTCAAGACATTTTAAAGACTACTTTCACAACATTGTAGTTAGTTTTTCCACTGGACATTGTGAGCACCCAAACGGAGTGCAAATTAAGTCACATATATGAAGCAAGATATGAGACGGAGAGAACCCCCCCCCCCGCTTTGTGTTGGTCATTGTTTCACTGGAATCTGAGGATTATTTTTTCAGACATCTAGGGGGGATGTGTTAGGTAACAATAGTCTACAGTGTGTATAGTGTTCGGACATGTTGGGGGGGTGCCCCTCGGTCTCATTTCGTGCTGGATATAAAGTCACACTATCGAAAGCATCGGCTAGAAAGAAATTGACATCTGCGAAGTTATGAGTCACCCGTGCCGTGGTCGTTGATAAGGCTTGGCTTTATCTCGTGCACTCTGCATCTGTCAATTCACACGCCCTTGACTCACGTTGATGAACATAGGCCTAACTGTTCAACTGATGAGATCCGACAGCCCTTATTATAAAACCTGTACTCCAATTTCTTTAGCCCGAAGTAACTTCTGAGAGTTTTTAGCTCCCAACTATTTGACAATATTATGTGCGTCATCGAAAGGATTGTAAATTCATTTGTCCAAATCCCCTACCCGAAGCTTTTGCGTTATTTTTGATATTATGATCACATCATTTTAGGTCGTTCGATGGTCTTGTCAGATGTCTCTCTCCCTGGCCTATCAACTGGCCTACATCCCGTGATTCTAGAGATTGGTACAGAGCACCACGCAGGTCCGATCGGCTTCCCAGATTGGCTCCTTCCAACCTTCCCCGAGTTCAAGCTGGACATCCCTTATCTGACAGCTTCGCCCTCCAGCGACGGCGCGGCCAAACTCCTGAACTACAAGTCCATCATCTACACCGACTCCGCCATCCTGAATGCCGCCTCGCGGCTGCAGTATAACCTGAACGCCAGCACGGCCGACATGAAGGTCACCGACAACAGTTACAAAGTCGACTTCAACGGTCATACCTTCACTGCCAACTTTGAGTCGTCTGGGTCCTATCAGTCTGCGGACAAATTCCCCAATTTCAGCGCTTACGTGGACATCATGTCACAGACGTGGTTTGGATCTTACCAACGCTACAGGAAGACTTGTGCCGATCACCACTACCAGTTCGACACCATTCAGATTCGACCAGCCAGCATGACCATGCAGGCCGCTAAAGGAGTTCTTGACATCAATTTCCCCGAGGGTCAGATCAAGACGCCCGATATAACAAAGGCACTGGGTACCGTTGAGGTCTTGGCACATTTTACCATCAGTCATCCTTACGACTGCCTTCCCAACTAGAAAAATTCCCAACTGCGTATTTTCCACAGAGTGAGAATCGTACACAAAATCTCTTGTAGGTTTTTGTTTCGTACATTGTAAATGATAGTATACTGATGACGATGTAGTACGTATACACTTAGGTCAGTTTTTGCTTTCGTGTTCACCTACACAGCACTTCCCCTTACGTCTGAAATCTCTAAATCTCTAAATATTCTGGTTTCGGGGCAAAGAAATCCAAGTACGTTGCACATGGTTGCACGTAGAAATAAAAAGCAACTCAGATGTAGACCTGTCTATAACTAGAGTGTCGTCACAGTACTGTGTATATGGTAGGTACATGTACATTAAAAAATGAGGCCCGCCTGTGGGGATTTCACCCGGGCAGCCCAATTACGTTCTGTAATTTTTTGATGAATGATTTCTAACCGAAGCCATTCTAAGAAACAGAAATTGATCTTTATGTTCTTCTAAGTAATATAGTGAGAGGGCCACGCTTGGAGATGGGTAACAGAGAATTTTTAACGACCTTTCACTTCCGGCATCTATCCTGGGTCCCCTTGTTCGCTTGTTTCACATCATGTGCTTAAGCTAAAACGTACGAAAGCCCATTAGTGCCAAGAGCAGTTATCTTCATTTTCGAAAGCAGTTGTTTTTATTTTCAGGAACTTCAAGAAACAACGTTTTGGCCTATGTCCAACAACAATTACGGATCTGAAAGCGAAAAAAAAACAAACAAAAATAAACGGAAAACAGAATCTATAGCCCCATAGGTATAGGACGCGTTGCCGCTATTTCTATTTTCAATGAACGGCGGCTATTTCTATTTTATTAAGCTGCTCTTGAAGTTCTTGTCAGCAAAGGTACAAAGGACAGAATCCTTAGTTACGGGATGTAGGCCTACGCATGCGCACAAGCCAAAATTCCTTACCCGTGAAACTCGTTCGCCGTAAGCACAAAATTTTCTTCTACGGGAAGTGCCAATTTTTCGTTTGCGGTAAGCAGCGCCGTGAAATTGGGCCCAGCTCATCTACCAAAAAAGGTAGCAGCCAATCAAATTACCGGACTTTTTTTTACATTGTTCATACCTCCATTATAATGAACGAGTATACAAGTCTGACCTCTTTGATTAGTGGAAATTCCGTATACATGTACATTATGCAAGATCATGTCGTTCATATTCAGTAATTAATATTTACATACTTATCACCGACGGGGGGTCTGATTGGCTTATGTCGGACTTACTGGTTAGACCCATGTACGGTTGTACCATAGAGCTAGTTCGAACTCCTTGTGCTCCTAGCTCTGCGGTTGAACAAACCTTGATGTTGACAGCCGATATCGCGAAGGCTTTCAAATGAGGGCGCCTTATAAGAAGTTCTACGAGCGGCCGAACGCGACGACCCTGTGTTGCAGGGTGCGTCCATATAAGTAGGCCACAAATATGTCCGCCGCGCTAATGATTAAAAGTTATACACTCAAAATATTCTATATTAGAAGGTCCTGAGAGCCACGGAATTGGGGATTGAAGAAATATGGCACTGAACCTCTAGCCCAGACTCGGGGCTTCCAATTCTGAGCAATTTGGAAGCAGTCGGGTCCGAAAGGGGCACTATTTAGCTGTTTTGCACAGGGATGTATTTTCAAAATGGCGACTTTTCCGGGCAGTGAAATTTCCTTCGTTTTAGGGATGGTCTGCTTTGGGGAAGAATGTCTCCAAAATTCACCGGTCAATCCATTAAAAATTAAAAGGAAAATGAAAGAGGACATATTGAACATGATTTTTCTGTCCTGCCCGGACGCCTGTGAGAATTGAGTATTCTTTTAAATGATCATGATTTATCATTGGTGTCTATGTGAATTTATTTGCTTAGGTGCACCCTGAAAGGCCTTCGCTCGTCGCCCAGCGCCCGAACAGGGCGTTGGTAAGGGCTGATGGCCTATCCACAGATTTTAGTGAAGGAAATACGTCATACGAGGTCGCAGCAGAGCACTGTGGGTAAACTTCTGCCAGGCGTGCAAACTCGCACAATGCGTGACACAGACGGCGGTTATCACTTAGATATTTTTTTCTTTTTCTTCCTCATTGCTGAAAATATTCTCACTACACTTTATTCGTTCATTCAGTTTTGTTGACTTAACATTTCTTTCCGTATTGCAATGTATATATCAAATTATACACAAGGTCAATAAATCAAAGATTTTTGACTGCAAGAGTGAAAACTAAATAAGACCATAAGACATTGAATAAAAGGGGGCAACTACGGAGATATGTTCAGAAGACAAAGTCTTATACAAAAATGCCTTATTTAGACAAGAAAAAAAAGAACCAGACAAGGAAGACTGACAACAGTTTATACATGAAAAAAGACAATTGTAGTACAATACAGTCAAAACAAAACAAGGTCAAAACAAAATCAAACCAAACAAAAACTAACCAACAGACTGAAATGTAACAAATATTGGAATTACCAAACACTAGAAACGTTAGGAGAACAAAAGGAAGATTAGAATGATAAAAAAGGAGCTACCTCAGATAACCAGAAACTAAGTGTTTTTTGTAGTTGCTCTTAAAGCCTCCCACAGATGACTGTGACTTTTATTACCATCATTACCATTTCCAAAATTGATCAAGATAACCAATGATTTGAAATATATCACAGATTGTGCACAACGTAGCAAATCACAGTGCAAAGCCAATCAGCCCTTCCCAGCGCCCGGGCGCTGGGCGACGAGCGAATCTGTAAATTATGATTAGCGCCTCCACCGTCGGAATATAAAACGAAGAAAGCTCAACCAATGAGTCTGTGCTTCCGCGTGCAACTTACTGAAAGTAGCAAAAGTCTTACGGGTTGTGGATCAAATTGAAATGAAAGTTAATGGCATTGTAGAATTCACAGAACATGCGAAGTCTTGTGTGAAATTAAGTCATTATTCATTTTTATCGGGTACCGCTCAAAGAAGGCCCCTACAATTGGTCGTGAGTGAACATGATATTGTATTTCTTTAGCAATCATTTTGATCGAGCACTGAGAGTTTAACAATGGCGGAGCTCACACACCAGTGCTTATATTGAGTTTCGACGTCCCCTTTTGTGGCATTGTGGTGAATGTTTCACTCTAGTCTGCAGCCGACAGCTAAAAAATGCAGAGGCCAGACATAGCAGCTTATCACTCTTTTCTTTGGGTCACGTTTAAGTCCACAGTGTTGGGCATTCAAGTTATTGTAAATTTTAATTAGCTGCATGGAAACTCTTTGCACTCCCTATGAGGTGGGCTAAAAAGGTACCCGGAATGAAACTGATTTGACATGTTAGCAGGGAGACCTCTGGATAAGATGTTTTTCAGGCAGATAACAATGACAAATACTTGAGTATCACAGGCGTGTTTGTTAATGAGAGGGTAGCAGCGACGGTGAACTGAAGACACACAAGTTCTGCATTACGTATGTTCATACTCATTCGACCACAGGGCTGTGAAACTTTGGAAGGCCTGACCCAAGTGTAAACTTGCAAACCGACCGTTCTTGAGTGTAGCATTACAAATAATGGTAATTATTGTAATGGTAATTATGTGTTACAAAATTTTTAGGAAAATTAGTGTACACACCTTTTTTTTAAAATTCTTAACTGAAGTACTTGAATCACTGGAAATTCCTCGAAAACCGTAAAATTACATAAAAGCGTGGGATAAAGATTGCAGCTCAAATAGCGATGCGCATATTTGTTTTGTTCTTATTATGTAAACCTACATGATTATTAATTATTAAAAATATCAGTTTTGTCTAACTTCAAGTTGGAATAGCTCTGATTCCTTTTAATCGCAGTTCCATGTGTTGAGTTGGGTGTTTTCTTTTCCTTTTGTCACTGTTTTCAATGCAAAGTGTGTTTTGCCTGAAGCCATGCTCAGCAGCTTTTCTTGCAGAAATTAAATATTAAACTCCTTGGGTCTGATCTCGAAGTCCTTTTTTGGCAGGACATCAAACGCTTGCCTTGATCCGCCGCTGTTTTGGTATGATGTTGACTGAAATGTAGTTATTGTGTGGAGGGGGATGAGATTGAATGGTCGCCCGAAGGTAGGTGGGTCTGTTACTAGGGTAATTCATGGCAAGGGCGGGTGACTGAGCGCGCGGGGGAGCCCAACTCCCCCAAAACACCGACCCTCCTCCCTGATCATTAACGGGCCAACAAAAAAGGCAACAGTTACTCGCACCACGCTGAATGGCTCTCATCGGCTGAAATTGGTCTTTGATGGGTTCTTGATCCTATTACTGGACCAAAGTCAGCCCGAATTCATCTGGAAAGGGGTGTAGGGATTACGGGGGACGCCACGGCTATTGATACTGGTCGGTTCCCAGTCCTCCTGGCCGCAGTGTTCCTGTGTCGGCAACCACACACTATTCAATCCATAAAATTGAAATCTACGCGCAGGGGGTTTGGGTAATAACAACGGGGAACAGCAGAGCCAGCTTAAGGGATAGCCAGCAGCCGGAATACCCTCGCCCTGCCCGTTCACTGAACCACGAGCCGTCGGCCTTGTAAACAGGAACAAAAAACACAGTTTCTGGCAATCTGTACGCACACAATCATCGCCCAGACTGCCGCCTTTGACCAGGCGAAGATCAACAGGGAAAAACAGAGAGAACATCGCCTGATGAACTTTGCCTCTTCGTGCAATTTCTTTTTCCTTTTTTTTTTTTCATGTCTGGGAAAATTATTCCAGTTCTAAATTAGACCTGGTGGACTCAATACAGGCCACGCGGAAGACAGGTGTTGCCCCTCCTGCGACAGCCCTGCGGATAGCCCCTGGAGTCGGGCACTGGCGGCAGCCGATTGAAGTCCTTTCTCTATATTCCGGTCATTGTTGAATGTGTAACTGATTTGCCAAGGAATTCGGTTCTACGAGATGAACACCAATCTTCTTTCTATGCCAGGGGATTGTTGCCGGTTAGTGCCGGTGTTTTTCTTGCTAACGAGAAACGCTATTTTCCCCCTTTGCCGATAATCACCGCCACAGAGTTGGCCCCATGTACACTATTATACCTTCCCCACCCTGAGTTAATTATATCAGTATTTTAATGCAGCGGATATAACCAACTCGCTCAGGAGAAATTGAAATTCTCCCCTTTAATTCGGTTTCACCATTGTATATTTATGTTCCATTTCGATCATTGGCCAACTCACTGGCGGTGTAAGTGGGGGAATGGGCAGTGCGCCCCACTTTTTCGACTAGGCCCCCCCTACACACACTTCTGCCGGGTCCTATAATGGGATGGGGCTTAATGGGTCGATCAATGAAAGGCGGATTCCTCACAACTACTCCCCCCGACCTTTGAAAGTCGTTCCAGGAATTCCACCATATAACAAAAAGATGACAAGTGTCCTAGATATTGAAGTTATTAATTATTTCTTTTGAACAGATTTTGGCAACTGGCCCCTATTAGGCGAAATCCCTTTAGCTGAAAGCTATGACTGGTAGACATCCGTACGAGCGATATGACAATTTTTAAATCATTGTTTATTTGTTGCATATTCTTGGTATAAACTGAGAAGACTGATCAGAATTATGCAAAGACATGTTAATTTATCAGCACGATACGAAAAATTAATTAGGGAAGAAGTAAGAAACAAGTATTTTCTTTTGAAAAACATGTCGTCCATATATCCCGAGTGATTTAAGACACATATATTATACTCTGGATGTTCTGGATTTATGTAGCAACGCAAATCTGCATGGCTGCTCACAAGAAACGTGAGAGATCCGTCTCTGATCGGTATGGTCTATCCTTTTGCTCCAACGCGGGGGATGAGAGCACTGCTCAAACTTTGATCAATCATGACTTCAAAAACATCCTCTGTTAATAACAAATCGGTTGTTAGGCCTAATACACCCTTTTCCTCTTTATTCAAAAGTGAGGCAACCATAGTAGTTGCTTTGGTTCAATTTGCTGAAAAGGCCTCGTTCGAGTCTCATGTCACAGTAAATGCTGGCATTTTGCTTGTCTGGCCAGCGCACAGGCAGACGTCCACTTTGCGCGGCACCACCTGGTTCAACATTCGCATTCGTATTCATGTTTACTTTCGCAATTGGAAGACCTGGCCTATTTCGTGGTCTCTAGAGGGATTGTTTGTGTGTTTGTTGAGACTGAATAGCTTCTCGGCTTGTTGAGTATATACCCAAGTTTTGTCTGTATTTTGTCTGTATGAGTCCCCGTGTTCCCATGCTGGTGTCATGTTTGAGTGATGATCAGCTGTCTAGTCGCTATTTAGTCTTCTGCGATATTCTATGGTCAAGTTGATGAATAGCCCTTATGCAAGCGTTCGGCCAAGCCCAACTTTAGGTGATCGGGTGAATTTTCTTTCATGAAATACAGAAACCATCAACACCAAATGCAGATGTCGTATTGTCAATACTATTGACAATACAGACTAGGCCCTTGAGGTAAAAGGTTTAAACTGAATTTAAACATTATTTAACTGTATTTTACCAATTGTAAAGTCTTAACCTGCAAAATAGAAGCAGTAATAAATAATAATAATTAAGCAAATCGCTTAACTTGACATTGAAAATCTTTAAGATTCCCGCCAGTGTAATGATCAGAGTATGACATTTTAAATCCGGCAAGGTTTCAGTTGTTTTATTTTAAAACCGCACCTTTCTTTTCTAATAGGGCCTGTGTTTATCTAAATTTGTTACTTTCTTCAAGCTTCACGACGAAACGCCTAAACATAGTAATTAAGAAGCTTTGGCCCAGTTAATAGTTATTTTTTTCCAATTTGGAGAAGACTGAAACATGGGCCCTTTTCGCACCAAATCTTACAATTTTGATGGCGTAATCATAATCAAGCTGAAAACAAAATGCGTCCAAGCAGAACCAGTTTGAGCTATATACAGAATAGCACTTCAGAATATCTAATCTAGACTTATCCTTGTGCTGAGATCGATGTCTTTGTGTCACCAAAGAGCGAGAACCAGTGTCGACATTTCTTTCGAATCGTAACAACAATGATTCACATTTTGTTTTCCCCCAAACTGAACCCACACCAGCGAATTATTCTCCATTGTGTTTGTACTTTTGTTTTTGGGTAAATTGTTTCACATTTTACCATTATCTCATTTTTAAGGTTCAGTTTGTTTTTACTCAAATGAGACAAAACTAAGCAAACGGGTGACAAGTCCGCGGTCAGCCATTATCGCCCCATGCTCTGTCTCGATCTTACGCCGGGTGTCAGGCATCCATCTATCCACAGAGCGATCCCTCCACACGTGCGACGAATTAGGAACACCCGGTGAGCGGCCTTCAGAACCGCCCGCATATAACCCCAAAAGACGGTTTGGGCCCTCTCACGGCATTCCGAAGTATCGCTTTAACAGGATAAAAGGGCCAATTATCAAGTGACACAATTGAAACCCGGCCTGTTCCTCAGCCACAGCTGATTAGTAGTAATGAAAGGACGTGGATAGAGTGCCCTCCACGAATGAAACATGGGACTCTGTTTACCTATGGAGCTATAAAACACACCACTACCGGGAAGTTATGACATCCCGCAGTATGTGGGTTTGACATTCGCACATTGATTAAACATTTTCACGTTTGTGAACAGGTTTATTTGTCTGCATAATATCCACCAGCATCAATTCACAATCCATTCCGCCTCATTACAGTATATTTGCGAAGTAAACTAGTTGAGCTTTAACACACAATTCATCGCTAATCTACAACCAGTACAAAGAGTGTTGGCTGAAAAATGAACTGGTATAGGGCCGTAGTGCTTCTCCTCATAGAAACAAAAGATTGCTAATGTCTCAGCGAACTAGAACTTGATTTTGCAAGCAATGAAGCATTATGGCAGATGCATTTAGAGGTAGGCTAATTTTAGTCTCAAAAGTCAAATATATAGCACAAGCCTTTAGAACTGTTTTTGCAAAGAAAGCTCATAGACCAAAGAAGTTTGCTCAATGGTTTGGCCATCCGTACATGCAGTTCAGCCAAAGTTCGAAGTATTGCACCGACAGCACCCATGCATCCAGGAGTCCGGAATCACATTCTAATCCGTGCAAGTGTATTTAACGGCTTTAAAACTAAGTTCGAGTCAGAAGACGAAGGACTAGGTAGGTCCACAGCATATAAAAATCTCTTGTACTCCATTCTCTGACCACTACATTGACTGGTAACGAAGATGGCTCAAAAGTTTAACACGTATGAAATCCCCGAAGAGCCTCCTCTACAAACACAAGCGCAATTAATCATTCCGTCCTTTCTGAAAGATACCGTGGCCCATATATATTTCAAATGATGCCTTAATTCATCGCATGCAGCGGGTGGTAGGGAGACAGGGTCCCTCCGTGCCGTGGGTAAATAAATAGTCACGGAGGGGGCTTTCATCGAGGCTTGATAGGGGTAGCTCCCTGACAAATCGCAAAGGGCCAGTAAATGAGTTGGGCAGGTGCTTTTGGTCTCGGACACAGCACATAGCCGATCATTAATCAAGTCGCGTTACGCAATCTGAAATGGAGGAGGATTGAAACTTAATGACTTCCCCTTGCTGATGGATGTGCGGGGGCATAAGGGGCCCAGGGGCAAACCGGACAGGTCTTCCCAGGGGATGGGCGAGACATAACAACTCCCTCCCCTTCGACAGCCAAACGATCTCCTCCGTGTGTTCTGCATAACTGGACCACTTCGGGTCCAAGGCTGTTTTTTTTGGCCTGGACTGCAACCTGTTTGGAGAGCCTTTGGTTGGAA
The DNA here is from genome assembly GCF_054643075.1 of Acanthaster planci. Taxonomy (NCBI): domain Eukaryota; kingdom Metazoa; phylum Echinodermata; class Asteroidea; order Valvatida; family Acanthasteridae; genus Acanthaster; species Acanthaster planci. The sequence goes on from NC_141784.1 coordinate 13,901,807, forward strand.
GGCTTTGCTTATACAATGGGTCTGATTACCTCTAGCTCACCTGAATAATTAGGATCAACTCTAGGCTTTCAAGTTGTATGTCTGCGGTATAAGGCCTCTGGGACACCATATCCATCGCCAGGCTGTCATGAAGTTGATCCTGGTATAAAAGTCTGCACTTTCGTCTGCGGTGCAGTGATCCGTCCATCGCCCCATTTTCCGTCCATGGTCCAATCTTCCGACCGTTCATGCATACATCAATACAATGAAGCCAAAATTGCGTCGATGACGTCATAGCAATTAAGGGTGTTCCAGCGTATTTGCCATATTTAAATGTGTTTATACCGAACCAGCCTGTCAAATCATTCATCAGTATCATTTAGCCACTTACGAAACATTTGGACCATTGTTCGAACTACTTCTTTCCCTTATTGTAGTCAGTATCAATTGCGCCCTCGTCGTTACAGTCGTCATCCGGGTTATTAGTGATGCACTTTCATTTTTCATCTCTCCTCGGTTTGCTTCAAATGTCTACAAGTGGTTATTTGATTGGATCACGTGAGAGTTTTTTCCAAGAAAAGAACTTTTTGAAAGAGGCACTTTGGAAAGCCCACAAACAGCGCATATTTTCAACCAACGTGCCAACCGGTAAGAGAAACTGGTACTAAACTTAATAAAATTCACGTCAAGTCATTTTAACTTCACAGTAACAATTTGCAAAAGACTTCTCCTTCACTATATTGATCGTACTTCAACATGAGAGAACTATCCGCTAATGTCAAAACTGTCTAGAGAGACACATTCTGGCGGGGAGATACCCAAGTTTCTGTGCAAGTGTGTAGGCCTACTCTGGTCTAGCGAACACAATACAGCGCGCCAAATAATCGGAAGAACTTTTCATACCATTCTTATTCACTTGAAAAATCGAATGCCAATAGTAAAAAACACAAGATATCGATGTACATGGATCGTCGTGGGTCAATTTCCCTAAGTAGATTATTGACCAAAAATTACTCAGACGCACCAATAGGCGCAACGCACGGATGAAAAAGACCAACTCTAAGATCATTTTGTCCCATGCATTAATTTACCTTTAATTTATCAGCATAGCGTATATAAGAAAAGTACAATTTCATTTCAATCTAAAAACTGTCTTCCCAAAGCCAACTTCTTGGTGCTGTGGTTCAGTCTATAATCAAATAAAGAAGTCGCAGAGTTATCCAGACTAGCGGTAAGCAGTGTCAATACAGAGTGATGAGTGTGGCGTGGCTTACCGGTGACAATTAGGGAACCGTGGTCCAATCAAAAGCCCCGAAATATCTGACGAACTTCGCCAACCATTGACCTGAAACCTGACGCTGAAGAATTACACGGGCACTTCGGGCTAGCTCCGCCGTCCAGGGTTGAGTTTGGGACCATGTGTGTCAAAAGCCAGACCTGTAGTGTCATGTGTTAGTAATCATGATTAGGTTGTCTAACTACATCCTAGTTTGTTGCGCTGGCCAATCGTGGGAGTCCTTAAATTTTGACCAGAGAGAAATGGATAAGATAGTCCCGCCTAGCCAATCAGGGGAGACATTGCTGGCAAGCTCAGTTTGATTTATGCTGTCCTGAATTTGCACACAGGGAGAGAATGCAGTGATGAAGCCAAAACACTGTGCTAAACAAGACAGTGACTAGTGATGCAGACTTGTATGTCCAAAAACATCAAAGGGGCAAATTTAGCCGGCTAACATGACAATAGCGACAGCACATCGTAGGATGCCAGGCGCTGTTGTGTCGATTGCAGTTTTTTGTGATTAAAGAACGGCTATCAAAATTCAACGGGGAATCTGCCGGAAGATGCAACCATCCAAAGCCGTTATGGCTTTCACAGTGGATTCCTTGATGGCACCAGCCCCTCCGTCTCAATCGACCGTGAGCAGCGCGCCGTCCTACCATCACTACGCCGGCTTTGGGAGCTTCCTGCCCGTACATCCTCATGGAAGCGCAGCGGTCGTCCCAGCTCACGGGAACGGACTTTTACACCACCTCCACACACCACAGCACCACTTGTCGTACCATGGTTCCATAAGAGGCCCTCCTCTTCATCTGATATCCCCTCCTCATACAGCAATTTCAGATACCGAAAATTCTTCCACTCCAAGTACAAAAGCTCCACTTAATGACCAACAATCGGACTTCTACCCACCTAGGACTATGATTGGTCATTTACCTACCGATTATCAGCAACACCTCGACCAAGAACCTGCCTGGCGCAGAGCTCTTAGAGAAAATGCCCATTTTCGAGAAACGAATTCATCGATAATAAGTGACCGGCTAACCCAGGCCGATATGAGCCCACTTTCGGGTGAGTATTCAGTATGGAAACACATGTCAAATTTAATTAAGACATATGAAATTAGGTCTCGTCTGAGTCATTGTGAGTAGTCATAACGTGGTGAATCAACCACTGCACTTACTTGCAGCTTTGTCACGTGCATAGATGGAGCTGCTGTCGAGTCAGTCTGGACCGCTTTCTGTCAGCTGTAGTTGACATTTCAGTGGTTTTGAAAACTAAAATTTAAAAAATTCTAAGAGAGTCTTGTTGATATAAGGCCGGACGACAATGTTACTGTGTCAACTGAAATACAGCGAGTTACAAGTTCATTCACTACCATGACAAAAGCATTGCAAATTCTCAGTGTTATGCGGCATGATACCATGTGTGATATGCACATGCGGTTTTTGTTGATATGACCTCCAAAACAAAGAAAACCTAAGGTAAAGACATATTTACTCATTAATTTCACTGTATAAGGCAAATCAAATTTTTAATTAAGATGACGAAAAAGATCAGGTAAGAAACAGATTGGTATGTAGTTGAGTACATGTATATATCAGAACATGCAAACAACCGTCTTGTAGTGCTGTTGTACATGCACCGCGACAGTTTTCCTTTCTTGTGAGTTAAGTTTAAATCCTTCGTCTTATACCAGATTAAGAATCCTTTTTTTCTATCAAAAGACTTTATTTGAAAAGATAGGCGATGAAGGAGGAATCTTATAATTTCTGATGTTAGCAATCCAGTACACGCTTGAATGTGTTGCAGGATTCCTCATCATGTCCGTCTAACTTCGGAAACACTAACATCTTCCTCTTCTAAGGCTGGAGCAAGGTTGGAGCCATTGTGCCTTGTCTTCTCAATGAATGGTTTCATAAAGTCAGCAGCTTGAAGGGAGTGAAATGATCTGCTTTGTCTGAAATTTTTTAAGGGACAGTTGCACTACGTTGCTTGTCGATTTATGCTGTGTCGCTGAAAAGTGTGAACTACATACGAGACTTGTCGTTAGCGCCATTCATCTGGGAGCACTTGGGTCTAATGCCAGTCTCATGCACCGAGGGGTTAAAAAAAGGCTTTAAACGCGGGCACGCATGTTAGGCCGTTTAATGGTGCTAATGACGCAAGCCGGTCGGGTGATAAATTCGACTGAATTTCATTTTATGGTTTATGATCACGGAAGGTGTTGTAGCGCTGTCTTACATGTGGCACTTTGGATTAACGACATGTCATTAAGGTAAACGCCTGGCTTGGTGACGCCGAGGAGTCTTGATGGGGGCATGCGACGCGCCGGTCCGCGTCCCGCAGACCGCCCGCACCGAATTGAGTTTGACATTTAGCACTCGGAGGCGACGTAAATTATGATTAAGGAAAATTGGCGTAGAGGGATGGGTGGCGGCGGGCATGAAGAGAATATGTGATAGGATTTTCCATTTGAAAGAAGAGTTATTTTACTGTGAAATTTTAGACGAATACTTTGCATACTTGAAACACACACATTACATACAGTATATCAAATAACTAGGTTTTGCATAGAGCGTACCAATGTTTCATCTCGCTCATCTTGCTCCAGTTTCAGAAATGTAATTTGTTTCGTTAAAAATACACACTTCAGCTTTATAAAATGAACGTGGCTCTAAATAAATGTATTTGGTCGCAATTATGGGTTTTAAAACGATTGCCCGTCAACTAAACTATAGCGAGTCGTACCCTCAGCTCTGTGCTTAAATCGTAGGGCACATTATGTCTGAGATGAATCCTGGCAAACCAGCATATGCTTCAGGTATAATCTTCAATACAAGCTGATCTCCACAGGACACATCAGGCATCACTTCCATTTCTATTCAGTTGGTATTTTCTTCCTACACTCCAAAAGCTAAGTACGAAAGAAATACTGGAACTCTCTTTTTGGCCGTCGTTGACTCCTCGTGCAGTTAACATGGTGAACTTGAAAAAAAAAAGTAAAAGGAAAACCGGTCAGTATGATTTATGTAGTCATTTCATTGCTGTCCTCTAGGCTATAATTATACTGCATGTAATAGTCTAGGACAGCAATCTTTGCTTTTATTGTTGAACAGATAATTACAAACAAATTAATTGATCCCAAGTAACAGAAATCAGCTACTATATTTGATAAACTTCGTTGATCATTTCTGTCGTTCGGAAGAAATCTATCAAAATGTGCCTCGGGAAATTGTTCACAATGCCCAAAGAAATTCAGACTTTTTCAACAAAAAACCTAACATATATGTATCCACGGTTTCAGAATCACTGTCATTTTTAGAGAAGTCAAAGGATGGAAATAATTAATGTACAGTTTATATGTAGCACTCTTCTCCTCGGTTTATTAAAATGTTTTATTTACGAAACTGAAAACAAGCAATCGTTCAAGACTCATGTCAGTGCGTAAAGGCAAGATATCAATACAAACTGATTGGCAGTTTACTATATGGTTCCACTCTCGATATCATCCAGTCTGTACAATTTTTGTTAAATTAGGTACGTGATATTGGCACATGTCACTGTGGGTGCTATTGTGGCATCCACCACCGCGGCAAGTCAAAGGGCTGTTGGCTGCGCGCTGGGATCCAGCGCAATGGCGTACGGCCGAACTAACACTTCCTAATGACAATATCAAACAAAACTGCACTCAGTAATTAAGGACCAATCTTAGACACAGTATTTAGAAGAAAATGTCTGTTTACGTTATAAGTGACCTTATATAAACAATTTGTCCACGAGGTGGGGATTCGTTTCAATTGGCATTCCGATTTTCCGACCAAAAAGCCTAAGCAGTATCTCAAAGGGAAGTGAAGTTATTCATGGATCTGAAATTAATATCTGTCCAGTAGTCACAGACGCTGATTCAAAACTCAATCGTATTTTTCACCCCATCAAATTACGCGCACCAGTTGGGACAAGTCATATACATGTGTTAAATGTTGACTTTATCACTGAGTTGATTTGATCTACAGATTCTGACGGTAAAGTGGACGGGGAATGCCGCAGTGAGCACGGCGGGGATTGCACCGAGTCTCCGTTGCAGGAAGACCCGGACGACGACCAGGCTGAGTCTGGTGACGGTGACGGGGACGCTGGCTGCGGTGGCGGGCGGGGTGGCTCCAAGTCCCGCCGGCGCAGGACGGCCTTCACTAGCGACCAGCTCCTGGAACTCGAGAAGGAATTTCACAGCAAGAAATACTTGACTCTGAGCGAGAGGTCGCAAATTGCAAGGTCCCTACACCTGAGCGAGGTGCAGGTCAAGATATGGTTTCAGAACCGGAGGGCCAAATGGAAGCGCCTGAAGGCGGGGATTACGAGTGGACGTAACGGGGTTAATCCTAATCCAAAACTGGTGGTGCCTATCCCCGTACATGTCAACCGGTTCGCCATCCGATCTCAGCAGCAGTGCCGGCCCCGCTTGCCAGAACCCAATGACCCTGTACCACAGATAGGTTTACACCGAGACGTCAACAGTGTGGGAGAATTATACGGCAAGACAGCCACTGTATAGTGGTACCGGCAAATCTAACGCTCATCTTTTCGCACCGACTGGTCAAATTGATCACAGCAACTGCAAATTGACGAAGTGATGTAGGACTGTGCAAATGGTCATGTCACATTGTGTACCCGTCATTACCTGACAAAATTCGGAGCACTTGTACATTTCTAGTTGAGCCATGTACACAACATACAGGACACGTTGAATCGGCAGCACGTCGTCACCATGAACTTAAGACACTTCACCTGTCGCGATTAAAAAGGTATACCGCATCGATTTCTTTTGCTGCAGATAAGATTGAAACTGTTGACTCTAGTCATTTGCATCCTCTGTATGTAAAATGTTGGAAGAAGGACGCAAATAACCCACCGTAATTTAATATACCGTACTGTTCTCGTGATCTCATAGTCAGTGTGTACTATCTTTGTGCTGTGTTTCTTGGCGACAAAGTGTGACAGTTTTCCTTTCAGTTGAGGAAAATTGAATCAGAAAAGTATTTGAAATGCAATATCTCTTTTCAGTTAAGGGCGAAATGGTATCCCAGCTTGAGGGAAAATTATCTGGAATGCCACCCAAATTTGAGGGCTGAACTGGACTTGAAACTAAAAGGACATTTTTTTTTATCGAAACTGTTGTAAGCCATAACCTCGCAGTCTGTGCCATGCTGTCAAATTCCGTCTTTTTTCGACGCCTCATTTGTACTGCCGTTAAGTTTAAATGACGGATTTGATCCGAACTAGTTCAATTTGATACTCTGCAATCCCACGTCCTGGCATTTTCACGAGGTTCTTGGAGAAAAACAAGTATTTGTCATTCAGAAGTTGTGCATCAATGAGAAATCCTTTGATCATTGTAACTCGTTCCTTCGTGAGATTCTGGTGAGGAAATGTCAAAATGCATCTAATTCTCAGTCAGCAAGTTGCTCCGAAAGTTTAATTTACAGCCGTATTTATTATGTAAAGTGGACTTAGATATTGAGGCAAATAGTACTCTCAGAACGAAAATTCAGGCCGATCATTTCTTTTCAGTTATGAACTTCCACCGTCTTGACCGGTATTTTGGATGGACCAACCCGTCTCAATCGATAAATGTGTTACTTAATCTAGTTGTTAGCTTCTATAGGTTCCTGTGCTCAGGCATCAATTCCGTAGCGATTTTCGGTACGCATTTGCTCTCCAGAAAGAGTGCTTCACATGTCGCATAACTGTGTTGTCTTTCAGAGCTTCATTTCTTGAACTGTTTGTTAAAGCTGTACCGAAATGCAAGTGTGTCGAAGGGACGGTCTTACAACAGTATTCAGTAATTATTGTGCTAACGCGTATGAAAACAGTGGGTGTGATTTGGTCCAAATTTAATGTCACATTAAACATACAAATGGCCTTTGTAAATTTATTTCGTTTTGTCACGGTTTAGTTCATGCGTTGAGAGATATTCAACTGGCATGGGGAGGGAATTATTCCTTGTCTCTGTTTCATTAGCAACGGAGAGTAATCTGACATGAATAAAATGGAGTTTTTCTCAGCAGCCACGCCCCTACTAATACACTAGTTTCAGTGAGCAGTACATTTTGTATTGAAAATATTCGTCGCAAGTACGATGTTATTGTCAACAGGTTTATTTTACGAGCATTGACTGGGATATCCTGAAAAGTCGTTCACTGGATTACTTTTGCGCCTGATTTTGCGTCATGAAATGTAGCTTGAATTTGGGTCACTTTTTTGGGACGAAGCACAAAGTTGGAGACTTGAAGTAAAGCTATTTCCCTTGTAATTATGATCAACAAATTACTCACAATTATGACAGTGATACGACATGAAATTCGCACAAATTTGATACCCCTAAGTCACAAAAGGACTGCGTGATTCACACTCTGTAAAAAGCGGAATCTTGTGACAGAAACTGTGGGTTGATGGTTTTTATGTTTCGGTTGACCTTCCACGGACTTAGACCTTTAATCCACCCGAACACCGCCAGTTTTCCCCCAGGCGCACTGTAGCTGATCTCTTGACTACGGAGGCAACAAAAAGCTACGTTTAGGAAACTTCACGATTGTCAAGAAATGAGGTAATTTTGACAACAAAAGCCATCCGGCAATAAAAGTTTCCTGTGCTATTTAGAAAACAGTGAAAGGAAATGAACGATTTATCAACGACAAAGTGTGGATCATACCGACCCAAAGATAAAGTTTGGAGAAAGTGGGGGGGAAGAACAATGGTAGAGCACGTGACTGTGAGTTCGTGTCACTCGGTTGAAATCAAATATCAGCGAGATGTTTCACTGATAAACTCGTGAGGCACTTATTAGTAATTTTCATTCCTGCTTGAATGCAACTTTCTACTCTAAATTGCGTTCGAATTATACGCGACGTGCTTAGAATAAGGAGGTTATGGCTTGAAATAGGCTTCATGTAAATGCAACATTGTCAGTTCCATTGTATTTTGAATACAGTGAACTTCAAAGAGTATTTTAATAGATATGAACATTTGCACACTGATAGTAGGTACGTGCAAGTATAGAATTCCTTTGTATGCCATCGTGAACTTTTCAACGTTCTATCGACTAACTGCAAGGGAGATACCTGTATTTCCTGCTTCACAATCAACATATCAAACGACAAGGCTAATCCAGTGTCGAACTGACACGATCGTTTACCATCACTCCCGATATAGAGAGGATTGGACACCGTAATAACCCCAATCCATTGATCCAAGACAACTCATCATGGACCTTAGAATTGGTTATCCCTTTGCAGGGCCATGAAAGCCGGCATCTTTAAACGAATATTGATCAGCAGCGCACGTCTATACACAACTTTTGTACATGCTGATTTTTTCTTTAATCGTTGGTCCGAGGATAGGAGCTTTCCAGAAAAGGAGGCCTGGCATGAACACTACGTGAGTCTGAACCCATTGTACTCCCAGAAAAGTGTTTGCGTGCTGATAAAAAGGCCTGAAAAGAACTATTGTACTGGTCTGCAATGGATACCGACACAGATACGGCAGTGGTGATCGGTGGAGAGCAAGTGCTACATAAGCGGCAGCAGGCCGGTTGCAACGCGCTGGCCCGCAAGCCGTGAATTAGATCCGGGGTTATAAAAGGAACGGGGGGCCTTCATGTGCCTAGGGTGTTACACTCCGTCTGGTCCCGTTGCTGTCCCGCTTGTACAGTTAAACCACAGAGCAAACTGCATCTAAGGCCATTATCTCTACTTAAAGTTCTAGAAAAGCCTGCTTAAGAGAAAAATGAAGTGATGGTTGATTGCTTGTTATAATGAAAAATTCCTGGAAAACTACATCAAATGAAAAAAACGAACAAAAACCGACATGATTTGGTAAGGTTTTTATCAACTTGAAAGATTCATGTTGGTGAAGTGCAATTTTCCCCACTTTTGCGCTTGTATTCATATTTGAAAACTCCTGTTGTCGTAAATGGAGAGAAGCCCTCATCTTGCAGGTTTGCATTTAGATTTTCATTGGAATTTTCAGATCACATCATATGAGCTCACGACATGGCATATTCTTTTCCCCTCATAATATCTTCACTCCATTTGCCTCCCTTGCCGTCGATGTAATCTTGTCACGTGCGGTTTCAGCCACGTGGACCCGTAAGCTGGCCGCAGAACCCAGCGCAGCGGCACAGCGAGAGCGTCACAGAGGGCAGTTACCACGCTTGTCGCCGGAGTGATATCTGCACGACCCATTACATTATTAACAACCTCCGACCGAATCTCCAGGGTCTCGGTGTGGATTGGGGAACAACCGCGGGAGAGGTCCCGGGAGAAGGGACCCTTACGTCGCTGATTACTCACCAACACTCCTGCGTCGTCTTGCCCAAGATGAGCCATGAATTTTCCCCGATTCCAGCTCAAAGGCTTTGCATTTTTTAGAGGAAGGAGTATTCTAATATCGTGTGTGGGCTCGGAATAATCTGGGTCAGTAGATTGTTAGTAGGAATGAAACCTTTTTAAATAACCAAAGGTACTTCATCTTAGCCCGAATCGCAAAATGACCGAATGCGATCTTGTGCGCTGATACATATTACTGTTGTTTGTTACTGATATGCAGATTCAACCTACCTTTGAAAAAGAAAGCTTTCAAGATGTTAATATTATCACCAGCGACCGTTGCTTCAATCATGACTCGATCATTCCGTAGACATCAGTCCTTGATGAATTTCGTTGCATCATACATGATCAAGCTGTTACACATAGGCTTATACTGTCCATGACCAAACTCATCAATTATAACATTCGTCAACCAAACTCATTCTCGGGACGCCGTGAATTATTGACAGTAATGAAACTGTAATGAATGGAGTCTGAGCATTCACTAAAAGAACAATTAATGCCGAGTGGAGCCACCAGAATATTAAGATCGGTAGCGCGCATGAAACATCTTCGAATCCCCAACTCGCCCCATGATTGTAATATCAAAACATCAATACGAACGCTTGTTCGTATAGTTTATACTGGTTACTGGTTCTAGTGTTTTTCTTATTGGGTAAATTTGGTAGGTACAGACTTGCCTTTATCATAATCTCTATTTAAACTAAGAGGCAAGGAATTTTTCTGGAAAACACTTCTGGGAGAATTGTTCGTTTCATTACGAAACTTAGGAAAACTGCCCAATTGCACGGAGCATTTCAACTTTTTAATACAAGGTCTGTGGTTGACTGCTGTAATAATGTGTTGCTCTGCTGCTCTTGCATGGTCGTGCAATGTTTCGAGTTCTAGAAAATGGGTCAAAGAGTGATTGTAAATGCACGTAATAAGAAGTTATATGGTATATTAAGCATAATAATCGACTTTTCTTAAAGATTCATGAAATGAATTATTTGATTTTGAATCTTTTATTTTTCAGCTTTTAGATGTTCCTGTTAAAATTGTTAAGCGTTATTTACAATCATGCTTATAATGATGCAATGAGAAGGAAACATTGCTGTAGAGGGAATACCACATACACATGCGATCCTGTGAGCGCTCGAACGCGTCAGATTTGAAATTGTAATTAATTTGGACGCGGGCAATTTTCAAATTACACTTTCCAAAGTGACACCGCGCGCAAAGGTGTAAACGACAAGACATTGGGTATGCTTCCTGCGGTCGGCTACAAATTAGACTTACATCTTCTGTCTGATACCTTCTCATTATTTGGGGCTATGTGTTACACAAGAGCGTGTCTTTCCCGTCGATGTAATTTCTGGATGTCGGGTATGGATGACATATCGTTGACCGTGTTCGTCGACAACCTCGTTCACCCCCAGGCGCCAGTAAGTAGACCAGTACTCTTTAGCATAGGGTTATGTCCTTTTCTAGTAATTTCTGTCAAATAAGCGACATCTTTTTTGTTCTTTTCTAGGATTATTCATGGAATGGCAGTCGTTGAAACGGTATACTTCCATGAGTCACATGCGTGAATTTCCCACTTTTTCGCCATTTAAAGTTATTTTTCAATTGGGACTGAATACCCAAATGATGACCCGAAGGACGGGCAAAATAAAATGAACAACGTTTTGATCATTTTTTTGTTGGTTTTAGCTTCATTTGACTGTCATTGTTAGCTTTATGACAGCCAATCATGAGCTTTTATATTTGACTTGGAGATTGGTCAGATTATTTCCAGTTTTTAACTTTTCTGACAAAATTCTGGACAATGTCGGAAAGCTGAGAAAGGCCATGCGTGTTGCCTTTAATTTATTACAGAGAGCCTTACTATGCTTTGACTCACAATCGGCGAAACTAATAAATTCACTAATTAAATTGTATGCCGTTGAAAATTAGACCAGATCATCAAAGCATTATGGCCAGTAAAAATGAGAATAAATAAGATTGAAATTCTCAATAGTGCGAGCATGCATCGTTTAATCTACCTCAGGGTGTCAGTGTTATCCTAAAAAAAAATTAAAAATTCATCGTCATGTGAAATCCAGCTGATCACACAAGACTGAAAATAGTTATTTTATCCTCCCCCCCGAAAAAACAAGTGACAAAGGAGTGTGTGCTGATTGGAATATAGATCCCTTTGTACCCCCAAAATCTGCGATTCATCATAATCAGTTGCTAAACATTCGTCAATTCCTTGGGATTGCACAATAAACGTTTTAGTTGAGTATTATTCGTTTAACGGCTGTAACTCTGTCTGCCATAATCTTGACCAGGACCAGTACTTTCTCGACACCTAGGCCTACATCAGTTTGTGAGGAATTTGCAAACTTGTCACAGTGGACTAAATATCACTGCGAATGCTTAATCGTGACACTAATTTCACTTTGCATTCGCATGAAACATCGACCCACTAAGAATGAGGACTTGAGGACAAATTAATTTCCTATACTGAAATTTAATGGTCTTACTCACTCGTCTTGGACAAATACTAAAATGTTCGCAAAAGAGGAGAAGCGTGTGGGTGAAGAGTATAGGCTCACTAACTTTGAAAATCAAAACCAAAGTACTATTTCGATACTAATCATAACTGCACCACCCCACAGTCTGCTATTGAGACTAAGGGCGGATGGTCGAAACATGATGGAGCTAAGAGTCAGACTGGAAGTTGTCAACAAGTTAGCCAAGTATTTTGAGCGCGTGTCTGTAGACAGGGATTCCTGGAGACGTGAGCGCATCTTGCATTCCGCACGCACTTTTCGTCCGACAAACCATAATTTACTGCCGCACTTTCAGGCCATCTGCCTATAAATCGCCCTCAGTCAACCACCCAGTCTTTGTAGACCCCCCCCCGTCTTTCCAACTATTTATGGCTGATGACATATTTCATGAATCTTGAGGCGAGGACATCTCCTCCTTGCGTACGCTCATGACATGCTGATACTGAGACGTACGGTAACCTTGGCTGGACTGCAGATGGCATGTGTGGAGTACGGGTCGTGTAGTCGACCTGTGGAATCAAATAATGATTTATCTTTATAGGAGTTACGGCCGTCGTAATAGCGTTGATGATAGAATAGTTTGTACCTTAAAGTGTGACAACTTTCTGCCGTCGTCTGACAAGTCAATTCAGCTTGATTGCACCATATCAAATATTTGTACGGGTGTCTCAAGGTAAAGCGTTTGTCGTAATGGTCACGGGATTGACACCGCGCTATGGATGCTTGAAAATGAAATTGAGGCAAAAAATGAAGACAAAACAGATGGAACTCCAGCTCAGAAAATCAGGTTTACGTGTTTCTGAAATCTCTGTTTAGAGTTTTTGAAATTACAACTTCTCGCAACTTCTGTAGGCTTATAGGGTATTTTGAATAGTTAAAGCTGCGTGCAAACCCTATTCAACTATCCGAAATATTAGCGGGGTCCAGTGGGTTTTTTTTGGTACACGGTGTGAAGAATATATTGCATTGGCTCTAATATTTATGAAAAATTGAACGGACAGAAAAATTACAATTAGACAACGGATCTATCATCAGCCATGGGGATCCAAGTGATCGTGCTCAGAATTTGAATAGCTTTTCAAAACAAGTTCAAAGAGTCACGTCGATCTCACTTGTACGAAAAAACAAAAATAGTCCCGAATGGTTTGCTGCCTACCATCAAGACAAAACGCAAGGTTGATTTTGTTTGGGAATCGGTTTACTCAATTTGCGTGGACAAAAGTGGTAAAAGTTTGACAAGACTTTCGAGTGAATGCTTTTGTGGCTTGGTAGCTGGGAGCTTGGAGTTTCCAACAGGCTGTTCATGGTCCAGCGGAGATCTTTATCAGGTGGGGCCATTCATACCCGGTCGTTGGCCCGGTGAGTGCCCCCTCTCATACCGACACCAAGTTAAGTAAGGATGACAGGTCGGGCGGACTGGCGTTTACGCATTGCGCTTCTGGCTTCTTCAAGGGCAGCCGCGCCGACTTGTCCCGCTGCCGAAATCGTTATGGCGCTGTAACACGGTCCATGAGTGAACATAATGTGCAGGAAATGGCGCCTTGCTTTAACTGTCGTCTGCAATTACAGAAATGTAATTGACTTATTGGGAAATGATGCTGTTCGATCATTTAACCTCCGTGAACGAGCCTATCACAACAGCCTTATGTTTGTTTAACCAGCTATGCCACAGGCCCGATAACCAACCAAGGACCGCGTTACATTGTGTTATCTCCTTTATCTTATGATGCACTTGATTGGATTGGATGAGGGAAACGATAATGGGACATTTCAGGCCCTTTCACCAGAAGATAATGATATGACTGCAGCAAAATGATTCGCAGTTTTCAAAAAGAGAGGGTGCCTGCCAGTCATCGTCATATTTAGGGATAAGAGGTAGAAATATATCGGAGAGAATGTCACAGACTGAGAACGAAACCATTTTCTTAAGTACTTTAGACTTACTAGATCTTACCATGCCTATCGTATGTCCTGAGGTGAAATGGCCGCCGAATTTCTTACGAAGGCAGCCTTACCAAGGCAAACTACAAAATGTATGCACTGGAGGAACTAAATTCAATTTTTTATTGAATTCTACTATTGGAATCTGTCGTAGTGTTTTTTAGAAGTGGGCAAATAAAATGACCAGTTATCAGTGGCTTAAGTAGGCAAACTTTCCGAGGGCACCCAGGGTGTATACATAATGCAAGGGGGCACTGAAACCAAATAAACAGTAGCTTGTGCGCGGGTCAGGAAGCGACATTTTTCAAAATTTCAAAAGCTGGAATCTGGAGGCATGGACTGCCGCTTCCCCCCGCCCGTCGTAACGCCTCGTCCTTCTTCCAGTTTGCCCGACTCTGCGCTGAACGAACATTTCTTAAGCCCACAAATTGGTAGTGTGCACGTCCTTTCTGGTGGTAAGATAATTTTTGAGCCTGAATTTTAATTGCAAAAATGGGTTTCAACGCTTGACGCAAAGGTGAAACCTATCCCTAATGATAAGAGTGGCTGGTAAAATTAATCTGCTTACGCTTAAGTTTAAGATCGTCTAAAGTTGAATGCCGTGTTTCATACTACCCTATATAAATAGTTTGAAAACATCTCATTTGAAGATCACTAAACATGAACAAATTATACCCATTCACACCGCATAACTGTCCCCAGGCTTAAATAAAAAAATTTCAACGCTTTGAGTCGAGGTAGTATTCCAAAAAATATCACAAAGCAGCATAACGTATACGTGGCGGCACTTGTATGGGATCGGGAGAAGGCACCACTTATTATGAGATGTCAGGGTCATATAGTCTTTTGCTTATCGGTGTTTCTTACTGGTAGTCATTTCGTTAATCGAATTCCCTTTTTAAGGGGACAAAATTTTGAACTGCTCGTTCAACAGTCGTCATTTAATTAGGCCAAATTGAAATGGTCAAAACGACCTTTCAATATTGACTCTGAGGATGAGAAACGAATTAAGAGAAAAAGAAAAGCACTAATTAAACGGCATGACGAAGACACTGGAAGACCGCTACAAGGGCTGGTTAGCTCCAAGAGGATGGGGGTGGGGGCTAAAAGTACGAAAAGAATTCTTTTAGACACTCAGGTGAAGTCAGACATAAGTTGAAACTTTGGTGGGTTGCATTTATCTTATGTACCTTATTATTTTTCACCCTTTTCAGTGGATTCTTGAAAAGGGCAATAGACCTATGGTGAATCTATTTTCGAGTTTAGATCGCCCCTCGGTGATCAATGCACAATTTGTCATCAATATAAACTTGTAATCAAAGGTGGAAGACATCATTTTGTTCTTCCCATCCATGGACACTCATTAGCATTGCTGATAATTACAGTCATCAAAATGCAAGCCCTAAACAAGAGACGGCATTAATTGTGACGGCTGAGTATCGCTCTATTTACATTTACCAAACTTAACTTTAATCATCCCATACGGAAAGTGCATGTGCCCTTGATGGACTTGTCTACCACTGTCCGACTAGCAGATGGCGGGATTTTTGTAGATAATTATGGTAACCTAGAATAGCAAATATGTTGGAGTGAACCACTATCTGATGCTGTTACGGTCTATTCGGTTTCATCACGCTCTCCAAGGTCAGAGGCTTAATACCGGTACTTACGGACTCGCGACTCCACAAAAATAGTGAATCTTTATGAAAAAATCATGGCCCGGTCTGATGCAGGCTTTGATGATATATGCCCAGCATTTATACTTGGCCTAATCATCCCCACTTCCCTCCCACGGGGACTGGGACGCAGGGGGATCGCTTCCAATGAGACCCTTGTTACTGTAAACCTAAATTATTCAGCCGCCATCCTTTGACTCAGGAAGCCGGTCTGCTTTCAGCGGCTGGTGCTCATGGCCACATCGCGCGTTGGAGCTACACCTGCCCTGTGCAGCACTCACGACGAGCACGTATCCCTCTCACCTTTGCTTGGCGGGAGGAAAGGCGCGATAGTCAGTAAGAGAGTCGGGGGTTGCGCGTAGACCCATTCCTATCTCCCCCTTGTATTACACGCACGAAGCGAGCCTGTAAAACACTTTTACACACCGAAATAGGGACACTGAGCAGAGGCGAATCAAAGACAGGATTGGCAGCGTGAAGGCAAGAATGACAATGGTTATAAGATTAAATATCAAATAAAGATAAAATTGGGCAATAGCCAAGGGTGGATCCGGGGGCTTTTGATCCCTAAAAGGAGCTAAATTTGTCTTTGAAAAATAACGAGAGAAAGGCTATTTTGGGGCTTATTTCATTTCCCATCCTCCTAAAAGTGTGTAAAAAAACAGTACAACAACAACAATACCCATATATCCAAGAATACCAACAATACCCTATAATTACAACCCCACAGGAGGCCATAAAAAGTTACATGAAAAAAAATCCAACCCCCCCCCAAAAAAACTAGTTTGGCCCCTTCGAAAAATTTCCGTTCTTAGCAATATCTCGAAAAGCCAGGTTAAAACAAACTTTTTCTATACGCTCTGAACGCAAAAAGATGATTTTACTCACTGATCATGGCCTAACAAATATTTGGTCTTTTTGGCGATAGTTTCATGCCGCAAAATCGAACCAAAAGTAGAGAAGAGCTAAGCTTCCAGGAGAACGATATTATTCAGTGTCGTGATGAACGCACAAAACAAACCATGCCATTGAGATGGTCGCTTGGAAACTCACACCTCCTTCTAAAAACGGGAAGAATGTATCTTTTGACTACGAAGCAAGGCAGGTGGCTTTTCCAACTCATAACGGGAAGCATGAACCTTTATCAACTTTAGTAAATAAAACACCTTTAAGCTAACCTTAGGATTTGCCAGATGGTTAATCGTTGTTTCAAAAATCCTGAAATCCAGAAGATCCTGATGACAAAATCCTGAAATCATGAAAAATCCTTACAAATCTCACCCTGGAATGAGAACAGTTATTTGATCATATCAATGTACTGTCACATTTTCCAGCCACTTCTCCATTAACGAAAAGACGCTGGGTTCCCCCCCTTTACATTTTTTCCCGCTTAAAATGCATAGTGCACTCACCCGTTTCTATATTTACTGTTTTTGTTTTATTTCTTTTATTAGTTCCCCTTTTGAATAGATGTACCCAATTTTCATTAGGTGTGTCACTGAAACAAATTAAGCGGACTGAAAAGTCGCTGGTCCGTAAATTAAGGGTTGGTTCCCAATTAACAACACAGTAATAAGAACAAATCAATTTAGGCGAATGGTATTACCAAGATGACGTGCAGCCACCATGTCCAATGTACCCGTATTTTTGATGAGTTCGGCGCCGGGCCGACTGCCACCAAACATGCCATAAACTTTCTAAGAGTCCCTCTGGCAGATGTCTGGAAAGCTCATTCGAGTCTTTTAGGGAATATTGGGAAAGCTTCTTTCCTCGGGAGATCTTGAATTTTTAGTGCCGGCATGATGGGAGCTATTTATGAATATTATCCTGAGTTTGATGAATACTGGACATTGAAGCTGATAATTTACGAGTCTGCCTTTGTCTTGAAATTGAGACAGCACAAGGAGATCTTCATTACGCCAGTGAGCACTAAAATTCACTTACATTACTTTCAGACTTTCAAACAATTGTAAATGCCAACTTCCATGGAAAAAGAAAGAATCAGTATAAAATAAATGAAAATATTCGTGTTTTGTACCCTTTTCAACCAAAAATATTGTAATTGATTTTTCTATAGCTTTGTTCTTGCTCCGATAGCATCCAAGGGCCATTGAATTAGTTGTGTTGACTATACCCAAGCCATCTGCACACGCCGTGAAAGCTGTGATCCGCAACCCATTGAGTCAGCACAGAATGAAGAAAATAAAGAAAAGAGGGAACTGGTCCACGAGTAGACTGGATTACCGCAACAATATCAATGGCATCGGAGCCCGCAGTACTGTCCCCAAAAAGCTCGCGGGCCGTGTATTTTCTCGTCGCCCAGCTTTTGAAAAGACCCCCTAAATCCCGGCGATTTGTGTAGCGTTTTACGAAATTGGCAGGACAGAATCCCCGCAGGGATGGGATCCTAAAACTTGTTAGTCGCCAACAAAGCCGAACGGGGAGATGTAGATTTGGGTGAACAGCATGAACAGGTGTTGAGGACTCGGACGCGTGTGGTTGGGGGGTATAGTTCCTGAAAGCTGGCGATTTTCATCATTTTCCACGTCTCAAGTGATTTATGCGTATTATGGCGTACGTTTGCAAGTTAAATGGATATTCGGACCAAAGTGGCTTCTTGAATCGATGTAATATTATTATGATATTTTCACCTTCTTCATGATCGAAAACTTTCGCTAGTTCCACAGTACTGTAACATTGCCGTCGTAAAGCCACTGCAGAGCATAGTGGTTGATTTGATATTTTTGCTTTGAAAAAGCCCATGCATGATATGAATTTTACAGGGAACACATTTTCTGGAACTTTCCACTCCTCGTAAATGTACAGTGATTACTTGATATCCCATTTTCTTCGTCTCCGGTAAGTAGGACTTCTTTAAAACATGTCAAATTTTCTACTTTTTTGGACAAATGAGGGCGCTGTTGCTGTGATGTTATTTCAGGAAGACTGTGTTCATTTAAGGGCTTTTTCCGGTTCAGATTGTGAACCCTAGAAGGCTCATTGAAAATGTCGGTGGGGAGATTTGGCTCACTGGCCTACAGTCACTTTCTGTATCACCAAAGTACAAAAGCTGAAGACAATAAGAAATCCTAAATTCTAGAATACTTTAGTACCCTAACACTGATGCGTCTTTTGACACACGCACTTTTGCTCATAGAATTTGCAAAGTCGCGTCACAATAAAAAAAAGGCGCTAAGACTAATGCGCCTGTAAATGAAGAAATGACGGCAAGATCAAATGGCACACAAAAATGCACTTACAAGGATCGGATTAAAACAACACATTGCATGTGCCTTTGGGAATAAATTGAAATTTAATCTTGCATGTTATAAAAAAAGAAGAAGAAAGAAGCCTTTTCCAGTAACAACCACAAGCCCCGAACGTGAATTGTTTTGGTATGTAAAGTAACAAAATCACAGAACCGATTAAAAGCTTCTTTGGTTTAATGACAATTTTCTTTCCTATGTTTGAAAACTGATGTGCAATTTATAATTCTGTAGCTTCAGTTAACGTCTTTGTGGAAGCAGGAATAAATACGCCACATTCCTTTAGCGTTCTACACTCTGATGACATGTTATTCTTTTGGGTTCCAGAGGCAAACATCGACTTAAAACTGAACTTTTTGGTCAAAAACTACAAGACGCGCGCATTTCAAATACTAGCCTGGTGTACAAGACAAAGCAAGTTTACAGAACTGGAGCAGATAACAAGAGAGTTGCAGTTAGGCCTACATGGAAACGAATGATCTTATAAAGTCATGAACTATCTTTAGTGCCTGGGCCCAAAATGTGTCCATCTCCGCTGGAGTATTACGAACCCGTTTGCTCTGTCTAAGCCAACGTAACGCTCGACTAAGCGGGGAGTCTGGTATGATTTTCATCCGAAGGTATGTCTGTGCTTCATGACACAGTTTGGTGAGTGGTGAGTCCAAGCATGAAATAAGAAAGTCTGCTAACAACGCTCGACTTTAATTTCCTTAACTTTAGGAGTCTGTCTCCGATCCAAAAAGAAGAAGACATTATTTATAGGTAACCTTTGCGTGTCCCCCAGATCTGATTGCGATGTCATCCGTGGAAGAAAAATGGACCCCGATACTCAGTCTGTGGTGGCATCAGATAGCTCAACAATGATCTCATTGCTCACTCCGTACTTCCTTTCCGTTGGGGAGTCCTGCATAACTCGCTGGTGCGGCACTGATGCCGGTTTTTCTGCGCAATTAAACTGTAGGTCATCTTGGATTCATTATCATCTCTTCTTTGATGTCTGCCGCTGTCGTGGTACTGTGAACACCGGTTTTGGGTGGCTGGCTCCTTTGTGCCGAATTAATATTATGATTTTGTGTGGGCTCTTCACCTTGAGTCTTTGTCGGTGCTTCACGCTCCACTGGGATTACTTTTGAACAAGCCGAAAGCTTTCTCAGGAACTCACAGCCGGTGATCTCTCAAATCCGTTTGCATTATAACTATACAACAATTTTCTCCATTTGAATTGTCTTCCGGAATTGTGCTGAAAGCGACACGATATAGAAAAGGTTTGACCACAGTATGCCATTGTGTTGCCTTTGTGAACTGACGATAAAAACTCTTTTCCCCATCTGAGTTCGACCTGTGTCCACCTGAGTTGCTTTTGTCCGTGGGAGACATTGATCTCATATCCCTGAAATTCAACAAGACAGTTGCATTGTTGGAATAGTTTAACAATTATTGTATCAACTTTATCGATAAACGGGGTTTCTTCACACATACAAAATAAAAATACCGATTTTTTTTAACACACAAATTGCTGAAGGGTAACCTTCACATGACGGAATAGAAGGTAGATGACAGTTGACAGTCATCTTGGAAGTACATGCTTTCGTCCCACAGTGATAATTATGCGCGGACAGATCATTAACATTTTGTGCATTCATTTTCAATGAAATAGTAAAATTAAAAAAAAAGCACCTCTAAGATGATTGTTGTGTTATACCTTGGCATGGCCTTACCTTTCATTAGTATTCATTCACCAGACTCAAGTATTTACCAAGTTCTGCTTTGGGAAGGAATATTTACCCTGTAATGTCCGGGGAGGGACCGGCCTTTCCATTGAAGTAGTAGAAACTAGACGGTGAATTGTGTTTGCTTGCCAAATAGACTTTATCAGAGTCAACAGATCCAATTGCGCAGCTGCTGCAGGGCGGCTGCAGTTTTGGTTCTAAGTAAGTATGGTTTCCACTTTTGTCACCCCGAAATGCATGATCAACCTGCTTACCGATTAATTAGGAATGCCCGACCTACATATGGTTGTAACCCACTCGATCAGAGAAAGAGAGGTTTGTCCCTCTTGCTTTATTCTCATTTAAAGACATCCAGTGTACCGAGTGGTTGCTGCGCGAAATAGAAATGGAAGAAACAAGTGCTGAAACAGTCACCACAAGCCTGAAACAAAGCATGATACTAAACCAATTTCTGATCACCTTGAGTATTGGTCGATTAATCTTACACTCAGAAGGTATCGGGGGATAAGGTGATTTGGAGATACAATTTGAAAATAATTTATCCATGAGAATCTGTTTTTATTTTAAATGTAGGCCTAAATTTTAGAGACTGCTCCTTAGAGACAAAACTTCGCAAATTCTCAACATTTAAAAGGATCATCGGTTTTGGGGATAGAAAAGGCTCTAAACTTGAACATCATAGATGGCTATTAAATTCCCATGTTTTATTTCTCTTATCTTTCCACTAAATTAAAAAGGACAAAATCTGCCTAATTGTAACAAAGAAAAGTTGACAAAAAGAGGGCGTCCCAGACAACCCGTGAAACCGCAAAAGTTTGCTTAACCGAGTTACTCTCAACATTTTCCGCCACGGTTTAGCACATTCACTGTACGTAGACGCGATCTGTGACGCCTATAGATGTTTGATCTAGACCAACTCAGAAACTGTGCAAATACGCTCATTAGCGCTTTTTGTAAATATTAGGTCCGTGAACTAGTTCTACAGGTGTCCCGACATTAACTAAAGCCACTTTATCGGGTAATTTTGACAGTGGGAGATATTTCGCAGAGTAGCGTATTACCTTTAACGGGCGAGGTTATGAAAGTCCGCTGAAAAATTCTAAAACACACAGGACAAACAAGTAGCTTATCTAGGCCAAATACAGTTCTTTTCTACTTAATAACACAACTTCCTTCTTTGCACTTGGTTCAATTTATAATTCCAACAATTACTTACAATAAACTACTTTTTTATCACTTGAATTCTTTCTGTTTTATGAAAGATGGTAAACTTTAGACAAAAACTGCATCAAAATTTATATCTGCAGTGCAATTGAGTGTGAGAAGATCAGCCAGACATATTTGTTATTAACTCCAGTTTACCGGTGGGTACCAAATCTTCACAATGTGGCGTTATCACCTTGGGCTTCAACGCCGCTTCACAAATCAGGTATTTATTTACAAAATCTTGAGAAATGTGCCGGATGTCTGATTAGAATGAGCTTCTTGTGTCAAAGGAACGCTTCCGGTCATCGCATATAAACACGAAAGGAGTCTTGTCCAGCACTCCGCTGAAAGGGAGCTAGGCCGCAACCCCACCCCCTCTGATGAAACGGCAGAGCTCTGCAACATAGCACACGCACGTTATGAGAGGGTATTGAAGAAAACAAAAAGTAAATAAGATAACGTGAATTGGTTTTGTCTTTTTTTGTAGCTGTAAATTGTTTTGGTTTTTATTTCATTCAAGAGAAAATGTGAACCAATCTCTTAATGAAAGGTATACGCCCTCTACTCTGCCAATGTTCGTGGCCCTGTCTCAATTATCAACTGGAACTGAATATCTGATCTTATGCGTAAAATATGAAGCAGGCCCACTCCATGAACACTTGACAAAATACATCCTAGTATATTATGGCAAATATCCGTCTTCACAGGTAGGTCAGGTGGATTTTTGTTCACCCTTTATTGTCCTTTCATTATTTGTCTTGATGTTGCCTGCATGGCTATAAACCACATACGAAGGCGGTCTTCGGGGCTTTTTACCGTAAAACGATCTGTGCGACACCGTTCCCATCATTTCGCCGAGGCAAGTCTGAAATTAATCCGTCATAACGGAAGCATATCACACATTACGTTGGGCTGAAACATCAGCCGATATTGGACAGATCGGGCACGTTGGTCCCGTCGTGACGGAATTACCCTGGCTTTCGACAGAGACTGTAGGATGGCGCATCGCGGGTATAAAGGGAAAGATCAGTCACTTTTTTGTAATTTGGTCTTGTGTCACTTTTGGAATTCCGGCTAATAACCAGCGCCAAAATGAACACTTTATGAAACACATTTGCGACAGGTTTCTGCAATGTCCATGATAGATTTGAGAAATTATGACTTCTCACAGTGGTTACCGTCTCAAAATGCAACCTCAAGCACCCCCCAGTAAGATTTAATATATCTTAAGGCCCAGGCACTGAAGTCTCAGGAAGCTTGTGGGTAGTATTTACAGTACATTGATGCACTGGACTTAAACCACCCGGAAAGACTCAAGCAAGACTATATAGTTACATATGAACATTTCAACTGTGAACCTGTCTTTGCAAAGCATGCATTTTGTGCTTAAAGCAAGTATTTGTGAAATTGGGTCCAGTGTTTTTATCTTCCATATCTGCCTTTACTCAAAATTCCTTTTGTTACTTTTTATTCCTAGGCTATTTGAAGGATTATGTTCAAGATTAGTGGGAGGGAGGAAGAAGACATTTCCAAAACCAGGGTTCACAAAATTTTTGGCTTTACTTGAAGATAAGTATGTTTCCATAAACCAAACTCGCAGGAACAGGAAATTACTCAAAATCATTAAGGGCAAACTTGCATTGTTTGAAAAAGCCCGCAAGTGCTGAAAACTCTCGTGCTGATATCGTCGAAGCTATTTTCTGCATATAGGAAAAATCCAGCACGCGGGTGGGGGGGATTGGTCGACTGTAGCCCAGACCGCAACATCGCCCGATCGTGGAGGCTATCTGCAGATACAATTTCAGCAGTGACATCTCTAAATTATCAACTTTGATCATGAGATCCCCGTATTTCTTCATTAAAGGCATATATCCTAATTTCTCCGCGGGGGACAATTAATTAAGTACCGGTACAGGTTTCGTCCCTCGCCACGGGTGATTCGTATCACACGGGCTGCGGGCGTTGAGAAGCCAAGACAAGTGGGGCAAGTTGAAAAACATGCAGTAGCGATACATTTAGTACTGAATATCACATACATATCCAGAAAAATTGTGTTCGGAGACACTCACATTACAATTGGAGATTGTAATGTGAGTTGAAGTGCAACCCGTGAGGGTGCGTCTGGCTTGCGGTGTGCTTTGCACAACGATGAGTGAACCTGTCTATGTTTGAGAGGAAAGGGCTGCCCTGTTTTAGTGGTCAAGAATCGTCTGGCACCCTTATTCTGCACAAGTATTGCATCACCTTAAACCTTCATCAACCTTGTAGAAGAACTTACCTAAAGTTAAGGCTCGATATCAACGTTGGATACCAACTGCCCATTTACTTTCGAAGTTTAACTCCGAGTCAATTTCCGGGCATAAGTTTACGACACAAATACACTCAAAGTGCACGTTACAAGAAAGCTGGACTGTATCCACCCCAGTTCCTCCCCCAAAATAAATTACCGTAGTAGATTAAGGCAATTATTCTGGTGAAGATCTTTTTGGAAAACAAAAGTAATATCTCCCTGCAAGATGGTAACCAGAGCAAACCTAACCAGGTACATTTTATCAGAATTAAACCATTCTGTTAGCATCTAGTGCCTCTATGGTCGGCGTATAGGCCTTCTGACAGCGCTGAATCGCCGCTGGAATGTTTTCGCATGTAGGCCTATATGCATCGATCGTGTCCTTCGAGGCTCTGGTTTTCCATAATGTTTGGGCGCGGGACTGTGCCGGGAAAATCCAATCTACGGTCGCATAATCATGCTGTAAAGGTCTGGCTTTTCCTTTATTTATATACAGCTCGAACAGTACACAAAATGTGGTCTGAGGTTTTCAATCGCATCAGTCGTTTGAAGATTCAAATTACTACTTTCATATAAACCTAGCACAAAGTGACAAAATTTATAACAAATTTGCGTAGTAAAAGAAATCAGTTTGCAAAGTACGTCAAAATATCGCTGTCAAAAAGGTCAATGCCAAACATAATAATGTATTTCATAACATCCACACGTCTACATCATTGAATAATATTCCTTCTTGACTTCACACCTATCAATGTCCAAATTCGCATTTAAAATGTTCTAACGTTATTTCGGAATGAATTACCTGTCCTCGGTGAACGGGCTTGACCGTGTCCACCAAATCCAGAAACGTTTGTGGTTTACATCTATCTACACGAGTGTCTGCCCCTGAACAAGTAGGTCTAAGCTGCCGTATCATAGCCCGCCCAGCCCCGGCAATCTCCACACAGCCGACACGGTTACAGTTGCCATTAACCCTTTGACATGGAGTCTCTACAGCCAATTTTCCACCTACCAAAGAAAGGAAATGAAGGGGAGAGGACTGACGAAAAAGCGACTGCGGTGGTCCCTTTGACGGTATTAAAACTATGCAATTGTATAATCTTAATTCCGCGGCCCAGTGGGCAAAAGGACCCCGCATTAAATGGAAAGTAATTTCCCAGTGCATAGTTAACATGGAGGAGGCATCGGCGTGCCTTTGTGCGCTGATTGACTCCAGCGTCAAGTTCAATTTAGCCGGCTTTGTTACCATCACGTCGGGCATGAAAAATAGCCTCTGGCAGCAGCGGTGCGGTGGTGAAAGGGGACACAATACCTTACCAATCCGCCCAACAGACCACTCAACCAGTGTCTCGTACGGATTCAGAAGCACCGTCAGCCCCCTTTGTTGGTAGGTAGAGATCAGTTCTCTCCATGACCGCAAGGGCACGGCTTGGGGTTGCATTGGCCTAAGCCCATAGCACGTGCGATGGTGCCCGACAATCTGTTGGTGTAAGCGACACCGCTTCTTACCATTCTTATTTGGTTCCCATTTCAGAAAACGTGGCATCTCATCAACGTACGTACCTAGCCCAGGAAAACTTATTCTTCAATGTGACCGTTTCTCACCTCCTTTTGGTCTGTCTGCCGAATCTTTCAGCACAACCCCATGCTCAAACCACTGAACGACGCTAATTCGTTGCAAGATATACAAGCGAACCGAAAGACTCTAAGGACTTAAAACATACGATGTAAATCCTTTTCACTCTCTCTGTGCATGATGGGATTGGACAACAAGCAATAGATTTGATGTTCAAACCAATCAGGGAGCGAAGCAGCACAACAAAATTTCCAAGTTACCTCTAAATACTCAAAATCGAGTCTTTCCCCCCACACAAGTTACTCAAACATTCAAAGTTTAAAACTCATCATCAGTTTACAGGTTTGGGAATCCACACATGGACAAATAATTTTTGTCTTGGCTACCGTGATGGAAGTCAGCGAGTTGATATTGGGCAATCAGAATCGTCATTTGAAGCTTATTCATCCAATAATCAAGCAATGACATTCATTTTGTAGCCTGGTGACTCGTCCTTTATCGTGGTAAGCCTTTCCAATATGACTGCGTATCATCGAGGACTGTTCGCTAATGCTGTTAGCATCTCTTTTATATACGTCGTTGTGGAAAAATAGGTTTCATTCTCCCTATAGGTTCACGCATACCAGGGACAGCCGTTTTGTTATGATGTCAAATGGCTTTAATATCCAAATATCTATAATTTGATTTCATGGAATTCATCGCTGCGACAAAAGTATGACACTTATTATCGTCCTTCCATTGCAAGGAGCATTTTATTACCTTGATATAACCTTAACTTATTAAGCCATGTCTGCCGTAAACACGGAAGCGACTGCGGTCGTTAGCCACTGGTTGCCATTGGCTCACGTGTCATTCTCTGTCTTCTATTCATTATAGGCAAACACCATGATGTCATTACTGTCGGCATAATTCACAGCATGGTTATCAAACCCAACGTGATTTCATTCTTGCGAAATCCTAAGACCAGGCACTCGCCACTGCCACGTGACCAATTCAGGTAGAATTCCGGCCAGATTGAGAAACTGTCCCACATTTCCCTGCTTCATTTCACATACTTCTCACAATTTTCTCGATTTTTTTCCCATACCACCATGCAACCTCTGCCCAACTGTTCAATGTGTGTAACTTTAAAAATTGGCGGGCATGCCCGAGCTACACAGTTAATTGGTAAACATTATTTTCTTAACACTTTAACAGCTAAGTGTCCTTACAATAAGAGGCATCGGTGAATTGTCACGGTAGAGAACAAGTCAAGTACATTATTTGAATTACAGAAATACTGGCTCTCGGGCAACGCATGTTGAACAATAAATATGTATTATAAAAATAACGATGTAGGTGGATCTTTATCTTCACCACTATTGTTTTCTTCTTCCAAATAATCAATACATGGTCACTACCATAACACATTGAACATTACAAACATACTACAATGTAAAGGACAACGCCTTCCAGGCCCAGCGAAAAACGACACTTACAAGTCGAGTACAAAATAATGGAACTTGCAAACATATCATTAACTATCAAACGGTCACAATGGATATCGCACTGAGCAATGTTCTATAGGCTAGGTATTTAGTTCATTCGATATTTTACGTGTAAATATCTTGTGCAATTTGCGACAAAGTTTGGTTTTCACTTTACTCAATTCATTTCGAGGTATGTAGATTAGGTAATTGTGTCTTTAAAATTAAAAAAACGATGCATTCCAATACAGCATGCAGATCGCTATCCAATTTGACCAGGTGTTACAGTTTACGGGCAAGCTTTGTAACAATTGTACAAGTGAATTGAAATAGGGCCTATGCATGTTCAAGTGCCTGGATGGCCAATGATTGATAGTTTAATAGCAAAATGAAACATGATGAAAGGTGAAACAAGAATATTTAGCCCTCAAAACAATAAGGCTTATAGAAAAAGGTATTCTTTGAAGAGTGACAGAGTAATCAAAAGTGACCACCAACATAAATAACACTGCAAAAACGGCCAATTAATTTCTGAGGAATATTCAAACAATGGTGCACTCTTGATCTTTACGGGATTCCCATTGTTACTAAATTGATGGATTTTAAAACAAAATGAATGCACAGTCTCCAATAAAAATTACTTTGATCTTAAAAGAAAAATCACCTTTGACTTTTTCCAGTCGCCGAGCTTAAATTTCGAATGTGACTGGTCGACTGAGGCGGTCAAACTTTGATTCTCTTTTGCAAAAATATTAGCTCACTGACATCAACAAAACGATTCCTCGTTACATTCCACTCCTGAAGTTTCTAATTAAAAAAAATTACCAACGCAACAGGTAAAATTATTTTCTCTCTGGGTTCTCAAGGTGATATTAAGTAAGTTTGCCTGGTTCACTGTCATCACAAAGTTGTGCACATAATGCATTGGTTATTTGTCGTCCATAATGCTATGGGAACGTCCAAAAGGTCATTAATTTAAGTGAGACAGCAGGATGTCTGATCCCATGTACATAAATAATAATCTCTATCTGTCGGTCCCCATCGCCTCCATGGTGTATCGATTGTTGCTCATATCAAGTGAAACCAAATATCTACTATTATTGATTATGCACGAAATTTTAGAACAAGGTCAGTAACTGACGTGGTTTAATCATGTTACTGAGTAAAACCACCATTGAACTGTTACTGGATGCATCTTTCATCACGTCCTTTGATGTTTAGTTTCTGACTTTCTGCGCTGTTTGCAAGCGAGGCTATGTGAACTTGGTTGTGAATTCGTTATTCTAAGCAGTCCCATTGATGGGGATGACGGTTGTGCATGGTTGAAATGGAGCAAATTCTACACTGAATGTGCTGCTTCATAAAGTGCACGTCCGAAAACGAATCAGAACGGCAACTGGATGAGCCAAACCGTTGAATACGACCGCACGAACTTCGAATGGCAAGTTGACGAAGTTGATCGGGAAAATGTATGACATTTATGTTCCTGTTAAGTGCAATGTAAACCGAGAATGATGCCAAGAATTACAAAGCCACTTTAACTACATGTAATTCAAATATCCGCAAAATCTTAGCCTGATCCGGGGACGGAATAAATGCGGTTTTTCCTACAGGCACGTACAGTCTTCAGTGTTCAATCTATTTTACAAGAGTGATCGATACGACTGCCGATGTGTGCTAACTTTGGAAAGTGAATAATTGTAATTATACCTTCTTCTCATAAAACGGGGATCGGGTTGTTACGTCGCCTCTAAAATGTAGGAACTGAACATGTTGGTTTTCAGATGACTGTGCACTTTAATAGAACATGTCTGCAATGATAGTTTGGAAGTGCCCGTGAGTCAAAGTTAGCTTCTTACATTTTACGAGGCTCTAGATAAGTTTGGTACAATTAAGTACATGTTGCTTGCAATTTGTACGGACAGCCAAAGTACGCAGAAATATCACCCTTGGTTAGTGCTGGGGTTTTTTTCAAACTGTACACTTTCCACTTCTTTTAGAGAAGACTACATTTTCGTTTAGTATACATGTGTACAGAAGTGGTATATATAATACAATATTTTGATACCTGCCTACATTTTTCAGCAACTTGTGAAAGATTCTTTTGCATTCTGAAAGCCTGCCACAGTTTATCATTCATTGCAGGCTAAAGTAATGACTGTCACGTGGGAAGAGAGAGAGATTTATTTAGCAGAATAAGAAAATAAATACCTTGATACTGCTTCAGTATTTTGAACGATAGATTAGTATCCTACTCAGTGTTGAACACGTTTGAGTCACTTGGATTACCATTCAGTCAGTAAATCTGAGCAATCAATATCTGGAAAACTAAATGTACGTATATCAAACATTTATGATTTGCGACACATGCAAATGCCACAGCAAAATTCCACTTGGGTAAGATTATAAGAAATACATACAATTCATTCCACTTGAAATCAAGCAGATAACCACTTTGAAGCTATTTTGTTGAAAAAAAGGCAGCAAAAATAGGATGCATAATGTAGAAAATGCACTTTTAACTAAACAGAAGTCGCACCATCGTCGCAGTTTAAAGCTACATGTACATGATTGTGTGCTTAGGAAATTGCAACTTTATTTATACTTGGTTTCAAACTCATCATTTCACAGACACTTTTCAGAGCCGATTAAGTGACAGTTCAGTCACTGGACCACAGAAGTGAACTGAGATTCAAAAGAAACCCTGCTCATGATACACACATACAGACGAAAGTAGTTGAAATACCAATCACATTATTTACAGTTTCTGATTCTCATTTGTTTGTATCAGACACTTTTTGACTAAACTTTTCTTTCAATGGAAATTCTTATTTTTTATAGAAAATATGACTATTTTTAGTAACGATGGAAAATAATATCAAACAGGGATTTCCAATTGTTTAATTGAATCAACAATATGTACATGAGAAGATTGTAAAAAATTCAGAGCATGTTTATAACATGTATTTTCCCATTGAATCTAAACAAATTATTACCCAAATCAGCTGAAGTCATTCATTTCAGGGTGTGTTTGACTGCAGTTTCAGATCACTGTATATCCAGACTAAAAAGAGCATTTCAATTTTGTCAGCACATGATCAGAAACTATTTACAGGTACATAAGTTCAAATTGAAATTAGGCCAGCAGGAATACTGATGTATGATAGAAGAATAATGGTATCTTAAAATGAAAAAG
Source organism: Acanthaster planci (assembly GCF_054643075.1). Taxonomy (NCBI): domain Eukaryota; kingdom Metazoa; phylum Echinodermata; class Asteroidea; order Valvatida; family Acanthasteridae; genus Acanthaster; species Acanthaster planci. The sequence goes on from NC_141784.1 coordinate 13,932,336, forward strand.
AAGGTAAGGATGAGAAGTACAATCCTCATTATTTGGCTTCAGTGCCTTCTATCCTATGTGCATTAAACGATTGTGAATGCACCAAATACTCAATTAATTGCACAAAAAAAGGGCAAGTGACAATTGAAGGCAGAAACCTAATCATGTATATCAAGATGAACGCTGTGCGTGGAATGATACAGTTTCTAATTCGTGTGTGCTGGCAAACAAACTGTCAACCAAAGTACATGTGGTTCATGAAAATAAATACCATCCAAACAATTAGCACCACAATCAAACTTGCTCAGGTATAAACATCAAAAACAACCCTGAATTGTGTAATCAGTTTGAATAGGAAAACCTAAACAACACTACATTTCAAACAGACAAAGTTTTACAAGTGTGCATAGGTGCATAGTGTGCAGAATCCGAACCCCCCCCCCATCTTGAGACGTATTGTGTATCCTGTGATAATCAGTGACTTGAAGAAGCTTGATTTGGGGTTCCAATACATCAAAGTGTAGGAGTTTTGTGATTGACAAAACCACATTAGGAAGTTTAATTCACATATCCTGATTCAGGATTTAGATCAAGATCAATATATGCTTGTGTACTGCCCGGCAGAGAGATATAATGAAACCATTTCTTGCATTAGAAGCTACATAAAAAAGGACTTGAGTGCCCTTCTATCAGATATACAACACAATGAGTTTCTCTGACATAAACAGCAAGAAAGGGTCACAAAAAGGTCTAAAATATCTGCAGTGAGTATCCTAACAATGTGTGATTACAATGGCGGCTGTTACAGGGAGGCACATCGTGTCAAACTCCATACAAAAGTAACTGCTCAATGGCCAAAAAATATAGTAAACATTTAATTGGCACTGTCACAAGCTCAAGCCAATCCAATGACACAACAGGTCTGTACAGATTCAGACAAAAAACAGCTGATGCATGCTTGTCATAATGTGCCTGGAAATCAGTCTACAATCGTGAGTAATCACATCTACATGTACTGTTCCTGCAAGAAAGCTCATGTGAGTTATCACATCTACATGTACTGTTCCTGCAAGAAAGCTCATATAGCATTTATTTCTATTCTGATGGACAATGACAGCGCCCCCAAATTTCAGCCTCCAAAAGTCGGCGTTAAACTCACTACACTGAGCCAAAGCTATCCAGGGATGGTGAATGTTCCTCCAGATCCTCATAACTGCTTATGCTAACCTTCTCTGCATCTCGTTGATTCACACATTCAGGCCGGACAGCTCTAATCTCCTGATGGAGCTCTCGTAGGTACTTCTGAAGGCTAGTGCAAATGTCCATGAGTACATGACAGAGGGCAGTATCTATGATGGCCTGTGGGGTCCATACCTGGTGAAGGACATTCAACAGCATGGAATAAATTGAACAAAATAACTATGGGAACCGGAAATGGGACACAATAATGATTGTTGTATGGCGACGCACACAGGATGCATGGCGCTAATCTAAGAATTTCAGAAAATTCTTCTGCTGAGGTTACTTAACATTCTGAATCTGCTCACTGTTGTGGTTTTTATTTCTCAGTACATTCAGTTTGCAAGGTGTGGCAGCATGTCAGGTGGGCAGAGTTGTAATGACTCGAGTCAATGACTTGACTCAAGTTGCAATTTTTAGCAACTCGACTCCCAGTGGGTAAATGAGTTGTCACTGTGAGCAATGACTCAACTCAAGGCCCTCATCAGAAGACCCGACTCAGTGAAAGTTAATAAGATTCCACAACATTATGTTACAGTGACTTAACTCAAATGATCATGTCACAATGACTTAACTCAAATGGTCATGTCACAATGACTTAACTCAAATGATCATGTCACAATGACTTAACTCAAATCATCATGTTGCAATGACTCAACTTGACTTAAGACACAAAAACTGGTGACTTGTTTCAACTCAAGCAGGCAGGATAACAATCCTATCTTCACATACTATTTTGACTTACGGGAAATTTCCTATTTTAGAATTTTAGTTATTTGAATTGGGAAAAACAGCAAATTTCTCGCACTTTGTCCTCATCTCAACTAACAGAGGTGACCTGTTTTAGTAAGAAAGCAGAAAGAAAGATGGATGTGACAAAGATCAGACCTGTGGGAGTAAGAGTGTGTTTTCATACCTTGAAGTTGAGATCGGTGTTCAAAATCCATAGAAACTTAGACTGTGAGGGGTCACCATTGAGACTTTCAATTACCCATCCAGTTGGTCCATTGAATCCCCTGGGAAGAACAAGACCACGAGGGTTACCATTTTGCTGAATGAGTCACCGAGAAGACACTGTGAATACATTCATGTGTGACTTGGGAAACATCTGAGATATAGGCATAATTACAACTGTACTGAAGGGTCTTCCAGAGCTCTGTATGGTCAAGTCTATCATCAGCACGCGGCTGAGTATTAGCAACCAACACAGACCCAGACACAACATTCCCATGTGGCGTTACTATGTTTGTTGTCACTTGTATTTGACTCATTTTGCACTTCATCATCCACATAATCCTGCAATGAGAAAGTCTGTGTTTGCAAGATAAATTTCAAGGTTGTATGCATGCCTTTCTACAGGTCAACAGTTCCAAACTGTTCCATGTTGGCTGCATCCTTCCATTTCACTTGTTTCTTTAACCCTCCTGCTGAAGTCACTCTTTGGGTCTCTTTGTAAATACCTCAAAGAAGCACAGCTGTGTTGTATTGTGTACTGCACCAACTCTCCCTCACAGGAATACCAGATTGCATGTTTGTGCTGCCAAACAACTGTGCTTCACTGTTTCATGTGCATAATTGTGCTGTAAACCAAATGCAGTGAAGAGGACTGCACAAAAGACCGTGTCATTTTGTGCTGGCAACCAAATGTGTACACACTGAACCTGGGCATGTTTGTGTTCCATATATAAAATACATGCAAGAGAGTGACTGTGGGCACTCGTACATATTTGTGCTGTAAAACCAAAGGAGGGTTAATTCGTAATCACCCTATAAAGAGATATAAATCAACTTAACATCAAATAAGTCAGACACCCCTATGGCTACTTTTGCAAACACTGTTCCTCCACATAATTGTCTGCAGAATTCAAACAATGTGATGCATTTAAATATGGTGCTCTTAATAAACTTGAAAAACTAACAAGAATAACAATGTCCTTGATGATTCACTTCACGTGATACAGTGACATAGTTTGAAGGCTACACAGCACAGGTCAAAGTTTGGTACATTTGGTTGACAAATTGTTGAGTGCTCTGCTTGCCATAAGCATTTCCGCTTTGAACTGAACTCAGCTAAACCAATGCACATGATCTACTGGTAAGTATTCAGATTCATTAAATTACAGGAATGAGATGACACAGGCAAGGTCATGCTTTACATTCCATGTATGTTAACAAACCAAACTCTACCATTGCTTATTGCTGACCTAGGGGAGGGTGGGGCAAGTGGGTCATCGACTACCCGACGAATCATTATCAAGGGTCGTCAGAGAATCTTTGGGCAGGGAACCAGACTATGTTCAATATGGCGACCCCCAAAATGGACAGAGCGCATGCATGTAGCACAAGAGGAGTTACTGGTATTGATGTACTCATGCTGGCCGCGATTATCAACCATGACCTGTGCTGCTAATAAACAGACATCAGTCAAACAGTGTGGGACTTGTCACTTGACACTTCTTGGCAACCATGGCGAAGGAAACTGATACTGAAGCATGTTTTTTTATACCGACTTATAAATGCCGACTTAGACATGAAATTTTCAATGGAAATGCATTACAGATGATCTGGACTTTTGTCAAAAGGCTGACTTAGACAATATGACGAGTTACGCGATGCCGACTTAGTCGGAGTTTACTGTATATTTATTTTTCAGAGATTAAGCTGAACATAAATTGAGGCCCAAGTGAAAAATATAAATAAACTTGAAAAATAAACTTCAAATCATGATTTAGGATAATAAAAATGCCCAATCCAAGCAACTCCACACTTACCTTAACATCCCTAAATCCAGAAATTACCTGACTGGAGGAAAGGTATAGGCATTTTCTATAGAATTTTTTAAATTGAACTCTGGTGCTTCGAAGACAATTACGATTGCCAATTTCAGTGTTTTATTATTAATTTACTCATTCCAACATTCATTTTGTACTCTTTTGGTGACAAGTTTTAAGGTTTTATGATGTGGTCCACTTGCCCCTGGTGTGGGGCTAGTGGTCCACTTTTGCATGAATTTCAAATGAGTTAATATTCATAAGTTTTATTAATGTAATTGATTTCAGCTGTTTGCAATAAACAAACAAGTGTTTTGGTCATGTTTTAAGAGTAGTTTTATCTTTTTCCTAGATTACTGAATATGGTTAGAATCAAGAATGTGCTTAAGAGATCCAGTAGCCCCACCTTCCCTTACTCAACTGCTGCAAGTACACAAGTTTCCTTACAGAGTCCATAGTTTTATAACTGTAGGAAGATGCCTACCTTAATCGTTAACAATAAAATCTGTATTCCACGGAAGAGTTTGGCAGCTATGCCTTACAATGCTAGTCCAACTAACCTGACATATTTACTGCATGGAGGTTTCTTGGGATGCTCAACTGCAATGCTGCTACATACATGCACATCTCCTCGTTGCCAGTAGTTACGCACTGCCACAAAGTCCCTACAACGACAATCAAGAATGTGGGAGTCATTAGTAGACAGTGGAGAAAATGATGGTAGCTGACGAGAAGGAATGTTACGAAGCACACTCTTCTTAGAGTGGGCAGTAAACCATTTTCTATCGAGCTGTATGGAATTCACAGTTCAAGAATCCTCAGAATGAAATACTGCATCAGTGAGGGTAGCAAACAGAAAAGCCTGTCCTATATGTTTACATGTACAAGACTCAAAGTTGCTCAACCTTGATTGTAACATGTTTGCCAATATTTTTGTGAGTATGTGCAGTTCTGAAAAGAACCACAGGATTCTTTTCAGAACCCATTTCTTTCCAGAATCACAGGTACTCACAAAAAAAGATATTTTTGTATGGTCATTGAAAACCTTAAACACAATAAACTGTAATACAATGTAAATAGTTGACACAAAGTTCTGGTGATGAATTCATGGTATTCCTTTGATATCACCAAGCAGTAAAGTGTTCTGAAAATCAGATACATTTTATAGGCATCGTTTGCAATTAAAATGAACGCCTGATTACGTCAATCAAAACGGCAAACCTCTAAAAAGGGCGGTTTGTTTAAATGTTTGGGAAAATCTGTAAACGGATTTGGAACTTTTTTCGTTTAAACGTCCCACCCTTAAATTCCATTTGTCTGGGCAACTTAAGAACTTCGACTTAAAACTTTAAGCAAAGTGCTGATACCAACATAGAATAAATAACAACACTGACTGAAAATGTACACTTATCCCTGCTCATCAAGCCCACAAACATTCCTTACACAAAATCAGCTCTCCGGGGAGAACACAGCTTGATGCTGCCACATCAGCCACAAACAGTTATTAAAACTCAACAGGTATCTCTGCCCTCACAGGTACCCATTTATACTCCTAGGTGGAGAGAGGCAAGCAGGGAGTAAAGTGACTTCCCCAAGGTTACACCATGTAACCAGCAGCTACATTTGCACCCCCAAACCAATGTTCATGAATCACAAACCCTAACCACTGGACCACATGCTTCAAACAGCACAGGTGAAAACATTCAGCTTCATACGTACATATTCTTTAGACATACATCTGTGTACTCGTAAAGGGTGTATACAGTCAGTATTTGTGTCACATGAATCTCTGTGTTGTCAAACAAAAGCATAAACATATAACATTACCTGCCAGCTACGATATTTCCTGGTCCTCCAGTGCTGACATTATACAAAATATCAGTGTGGTCATCTATCTGTTGTAAAACCTCACTTTCAAGAACTGTCGGGTTCCAGCTTGGTGCATTCTCAACTTTATCCCAAAGTACATCTACGACTTGCTCTGGTGGTGATGGTAGTTGGGTCTGATGATTTACACAATACAAAAGAGGAAACTGATAACTTTATAACAGTATAGGAAAGTAACCCTAAGTGAAAGTTGTACATGTGTGTATCAGATCAGAGACGAACTGGCTTTGGCCAAAAACGCAAAATATCACCAGACCGAAATCAGTGTCAGAAATGTGCGCCTGACCACATTCCTTCAATGTGATTTCATGCACCTGGTTTATCCCCAAGAACAATGAACCCGCCCCCCCAAAAAATTATATGATTAGGCCTGAGGGGGGAAAATTATAAAAAACTTTTCCTTCAGTAAAAACTGATTTTCACAAATGTTTTATCAAATTTACTAAGGTGAGGATGAATAGATTTATTCTTGCGTTCATAACACCAACTTAAGGGGGGAAAAGAATAGGGTAGGCCTAGATGTACATGTCACTGTTACAGCACAGTCCACCGTGGAGTTTCCTAATGTACATCGAGGAATAGTCCCTTGGCTACACTATATTCCAAATCATAACTGGGATCAATCTGCAACATCCATTTCTATTTCCAAGAGATTATCATTGCAGTTCACAAACATTAACATGTACCCGCTGCATATGCAGTGGAGAGTACTTGTCATTGACTTGGTCATGACCAGAAGTGTAAGCTTGAGTTACCAATGCTACTCCCACACACAAATTCTCATACTGCTCGGTTCTTAATCTTTTATTTTGTCGGAAAAGGCATCGTTTAGTGTTGGCCTGTGGGTGTCTACAGTAGAAATGCTAACTACATTCACAACAGGTGAAAGCCATTAAACTAGATTGTGTATGCATTGCCACTGTTTCATTTTTGTTATCACGTTATTGGAATTATTACTTACAAATGAAATTTTGTAGGAAATCTGAAATTGGAATTTCTTGGGAGATTTTCTGATTTAAAATTGGAAAAGTTTCATCTCTGAGAAAGAGTGCTTGTACTTCAGTTGTTTAGCAGGTAATTTGCAGTACTTATTCATTCCTGGAAAGTTAATAATGAGTTCTAAACATTTAAATATCATACGCCAGACGTAACAAGGACAGGAACAATTGGACCCTGAATTCACAGAATGACCCAGTTGGGTTTGAAAAGGAAAAAAGCTCAGACCTTTGTAGTTATGAAATGTTTGGACTGTCTTATTATATAAAACAAGTCTTGGAAAATGGAACATGGTAGGATTAACAAACTGCCAGTACATCTAATTCAATGAAGACAGTAATACAAACATTCACAGCTTTTGTACTTAATTGTTATTTCAAACACATCAAATGAAACATTCTACAGACACACTTCACACCTCTATTTCCTCTAATTTTCCAAATTTGATACCATTTCACAAATGCAAAACTTCTAGCTTCAGATGGCAGCAGCTAGTAATATGACATTACAGCATTAATCATACCTCTAATTTATAGATTTTGCCCTTGATGTTGTCAAATTTGTTGCTTCTGATGATGGCATTAAGTTCAGGCTTCTTCACTTCATCATGCCAACCATCTTGTTTGGCCAAAATCCTGTCCAGTAATCGTAGCGACTCCTTCGCCTTCTGAAGGTACTCTTGCTCCTGAATGAGAGACAAGGTACGAAACAGACAGAAAGTGTGATTGTTAGCATTTTTCTTTAAATGGACTTAGAACTCGAGTATTGAGTTAGGGCAAATAAAATTAACTGAAGATCAGCCTTGTTTGAGTCAGAAATTATACATAATACAGGAATGGTTACTATTTCAATGCTTTCTAACAAATCACACCACAATGTCAATGTATTGTGAGGAGGATTTATGACTTTGTCTTAAATGAACAAAAAATGTTAACACATTGATGACAGAGTACATCATTTTAACGACATGTATTGCTGATCCTTGACTCTAAAATGATCTCCTGCTTGATATTGAACTGCTACACAATATCAGCTATTTCAAATCTAAATTGAAACCTTCTGATTTTTCTAAGACATTTACATGTAATATGTAAATAAAATATCCCCAGTTTTTTTAACTTTCACTCTATGGAACCCAATTTCTAATGGTTCATGGTTAACTGTACAAGGGTGTTACTGAGATAGATGGAGCTTATCAGATGAAGATAGAACATGCTGCATAGTCAGCGCTGCTCTGATGAGCTGGTTAAGCTGGCTGAAGCAGATACTGGTGAGACTTTTGGTCAAAGGAGGCGCCCAGAGTAAACACACAGGTTTATGCACATATGCATGGGGAAGATCTAGACCTGATGGCAAACCCGATGAAGTCTACTACATTTTCACTATAAAGACAGCATTAATAACAAAAATAGGGCTTCCAATTTCTACAGCTCACAGGGGATTCGCGTTTTTACCTTTAAGGGAAGCATCTTGTAATTTACACCCACAACCATAGTCCATGGTAAAATTCAGTGTATTTCTCAATATCATACCAACCACTGATTGTTAAACCATTTTCATGTACATGCATGTACATTGGCCGTTATCAGCCGATGTGCGAAAGCACTCTATCTTTAGGCAATTGTTTAATTTCAGTGCATGATTTATCAATAATTCTGCCATCAGTCAATTGCCTTTTCTTTCTAATTCACAGTTGTGAAAGAATGTTTCAAAAAAGGGAGGGAAAGTTGGAGATTTCATGCAGAATAGACCAATCGCTAAGTGCATTTGGGTGATTATTTAGAGCAGCTGAACACCCAATAGTTTACATGTACATATAGCAAGTTCTAGCATGCTGGTGATCTCACCTCAATGGAAGCAGCAAGATTGACTGAGCTTCCTTGTCGACTATTTGGCAATGACTGGAACTCTGATGCATGGGAACGAAGACTTTCACTGTAGTCGGAATCACTCCCTGTTTCTGAAGCTATGTAAAAATGTGCAATGACCAAGAAATTCAAGTAACTAGCGTGGGCAAGGATAAAAGTAATAAAGTGAAGAAACGTTTGTGTCAAGCAGGCCAATGGTGAATCCCGTTACAGTACCACATTTTGGCATAATAATTTTCATCTAATAAGATAAACATACGGAGAAAGCAAATATAGGTAACCCGATTACACAATTAACGAGGGTTCTGAGTCATATTTATGCAGGCCTACTTATTTAAACTTATTTATTTTAAAATATCAAAATTTAAAAGTAAACATAAACTCCCAAAATCTGAAAAAAAAATCACTTGAACGGCCTACAAATTTAGGATTTACGTGGTACGTAACTGACAGATTAGAAGAGGTGATTTATTTTTCATCATAGAATAATAAGATACGGTTCGGAATTAGCACTGACACCAAAACCCATTATATAAATTAACATCTCCTAACACAAATATACATCTTGAAAATAGTTCGCGGTACCCACTGCTTCACCTGACTCGGACCGGCCAGCTGACCCTGGCAAGCTTGGTGGTCGAGTGGTTAAGACGTATGCATTAGTAAGCAGGAGGTCATGGGTTCGAGTCCCACCCAAGTAAGCTTGTGACTTTTTTCGCAAGCTCTCGGACAAGCACTGAGCATACAGTGTTTATTAATATATACATTGGGTAAGGGCAAAACCTGTTACATAAATTAATATCTCCCCTATGCAAAAATACATTTTGAAAACTATGCTTCAGCTTTCAAAGATAATAAAACAAATAAGCAATTTGTGGGAGCCATAAACAGGCACTGCACCCAAACTGTCACAGCTAACAACAAGAAAACTGTGAAGATATCAAGCTGAAATTTTACTTCCCTTAATTTTGTATGTCAGAGTGTCGCAACAATTTTTTCAGGCAAATCTGAATTGGGTCACATGGAGGGTGTTTGGATTGGCATGGACTGACCCAAACCTTCTTGGCCACAAACACCGTAATCATACTCCCTTTTTGCTGAAGGAGCACCATGGACTGACCCAAAGCTTCTTGGCCACGAACACCGTAATCATACTCCCTTTTTGCTGAAGGAGCACCATGGACTGACCCAAACCTTCTTGGCCACGAACACCGTAATCATACTCCCTTTTTGCTGAAGGAGCACCATGGACTGACCCGAACCTTCTTGGCCACGAACACCGTAATCATACTCCCTTTTTGCTGAAGGAGCACCATGGACTGACCCAAAGCTTCTTGGCCACAAACACCGTAATCATACTCCCTTTTTGCTGAAGGAGCACCATGGACTGACCCAAAGCTTCTTGGCCACGAACACCGTAATCATACTCCCTTTTTGCTGAAGGAGCACCATGGACTGACCCAAAGCTTCTTGGCCACAAACACCATAATCATACTCCCTTTTTGCTGAAGGAGCACTATGGACTGACCCAAAGCTTCTTGGCCACAAACACCGTAATCATACTCCCTTTTTGCTGAAGGAGCACTATGGACTGACCCAAAGCTTCTTGGCCACAAACACCATATTCATGCTCCCTTTTTGCTGAAGGAGCACCATGGACTGACCCAAAGCTTCTTGGCCACGAACACCGTAATCATACTCCCTTTTTGCTGAAGGAGCACCATGGACTGACCCAAAGCTTCTTGGCCACGAACACCGTAATCATACTCCCTTTTTGCTGAAGGAGCACCATGGACTGACCCAAAGCTTCTTGGCCACGAACACCGTAATCATACTCCCTTTTTGCTGAAGGAGCACCATGGACTGACCCAAAGCTTCTTGGCCACAAACACCATAATCATACTCCCTTTTTGCTGAAGGAGCACTATGGACTGACCCAAAGCTTCTTGGCCACAAACACCATATTCATGCTCCCTTTTTGCGAAAGGAGCAAATGACATCCAATCCTCTCACCTTGAGAGCCCTCCGGGGAGTAAAATCTGATTGGCTCAGTGTTGGCGGGAAAAGGTTCAGGTTGTAGCAAAGAAGGTCGTTCTGCTGGAGCATTTTGTTGCCTCTCCAGATTACTAAGATCTGTAGCAAAAAGTGAAGTACATCTTAAAACAACCAACATTAGATAACATAACATTTTTATATGAATTTTACAATTTCACAGCGATCTTTATTTTTCTCATATAATATGATTTAACACTAGTAATGAATATCCCAAGCACTTTACAGGTGACACAGTCGGCATATAAAATTTATCCACTGGAACGTTATTTTTACTGACAATGAAATTACCACAATATGAACAAACTTTTTCCTCGGCTTTGCCAACAAGAAGTGGAAAATTCTTTCATTAACAAATTCAGTGTTCACTTAAGAGCCACCACTTTTATCCACGGCCTGCTCCATGTATGCTATATGTCTGAACTCTTCATAAATTCAATGTACAGTGGGTTTCTGTAAAATCCCACATGCTGTAAGTACGGTGTAGAAATCTGCATCAATAGTGAAAACATGCAGTACACAAGTTGTCACCGCAATGCTGAAAGGTCCTTTAAACAGAAATGTAATTTTTGAAAATACTCTTAGGGCCTTACTTTGGGCAAGAAAGAAAGATTTACTCGCAAGAGACTATGTTCCAGACTATTTTATTTGTAAACCTAGTTTTTCAGGGGAAAGTATATTTAAATTTCACCCAAACTTCTTTCCCAATTTCACATTTAAAAGAATATTTTTTCAATGCAGACATTTTAGAACATTTTTTCTACAAGGACTTTTTGCTCTAATTCAACTGGGGTCTCCCCCACAATCACTGGGAGTTGCAGGGACATGTAACTAGACAATCTACAAGACGGGGAATGAATACACACCACGCTGGAGCTTCATCTCTCTGGAGATAACCTGAAAGTCTAGGATCCATGTCTCTATCCATGGAATGATGAAGGAAACAATAGCAATAAGGAAGTCTACAGGGTGTGCCTTTGAGTCCAGAGGCACACAAGGATTATCATCATGATGCTTGTACTGTTGACAGAAATAAAGAAGGGTTAGAAAATCCATGAGTGTCACTAGTGGGAAAATAAGCCTTCCGCAAGTTAAATTTGAAAAAAATCTGATACACTGAGTTCTATTAAATTCACGTGAACATAACAAATTGAATCTCCCTACTAAAGACACTGTTGCTTTCCTCACATTTCAAGCAAGGTTTGGCTTACCGGTAGTTACATAAGAGATGCCTTGCACAAATACACTGCTTTCAATGAATAAGAAAGGCACGTACAGGAAATAAGGACTGTAAGATTTGTACTCACCTCAAAATCATACAAGAAGACTTTTGTAATCAAAAATATGCATGATAGACTGGTGGTCAACTAATTAGCAAGAAACAAGAGAAACATTTCAGTTACAGTTAACCCTATTTCCCCTTAGGTACAGAAGCAATGCAGTCCCATTACACTTACACAAAAAGAATAAAACCCTTTCACTTTGAGTGCAAACTTTCATTTTGTATCACTACACAACTGTAGCACTGCCCCCCATCATCAAATCTACCAATTGTGCTAGGGACAATCCTGATCAGCATCCAACTGAAGTTGAGGGCTGGACTAAACAAGCAGCATGTCTTTGTGCATGTGCTGAATCAAAATTACAAAGTCCACATGGCACACTGTATGCAGCTACAACTTGGACTGACCACCACGTGATCTGCTAAGTAGCGATGGGAAAAGGGAAAATTGCACTTTCACAGGACCTCCCAATGGTGAAAGTACTTTTTCATTTTAAAATAAAAATTCAAAATCCTCCTTCAATTTGCAAAGACAGAGCACAAGCATGTAAAAATTGCCACAATGCATGAAAAAGATCTAGGATTCTGGTTGTCACTTTCTCCCTGAAGATAGTGCAGGATAGAGAATCCCATTGCAGGTACATGTACAGGCTTGGACCTTGTTTTCGATGCCCTATCACAGGTCCATTATCCTTGACCAAATTCCTCAGGGAAACGGTGATTGGTAATGGCTATGATGAGTCTAAGAAATTTCAGTTCATAACATAAACTGTTCAGCCCCATGGGTGAAAACTCACAGCAACGGTCCACCATCTCTTGCTGCGGAACAGTGCATATGCCAAAAGCAGAATGACGCATCGAAAGGCTGCAACAACTGGAAAATCAAAGAGTGACGTTCTTACAGTGTACTTCAACACCTCACACGTCAGACTGGCTGTTACATTCGAGTTTGTAAGCTACAGAAGAAAATAAACATAAAGAGATTTGTAACTGCAAATGATGTAATTCCATTTGGCAGAAAGAAGACAGTCAATGAGGCAGGTGCTGGCAAATTGTGGGGTCCTAGGTCCTTTTGCACAAGCAACCCTGTCAACCTTGACAACAGGGACAGAGAAAGATATGGTACGTTTACATGTGAAGCAGTGAAGCAGCCTTTGAGAGTAATGTGCACAATAGACCTTTAACATGATCATGTCACAGTTTGATTACTTTCCTATGGTAGTAAGGTGAAATACAATCCATCAAGCTGTCCCAGGGAAGGATTATGCTACTTTGTTTCAGGCCTATTTGAACATTAACATCAAAGAATGCAAAAAGAGCATTAAAAGCCTTGTTCCAAAGGAATTAAATTGATAAAGAATGTAATACTTTCACAAGAGAAACTTGCTATGAAGAAATTACCTTTACAATTGGCAGGGCTGTATATGCAGTCAATATCTTTGCAATCTTGACTGGTTAGTTTATGTATACATGTACCATACAAGGACCACGCTTAGGTTACAAAGCCAATTCTCTTTTCTTCCAATTTGGACTTACTTTGTCCTCACATTCTTTCCTGCCGTTAAACTTTGGCAAAGGACATTGTGATGATTTGCGTTATTTTTACTGACATGCAGTGCATGTGTGCTTTGCACAATTTTGTAAAACAATACCGCACATAACATATAACAAAAAATAACTTCTGGCAGCCATTAAGGAAAGTTACCCCAACGTTGCCAAGTATCTTCATGAATGATTCTGATATCTCATCCACTCCTATCCACCCCGAGCTGAAGTGCACCCCCCAATCGGCAAAAGAAAGACAGGTGGTTAAAAAGCGGGATCTTGCATGCATTCTGAGTGTACGCAAAGACCATATATACCAGAATAAATTAGTAACACACACTCAACACGCTCTGTGTCTAACGTGCATATACTTACACGCCTAATAGTGTGTCTATGCGGTATCAAAAAAACAAGCCCTCTTTTGTTCCATTCAGAGCGGATTGGGACCTCAAGCTGTATGTAGATTTTAGTGCTGGGTAAATTTTTGGATTGTTCAGCGTAGTGATCGAATTAGTACATTTAATCAGAGATGCCAAATTGTTAAAATGAAAGTGTAATCCCATCGCACTTCCAGTTCCAGTTTCCCAACCGACCCGAATTTTTCGGCGCAGCCCTAAGAATTTTTTATCGGCAAATTAAAAAAAAGTTTCAAAAAATCCTACCGTCTCTTTTTTCAAAACAAACACCTGTCAACAACTTCTTGTCACATCAATACACTTGTAATTACCTGACTAGCATTGTGCAAGTGTAAATTGCAAATCATAGTTAATGTACATGCACACATTCTTCAAACCTCACATTGACATAGATGAACCACAGTACTGTTATCATCAGAAAGTCAAACGTAGCAACCAGGCAGAAGAGTCGACGAACTGTTGAGAATGCCAACTCCCTCTGCAGCTGCTGTGCACGCATGTGGTTGGAGCCATGGCTGTGGTTAATGCTGGTGGTAGATCTAGAGTTTAACAGTGGTGTGTGGTCAGAGTCCGAGTGAGTATAAATAGTGTATGCAGCATCATTGGCTTGACCACTGCGCTTTGATTGCTGGAATCCATTTGCTGCATCCTGGTAGATGTAAACAGAAAAAAATGTAGTTACAGTGCACGTTCAGAGAAAATATATCCGGGCACAATTACGGAGTTAAAGGGGATTTACAAGTAATTAATCAAACAGTGATGTGTCCTGACGGAAAGGAGAATGTTGAAAAATAGAGAAACTTACATTCATTGAATTGCAAAAGCTTGATGGCATCATAATGGGGAGTCAGGTTGGCAAGGTAGTTCTTTCCTCGCCTTCTGTGGTCCCGGGTTCGATTCCCGGCCCGGGCCACGTGTGGATTGGGTTTTCAGTCCCTACCTGACTCTGTGGGTTTTATCCAGACTATTCCTCTGGGGTTTTCTTCCCTCTCTTAAACTGTAACTGCTTCTTACTGTCTCCCCTTTACAGAGGTTGGTGAATGTGGGTCATTTGGCGACTGCCCGAGGCACCCCTACATGTATATGCCATCAGCTCAACCACGTTTAAATGTATTCATTGTTCCATGCTTAATGTCTTCATTGTACAGCATACAAAAATAAAATGAATAAATTATAAATTATTACTATCATCAGGTGTCAAGTTACACAACATTTAAGATGAAATAATAAGGTGCATTATTCAAATCTCCATTGAACAGGTCTGACTGGGTTGAAACCTCGGAGGCACTTACATGTACATGTAAACAGGGACGTGCTCAAGATGAAATTGAGGTGATGTCATGATGACATCATCAGGTGTCAAGTTACAGTACATTAAAGGTGCAACATTCTCAAAGCTCTATATCATCTGAAAGGCATGTTCATTTTGGCTGCAACCTTACAGGTACCTAGACGGTTACAATGTATGTAGATGAAAATTGAGATAACGTCATGATGAAATCATCAGGTGTCAAGTTAACATGACATTTATGGTGCACAATAAAAAGACCTGTATCTTCTTTAGACAGGGATGTGTTGCAGATGAAAACTGAAGTGGCATCATGATGCCCAGGCATAGCAATATCATCTTGAAAAGTGCATTATAAAGATCTATATCTGCAGATATAAATTACTAATTTGGTAGTTAAGGTATTACACTCTACAGTGTTATTTTCACATGTTATTTTAGTGGCATGAAGGTCATTACAAGTTTCAGAATCACTCAAATAACAGCCAGAGTTTGTCCATTCACTTTCACATAAATAATACTGAAATAAATTTGAAAATAAATGGATTGACAGATGATAAAACTTAAGTTCATGGTATTTTGCCAAGTTGACAACAACCTTGGCACTGTCCTGTAGACTTTGTTTATATTCCCAATGAATGTCAGCTTGTTGTTGCTGCTTTTTCAGGTAATGTTGTGTTTGTAAATATCGCAGTATTTTTATTACAAATACCAGACCATTAGGCTTGGGCGAATCCACCCTGGAATCGGGTAGAATCGATTCCAAATTTGGAATCGGAGTTGCAATTCCACTTTTTTGAGAAATCGAATCCACGCCACCGCCAATTCCATAACCTTGAGATCTGATTTCAGGAACAGTCCAGCGATTCCAAAAGACTGCCATATAAATGATCCGTCAATTTTTGAAAAAAAAATGTGTGGTTTTATGCCAAATCAAGGAACCTAAACAGCGCGGCTTTATTTTCATTGCCAAAAACTGAAGTCTGTGATGAGACGTGGCCCACATGCTTTGCAGAATCGCAGTGGCACCATGCAGTACTCCGACCAATTTGTCTGCAGCACACCGATGGCCCACTGATGGCTGACTCCTTAACAAGCTGAGCATTTGGGTGCTACATTGTGAGCGATAAAAACTACACGTACATGGGAGTTTTTCCCACACGCCAAATTCCTTGCAATGAAATTTCTTGTTGCTGATTCCCCTCTATTTCTTATTGGAAACTCAATTGTAACATCTGAAGGATCAACACCAATTAGAAACCGATTCCTTGGAGTGTTTATTACTTCCCAAAAAATCTTCCACTGGACCAATGTCGCATTTTAAGATCGAAGCAAACTGTGGTGGAAAAAGTAGGCCTACATGTACTTCGTCACATATTACAAAAATTTGCTCAGAATTGAAAGAAAAAACCTAAACATGCCAGCTTTTGGAAAATTCCCTAAATCCCACAGACCTTGACATAAAATCAGCAATCCGAAGTTATTTAAAGTCAAAAACATTTCCAGGGTTTGCCAACTAAACTTAAACCATTCATAAGAAAGAGAAGCTGGCGAGATCGGCAATGGCATTGGCCCAGGTGGAGATTGGTGTTCCAATTCATGCATGTTTCTAATAGTCCTGCATCCATCTACCGCTCTCTGTGGGTGCACAGGCATACGGACCTGTGGGCCGACTGCAAGCGTTTCTTTGCAGATGCTTCGGGTTTGAGTCTGTGAGATATGCACCATGATTACCGTCATTCACTCTGCCAAAAACACAAATCTTTGACTACTTTTCATCCTTCATTTCTGCCATGAAGAAAAGAAATTCTACTCAACCTACTGAGTGAAGTGAAGGTCAAAATTAAGACCAATTCTCAAATTTTCCATCTCCGCCTTGAAAAAAGACTAACGGCCTCGTGTTAAAGCTGGTAGCGGGCATAGGCATAGGAAGAATGTAGCTTTAGGCATGTTCACCAGCGATTGCACAAACAGGCCGCAGACGCAAGCGGAGCTGTGCGGCGCGCGAGCAGTCCAGTTTTCGATAGAATTTACAATCAAAAGATGGAGAAAACTATCAAAGTTTATCATTAGTGGAATAAGATTACATTTTTGGGGACTTTAGGGAAAAAATTTCTTCAGTACATTTTTGGCAGCATATGTAATACACAGACTGAGCGATAAGATACATGTACCAATGGGCTCTTCCAAAACTTTGGCAGCAGTTTAGGTATCTTGTCTTGGAACAGCCGTCGAGACGATGAGGGGTCAAGTGACGTAATGCTCAACGACCCTATTTTAAAGATGGCAACTGAGAGAGCGAGTCCCTTAGATTGAATGGATAAAGGCAAAAAGACTGGAAAATACCTGAATAACGTGAGTGAAATCATTCAATAAATGGTTTTTAGAAAGCGGAAAGGTCAAGAATCATGTTCGTGTGCAAAAGGAATTGTGCCCACGATGATAAGTGGGTGCGCCGGAATGTTAAATACGCCGACACGAAATTGCGTATATGGATGTGTGGCCAAGGATGGTTCGGAGTGAGAGTCCGTGCCACACCACTGGGGCTACCGCCTAGCGTACCTAGGTTTTCAAAATTTTCAGGACAGAATTCTAATATGCTCATTCTCATGTCCTAACCATGCAAAACTGCTAGGACTAGCATGACTAGTGCTAGTGTACGAAGTGCTTAAGTTAGAACACTTACAGCCATCCTCGTGTCTTGGTTATTTCCTGGCATTATTAGTGGAACCTAGTCCTACAGAATGACATGAATGATGAGAATCTGTGATTCACTGAACATGCTGAAGCAGGCTAGGCAACAGCCCTACACCATTTCCTTCTCGATTCGCTCGCTCGATTACACAATGTATGATACATGTACAAGAATGGAGGTAAAGTTACAACATTTCACTTCATGATAATGATGATCGGGAACCACTGCACTCCTAGCATGCCTAGCTATCCATAGTATTATCACGTTGTCTACTCATCGCCACATGATCAGTGCTTGTTACGTTTCTGCATGTTGTGTACAAGGCGCCGGTGATGCCCTTGCTAGCTCTAGCCGTCAAATCACATGACTTTTCTGCAGGTCAAATTTACAGCAACTGGTAGTCTGCTCTAGAACCAGGTACACCAACTAGCGATTCTAACTTCTAGTCTGGTTACACTCAATCTGTAAAAATTGCAATAGAGTGGTAGCGACGTAATGAGGAAGCTAGTCTATGCTCTTTACAGACCATTTTTCCCCGTTGCAGCTTGTCTCCAACATCTTTCCCTGACTGCATTGTAGGCTAAAAGCGTTCAAATGAATTGTAATATTTTTCTCTTCTGCATCTTATTTTATAAGAGGTGCCATGGACTAATCATGGAATTATTTCTATAAGTCACGAATAAAGTAACTGTTCCTTCCAACTCGTGCACGCTTGACAGTCTGTCCTATCATGGAGGTAGAATCACATTCTACCTCCGCTCAATGGTCCTATCCATTGATCTCCAAAGACTGGACATCGCCCATTGTTTGTGCACAAAATGCGCGGCCGAACAATGGCGGCGCTTCAGGAGGGTAATGTGATGCTACATGCTGTGCATTTCTGGTCAACATAACCTTTTTCTCATGGGATGATGGTTAAACCCTCAGCCTCCCTCCCCGAAAACAAGCCAAAAAATATACAAAAAATGCAAGAATATCATTTCCAGAAATAACTGACTATTTTCTTAGTAACTAACCCACTCAAAAGCGATAGTGTTAATCTGTTTTGTGTGTGTTTGTTTTTAATTCATTTTTACACCTATTGTCTACGGTCTCGTTTTAGCAATATTTTCACTTAGGGGTCGGTTCAATCGTGATTTGTTCAGTATGTAAACCTTTAGAATCCCACCAGGACATGCGATAGAGTTTTGTCAGTAAATATGATGTCCAAACTGTCCATGTGTTTTTCCGTCTGGTTTCGATGAGCCAACAATGGAAAAAATCATCAATAAAATTATTTTAATTTTACACACTCTCAGGAAAAATTGAACTAAATAAAATTCATTCATATATTGACTAGGCCCCTAAAATTGATTGAAATCCGACATGCGGCAGAGGGAAGAGTGAGAATCTTTTCTGTTTACAAAGTGAGCGCAGCTTTAAATGTACGACCAAACTAACTTACTGCCGTTTTTAAAACAGACACTTAAAAAATTACCATATTGCCTAAAGGACCAATAGTTGCTGGCATTGTTACGGGTATTTTCGCTGGCAAAGAAGTCTGACGTTTGAAAAAAACCGTAATTTTCCAAACCCCCCAATAAGCAGTGTTTACGCGAAACAGCCACCAGTGTACATGTATATGTACATCTAAGACACCAGACATCTTGAGTTCGCACGGGCACAAACAAAATGTCCCGCTGAAACGTACATGTACGTGGATGGCACTGGAAAGAGTACGTTGTATATGTGCCCACCTGCGCAGTGGGCGGGGCTCAATGGATCGGCCTATGTTAGTCACATACCATGAATTATTTGCCTCAACCGGACCATAGGGCTAGCTTTTTATAAAATAAAACTAGAGCGATGACTCCTGTACAAAGGGATCCCTGCTGGGCGCATCCATGTTTGTACACAAACCTATGGAAAACTTGACATTTTGTACGAAAATGAAAGTCGAAAAACAAGTCGTTCTTCGTTTTTCGATGTGAAAAAAGTCGTTTCTCGCTTTTTCATTGAAAAACGATAATCACATTCTTTTTTTCGTTTTTCAAAGTGAAAACGAACAACGACGTAATCTATTGCTCCAAAAATGAAAAACAGTTCCATTTTCCATTGCATAATGTAAGAAAGGTCTTAGAGGAATACAAAGAATTCGTTGCTTATAAAGTAAAAGGAGCAGCACCTCACAAGGAAATTTAGTACATGCTCAAAAGCAACCTTTAAGTTGAGAAGTGTTTAGAGATGTCCGTGACACCGCGAATTTACGTGGGATTAATTGGGATTAAGATTTCAAACAAGATTACTTTTCGTTTTCAGCAGGAAAAACAAGAAACAAACTTCTCCGTCTTTTTCCCCATTATTTGTTTCCAAATCGAAATAGAACTTCACGGGCCGTAAAGCTCGACGGTCCCAACGCATAGTGGATTCACAACTTCACATACAGTAAAGGATTGACAACTTCACATAATGGATTGACAACTTCACATAATGGATTAAGAACCTCACATAATGGATTGACAACTTCACATAATGGATTGACAACTGCACATAATGGATTGAGAACTCCACATAATGGATTGACAACTGCACATAAAGGATTGAGAACTTCACATAATGGTTTGAGAACTTCACATAATGGACTGAGAACTTCACACAATGGTTTGACAACATCACATAATAGATTAAGGACATGATCAAACTACTTTCACAGAGTAACATCATATTTTGGTACATTTGGCGTCCCATATTAGTAATCCTGCAGTACTTGCACTAGAGCCAGTGGGAAAACCGAGCTGGGTACTGCTGACATGCCATGATCGGCCTCCGTAGTACCGTGGTATTTACGTGGCGCCTTATCATATGCGGCCGTAGTAGAAATAACTGCTATTGTGTTGATTGTGAACTCGGGACGTACATGTACAGCGCGCTGTACATCGCACACAGAGTACACGGTTAGATCCATAAAAAAGTACCGATTTTCGTTTCCCCATTTGTTGTTAAATATCACCACAATGCTTTGGTTTGAAGGCTCCATTACCGCTGCTATCACAACAGCAAAACAGCGCAATGTTTTGTTTGTTGTTTATGTTCGAGGTAGGTCTAACCAGGACATTGCAGGAATGGAAGTACTCAAGTACCGGTAGGGCTAAAACGATGATTTGATTGTGTCTATCATGGAGGGTGTATTTTTTATTCCTCTATGATGTGATCACGGAGCTAATAAACTCTATGATATGAATATGGTCGAGTATACAGTGTTATATGAATGTCTTGTTACTATTATAGGGTTTAAGGGAGAAAATGTTGCATCCTGACTCCACTTCAGCAGTTGGGTATAAAGTCTATGGGGAATGAAGAGAATTTTCCCCAACAGCATTAGTAAATGTTTCTGAGTCCGGAATATGTGTCTATCAAACATTTCTGTAATGACTGACTTTTATTGAGATGATATATGATGAGAAAAGTGGAGTCAGGATGTAACATTTTAGGCGGTTTAAGCCCCATGGGTGAGTGATACATGTACTGATCTATTACTAGGCCTATAGACAAGCCTCAGTACACCCATCATCTGGTTGCGCAGTCCCTCAGTGCATTGTCAGGCATGTCAGGCAAACTTTGATTTGTTGACGAGGATTTAATTCAATTTCACTTTGTTTCTGATCTTGACTTGTGCGTAGTTTTATTGACCAGTATTGTAGGCCTACTACCCCATAAGTTGATTATCCTATAGTATGGATTTTATTCAAAGGCAGATCAACTCGGGATGGAATACAATAAATTTAGGCAAGTTTCAAGATTGCGCTTAACCATGTTAACATTTCCACTGCGCAAACACAAAAATAAACAAGTACTTGTAACATGTAACGTTACAATGGACAGTAACAATAGGAAGTGGAAGGGTCTCATAAAAAGCAATGCTTGTTTAGTACAGGGCACCAATAACACACAACTGAAAATTACAAACATAATCCATATATCAGAATTATGTATCAACAAATGTAAATTAGTTACAATTGAAAGTAAAACAAGAAGTTTGAGACCGTTTGAGAACAGAGCATAAAGCTTCTCCGCATTTTGAATGCTTTTCAGGGAAAAAAGAATAGGGCTTTAACCCTAACCTTCCCCAACCACACAGAATTAAACATTAGTAAAGTGTGTAATTCTTGTTATGGATGAAAGTCATGTGATGTTTAAGTTCCAATCTTTAAATGCTATGTCACGTGACACGTGGTGATATCATGATAACAATTTTTTTCTTGGACCTGTCTACCCTGAGGACTGAGTGTGGACCTGATATGTATTGAGTCAGATAGAAAAAAGGCCTTTGTCTTGAAGTTGAAAAACTTAAGAGTATCGAAAAATAGTAAATATTTTAAATTCCACAATAAATCAGGTGATGATGCCATTATGACATCATGTTTCGCAAAAGACCCTTGCTTTAAGTAACATAAGTGTGTAAAGTTTCAAAGTCATATGACTTTGTTTAATGCCCAAAGAGGTGACAAGCAAAAGGGTTGGAAGTTTCATTCACGGTGTGTGGCTGGTGAAAAACGTGTACAAAACATTTGGGGAAATATGAAATAATTAAAATTCCATAATAAATCAGGTGATGGTGTCATAATAACGTCATGTTTTGCGAAAGACCTTTGCCATAAGTTACCTAAGTATGTAGAGTTTCAAAGTCATGTGACTTTCTTTAATGCCCAAAGAGGTGATGAGAAAAAGTGCTGGAAGACCAAGAAGGAGAAGCAGAAACTAAAACAAGAAGTTAAAGCCTGTTTGAGAACAGAGCATAAGGCTTGTCTGCATTTTGAATGATTTTTATGAAAAAGAGAATAGAGCTTTAAAGAATGGGCGTTAAATGTCACAATATTTTCATCCGTAACACTTCCCTTTCTAGCTGTCTGCAAAGTTTCAATTTAGACTCCGGTAGATAGAGTGCACCTTTAATGTCACGTTTTTGTCTATAAGTTAAACCCTTCCCTTTTCAGCTTCCGGTATCTGCAAAGTGTCAACCCTATAAGACATGTACTTCAGGAGATATAGGGCTTAAAGAGTGCACCTTTAATGTCACATGACTTGTCACTCCATTATTATTCACTCTTAAAATCGATGAGAATGTCTCTGGGTAAAAATACTATGCTTATTACTACATAACATGCAGTAAGTTTATGTTCAGAGACAGTTAGTTGGATTTTAATCCAGTCAGAAACAAACACATGCTCACAGTCCACAATATTAATAAAAATCTTTAGGACTGTAAAACATATTGGAATCATCTGCAGAAAGTTTGAATGACAGAAGATCTGATGACCTTGAAATACAAAATGAATGCTCCCCTTCAACGAAGTTCTTTTCAACCAATGAGGGGTGCTTCTGCTCAAGGCCCATAGTTCATCGCCCAGGCCTTTCTTAGTGTCGTCAATACTTGTGCTTCTAACAGTAAATTTCCAAAGGGCATCTGAAAAAGCATTATTGGAAAATGCCCTCTTACATTGTTTTCCTGAAAATGACAGCTTGCCAGACAGAATCATTCACAGGGAGTTGGTTAGTTGGTGTATTCATGGCGCATATACATGTAGCGCATGCATGCGCTCTTTATTCCATTAACAGAAGAGGGCACTCGTAGAACCAAGGGGGCACAAAGTCATACCAGAGTCATGAAAATTATTAGGTAATAGCTCTGTCGGTTAAAGCTGAATAACTGTAGGTGCAAACAGGTGTATAAAAAGGTAGGCTGGTACACAGTAGAAATGATAAGGAACTTCACTGGAAAATGATCGGGGACGGGGAGTACTTTCGATCCTCCAGACACAAAGCGTCACAGAGAGTTTAGTCCCATAACTATCTTTAAACCAAGTTTACTTTTCGACCGTAATTTTGTCAGTCACTATTTGGGTAACTGTAAATGATGGACTGTACCTTAAAATCTTGGCTGTCACATTGAATTGCAGGAGATGATGATGTCACAAAGATGATGGATAGTACCTGGGAGGATGAAGAAATATCCAATCTGTGTAAAGACTCTGGCATGGTGGCCGTGAAGTTTGATGCAGACAGGTACACATATGCAAATATTGCTTGAAACTAATCCGAATGCATGCAAACGGCACTCTCTTTAATTAAAGCCCAGCTGGGCCTAGCTTTATATACATGTACTTATGTACGAAATGGAAAAATGTGATGGAACCAGTCAAAATCAGTAAACCTGGAATGACACTTTGCCTGGTAACCTGCTTTTGCTAAGCAGACGTCTTTTGTGCTGAGTACTTGTACATGTTGCTATAGGTATAGAATTTTACCCGTTCTGAAACATGCTGGGGATCTGTTCATAGGTAACAGTTAGTGCCTTTGGCTTGAGTCCTTATTGGTAACCAGACCCCAAGCTGGTTTTAAGCTATTGTACAAACTGTTGAGGCAGACTGCTTCATGTACCCAGGTATTTTTTCGTCTTTGTACATTTCGCCTTGCAGTAATGATCACAACACACATGTATATGTACGTATGCATATATTTGTAAATATAACCCCAAAATTATTTCACGAGTGATTGAATGTATACTTGTTTGTTATTTCATAACTTAAAAATCTGCTTGTATTATTGAATGAGTTGTATCAAATGTTTTCTTTGTTGCAGTGATGAATGTAAGCAGTTCTCTCAGTACTGTATCCTTTGCAATGACAGTGTTGGGCTTTGATCCTAACAGCGGCCAAGAGTGGCCATTGCTGCAATGCCTCAATGCACTTTGCCCAGTGCCGTCCAAGATCAAACCTGATTTCTCGGCCAGGTTGGCAGGCATGCCCTTTATGTGCATTGAAATCTGCCGTACATGTCCATGTTGCCATTATGGTCACTGCTGTCAAGCGGTTGACCTGCAGGTTTGAAAAGCGCCAAGATGTAGAGAGGATACGGTTTGGTAGTACTGACAACCAGACTCTGGTCCATTCCTGCAGTTCATTCACATAAACGTGCCTTGCTGGAAGGTATCCACGGTCAGCTCTCCAGCTGAATGCACACATTAGCAGATAGATTTAGCAGAACAAAAATTGAAACGACTTCACACATTGCATGCAAGACTCTTGCCTTGGTCATAAAAAAGTCTAGTTCAAGAATAAATAACACAAAAGTCTGTACATTTTGGGAAATCGCCATTGTTCCTTGCACTTACATCTGTAAGTTCTGGTTCTCCTCACAAGTCAAGTCACAAAGAGGAATTTATCATTTTACACTGAGTTTAATGGATGGGAGGGTGCATTGGAATCACATGTAACACTTGCGCATGAGCTGTACTCTTACTCTGGTTCCCACTGCTAAGTTTCAAAAACTATTATGGATTGGCTGTGTGCCAGTCTTAAGCAGTGAACCCACAATGCATGGTTCATGTCTGAACTGAGCGTCGCACAAACAGATGGTCAAAAGTAGAAAAAACATTCACCGAAGATTTGTTCAAGTCCAGCCACAAAAGTTCATCTTTCTTTGTATTTGTGTTTTCTGGATTTATTTTGAAGACAAAATCCTTTCCATTTGCCCAAACATTTGGAGTTTAAAATTTTGTTACCAGGTTTTTGGTCAAATGATATCACACACTATCAAATATCTTCTATGACACTCTTTTGACAATATTCTGCATGTTATCAGCAATCATTCTGACCATGTGGAAATAGGCTTTACACCCAATAAGAATGCCTCTCAGTAAATTTTTACAACTCAATTTTATGAAGAACTGTTTCCAGTGTAGCAGGTAGAATTCATTCTGTTTTATGGTACATGTAGCTTAGATATCCCACTTAAGTAGCCATCATACAGACTGTGGTGTAAACATGTTCATCAGAGTAGATTGAAGGTCAAGTGAATCCAACAGCTCCAGGTAAAAAGCTGATCCCAGTCTGACAGCCTTGGCTCAATCTGAATCTAATCCAAAGTCTTGAATGCAATTTAATGCTTTGCACAGCTCTCCCAACTTTGCTGCAAATTATCATAGTGTCAAATCAAAGTGTGCCCCAGATCGTGTTGTGGAACAATTTTGACCTGTAAATGTTTTACATGGCGTAACTTTGATTCCACGTCATAAAACTAGGGGCCAATGATAGAGGACCTAGACAAATTGATTCCTTAACCAGTGACCCTGACCATAGATCCAGTGATATATGTTCCCTGTGTATCTTTCATCTCTGGGGAGACTGGCATACCCCTTGAAGGCACTGCTGGCCACATCAGCCCAGCTGACTTCAAACAAAGAATTCAGAAAGTTTTAGAGGTAAGCCAGTTGCAGCTTTGGCCGGGGGGGGGAGGATGATAGGGGCACAATACAAGATGGGATGGTTTTTGCTGATGGGTGTGGGGAGGGCAGCTGCTTGCTGAAGGGAAGGGGCCTGGCCCCTCTGCCACCCCCCTTGACAATGTTCCTGAACTTACATATTGATAAGAATTTACTTGGGAAATTCTTTGTCGTAACTTATATCACGGTAAGATTTGAAGTCATTTTCCATCCTTGGCACCACATGTTAGAGTTCAGTTAAACAATCCAATGGTGCACTAGTGCTCTCTTTCACGAGGCTCGGGCTGGTATCAAGTGGAGGTATGATCGGAAGCATACAGACATTTTTTTTCTGGTTTACCAGCAGCAGATTAATGTATTCAGTTTCTAAAAAATGCACCAAAGGCTTCCTCTGTGCCTTCATTACTACCCGCCAAAGAACATCCTAAAAAAATAAACAATTGATAAAAAAACATCTGATCACTGCTTCCAATGAACATTCTCTTGATAAGTACGCAGAGAAAGGCGCATCTTAAGAAGATTTTAAATTTGCATACATGTACAGTATACTCTCTGGTATAATATTGGAATTAAACACAGCTTTGAATTGGTACATTTCTTAGAAAGATGTTGACTCAGAAACAAAGAAACCGTTATGAACAAAGACAACTACTGTACATGTACATGCCCTACAAATTGATTGCAGATGTCCAGGCAAGGCCCTGCTGCAGCTCAGGCCTCAGGTAGCACCTCCAGACCACCGGCAATGGCACCAGTGACCACCGCAAGTCCACAACCATCTCCTGGGGCTCAGGCCTCAACTTCCCCGGCTCAAGCTGCATCCTCTACCCAAATCCCACCTGCAAGTACAGCTACTAGCCAGAGCCAGCAGAAGGAACTGAGTAAGTTGGAGAAGGCAGCTAGGCTGAGACAGAAGATGGAAGAGATCCACCAACGCAAGGAGGCTCAGAAGGAAGAGGTACATATCTAAGAGAAGTCTCATCATGTCTTGAGAGGGGAGGATTTTCCCTCAATATTTGTGCTGCCCAATTTCAGTTAATCCCAAAGCACCATTCCTTATGTTCAAATGCTTCTGCATATAGCAACGGCTAATTTTTCTGTACACCATTTTTTTCACTTGTTTACAATGAACATCTGTGATCTTAAATGTCAGAAATGTAAACATGGAACTTCAATGCATTTTTATGTTTTAAATAGTTTGTAAAAGTTAAAGCAATGTTAATTGTAATCACCCACACTATTCTGATGAGACTGCCTGCTTGACACACAAAAATACAGATTTAATGAAGTGAAATAAGTCAACTATCCTTAAGTCAAAAACCTTTAAGGCTGCCTACCATCCTAGGATCCAACAGTGGCATTGTTCAGTGGAACATTTTGAGACACTTGGTGGCAGCTGACAAACTGGCCATTTTTCACAGTTGTGCATATACTTACTGCGCAGAACAACCCTGCAATGCTTAGAATTGCGTGCACATGCCCAGAACTTGCAAAATGGACTGCTCTGTCTGCCACCACCAAGCATCTTCCATTGGACGAGCTCAATTTCCTTGGAAAAGCACATTCTGTTAAGTGATTAAAGTGTATGCAGACCAGAAAGGACATACCCTGACAAAGCCACCTGCCTTCATTTGTACTGTATCTGACTTACGTAAGAGCATTCTGTCATCTTGTGAAAAGAGCCGTGTTTTAGGGGTAATGTCCATTTTGTTTGTAGTGAAGTAACCACAATGTATGCATTTCGTAGCCGTTGTGAACCAGTGAAGTAAAGTTTTAACTCAAGGAGAGTCTGTTATTGGAAAAATTGTGCCTTCTTGTGAACCAGCACGGGGTGGATAGTGAAGCTGTGTACGGTATGCACCACTCATTAGGTCAGTCCCACAGTCCACTTGATAGAATCAACTGACTGATATAGACTCCAAAGGTGCTTTCTTGTACTCTATTGCATTGTCACTTCAGATATTTACATTGGCACGTGACTCTGACTTTGCAGGAGATTAAAAGGAAAGAAATAGAGCGAAGGAAGGTGGGTCAAGCTGTCCAGAAATCCATGACAGAAAAGGCTGATCAACAGGCCAGACGAGCTGCTGAGGAAATACGTAAAGAGAAGGAAGAGAGCCGGCTCGCCAAGGAGCGTGTCCGAGAGCAGATTGCTAGAGATCGGGCTGAGAAACAGTCACGTTATGAAGCCAACAAAAGAGAGAAAGAAAAGACACAGGCAGCAGCCAAGGAGACTGCAAGTACAGCTAACGAAGCACCCAAGAGGAAAGTCAACATGTGAGTCGATATCCTTTGTTATATTGCTCTGAGAGGGTTAGCACTATGATTGTTATCGAATACCAAAGTGAATTTGTCATGTGCACAAGTATTGTATGTAAAAGGTATCAGTGCTAGAACCAGCATATGAATCAATACATGTGTGTATTCCATTCGTTTACACTTCACTTTCTGGTTAAATTGACCTCATGCTTCGGTACTCTTCACCTCTGTCTTGAATTGGCAGATGACTGGGTGACAAAAATGCATGTCACATGCCACACCATTGGAAATCACATCCTGATATCATAGACTAGTCCCCATTCCAAAGTTCCCACCATAATACAAGGAGTGTTATCCAGACTATATATTGGTTTCTCTACTACTTTCACTATACAACTAATAATAGGACACCCTAGTGGGAGTATTGGACTGGCAGACAATACAATCAGCAATTGGAGTATTTTTAATAACGGTTGAAGTTCGTTTGAAGTTCATTTTTTTTGGTAAGTTCCTCAACATGATGTCTGCTGATATTAAAGACACCTGTAGATTTTTCTCCTAAAATGGGTTTTGAGATGCAATGATATTGCTCTTGGGCAAGACACCTGTTGATACAGTGATGCATCAAGTCCCTATTTGCATCCTACAACTTGCAGCAGCGAACCAAGGTACTTGTTATTTCAATTAAATTTGAGACCTTCAGGTGAGGAAATATTACAAAGAATTCAAGACAGAGGTATAACAATAATTGACAGCTGTGATGTGGGACATGATAGCTTAACACCCTCGAGATGTATAGCACCCGCTTCTTTGCCTGGGTACCATGAGTCTCACATGTGTTAAATTATCAGTCCAATATCACATGAGTCAATAATTGTTAAAAGTCAGCATTACTAACAGCATGTTACCGAGTTAACATCAGCTGATTCAGCTTTGGTTTTTCACTTGAACCAGCTGTTTCCAATCCCATCCCATTCCATCCCTTCCCTTCCCTTGGTGAAATCACTTCCATACCATCCATATCCGGACCCCTTTTTGAGTAGCTGAACTGTGCTACGTCTGAGCAAGGACTGTAGCAAATTGTGCATTTTGGAAGGCTCCAAATGAGAAATTGTTTCCTTGAGCTTGATTTTTATGAAAAGTCAATGTCCTAGTTTATTGTTTATTTCTTCCAACACACTTGTAATTCAGATGCATGGAAGTTTGTGAGCAGTGTCCGTCGTTCTTGTACATCATTTTATCTGGTATAGACGGATGTAGTGTTTATTAACCAGTTTCAGTACTAAAGCATTACAGTTGGTGAATTTACTGACAACTGGCTGGTGATGGACTTGACCAGAACTTCGAGGGTTTTTCTGTGGTCAACTAGATTGTTCTGATACAATGGTGGAAATTAGACATTGACTTTCTGGCAGGGTGTCAATTTGAATGTGAGGTTTTGCCCTGCACATTGTACAGTGTATTGCAGATGTAATCTCTGTTGGAAGCACTGCATGTTCAGTGCTTCATCTTAGAGTTTCAAGGAAAGTAAATTCACAAGTTTTCTTATCTGGGACTCAAGCTCGAGCCTTTTGGGTGTTGGAGTGTCTTTAAACACTCAGTAGGCCACACAATACTGTATTATTCAAATGTGTAGTTACATGTACAAAGTGTAAATAAGTCAACAACTTAGATGCCAGCCTAGGAAAAGTTGGACGTACCCTTTTTTTAGTTGCTGCCTGCCCATGACTTAAACCTTTCCGAACAAATCTGTCACTTTTGAGCTTGCCAACGCCAAGGTCAGGTGGCTGGCTCAGATTCAGCGAAACCTTGAACCAAATTTCGTCAGTTGACTGCTGTACAAGTTGAGGAGGCCCACAAAACTTTTGCTCAAATTTGGATTAGTGAAACATCGAGTACTGTTTTATTCATTGTGGATTTTCGTCAAGGGATGTTCTCCAAGAACAGGCTGACTTTCATGTGTTTTGCATGTTACTTCACTCAGAACAGTCAGAAATTTTATTACATTTTAAGAAGGTTCACATGCTAACGAACAAGGAATGGTGGAGGAGTTCGACACACGACCAAGGATAATCCCAGCTGGCGAGTGGAGAAGGAGTGTGAAGGGGTGTACATCACATTTCAGGCATTAACGTGAAGTCTCATCTTTAATTGGAAATCAGTGTCAAGTGAGCAGCCAAATGAAGTGTTTGACTCCACCTGCTGTGCTAATGACATGTCCGTACTCTCTGCTTCCCTGTGCAGGTTGAAGGAGAGGAGTCACAAGAAGACCCCTAAACATCTGCAGAGACGCAAGCGAGACAAAACGTACGTGTACCCATGTTCACTTTGTTTGAAAGAGTATCATGCCAAGGGGAGCCTCAAACGTCACCTGAAAATTGAACATGGCCCAAGGTTATTCGGCTGGTGTCGAAGGTGCGAGTATCATTGCA
The DNA here is from genome assembly GCF_054643075.1 of Acanthaster planci. Taxonomy (NCBI): domain Eukaryota; kingdom Metazoa; phylum Echinodermata; class Asteroidea; order Valvatida; family Acanthasteridae; genus Acanthaster; species Acanthaster planci. The sequence continues at coordinate 13,963,305 of NC_141784.1, forward strand.
ACAGGCGGGACAATTTAAGAAGGCATTACATACAGGTTCATGGCCATCACATCAAAGACCTTGAAACAATAGCCTGGGAAACACTTGAACAGAGGAACAGTAGGGTGTGGCTTGAAACTGGAGAGAAGCAATTGGCTGTCTCTAAGCCCAAATGCAAACAGAAGAGGAAGACAGGCAAGAAGACATTGAATGCTGTTCGCCGAAATTTAAAAAGAGGTTGTTGGTGGGCGTTGCCGTGTGAAGATTTCACTGGAAAGGCTCCTACACAATCAGTGGCTGAACATTATCAGCCGGAAGACAGCATAGAAAATTCAAGTGGAACAGAGAAACCTGGGGAGTTGGTTCCTGTCAAACTTGAAGCAGAGGAGATCCTTGAGTTGCGGTCATCACCACAGCCAGCATCTTCCTCTGCCACCCTCTCTCAGGATCCAGACCTGGAAGGCGAGCATTGGTCAGGCAGTTGGTACCAGTGCCCAGAATGTGTTAATACTTACCACCATTCCAGCAGCCTTTTGCACCATTTGCAAAGGGAGCATGGGCAATTCACATTTTTCTGTTGTCGATGGTGCAGTTTTAGAAGTGAGAGAAAAGAAGACCTGAGAAAGCACTATTGGAGAACGCATCCACTACAGATGGAGGACATAGATTTGATAACACCTGAGACGATGACAGTGAAAGAGATGGGAGAACACCTGGACTTGCAACAGGGAATTGAAGTTGTTGCTGAGTATGACCAAAGATTGAATGAGTCACTATCTCCTAGACAAAACAGCTCCACATACAATGAAATGCCAGAGACATGCACCAAGCAGTTTGGAAAAAGCAGCAGTCCATCACCAAGTGCATCTAAGATAGTTGCTGAGCAACCTGCCAACAGAGATGTATCATTGGCAGCTGAGCAGGTATTGCAAGATGCTAGTCTTGCCATCTCACAAGAAGATGTATCATCTGTGAACTCTTTGTTTCCTGTGGGGCATTCAGAGGTACAGCAAGCCCCCAACAGTACCAGTAGCCTGAAGATCTTGGACTCTGACAATTCCGTCGCAGGCACCCACATGAGTTGTTCATCTGAACCTGTGCACACCCCAGCTGATACTGTAGATGCGGAGTGGCAGGTACATGTACAGCACAACAAAGAGACAGTTGGCTGCTTCAAGTGCCCAAAATGTAGTCATGAATTTCTCCAACAGGGGAGTCTGTATCGACATCTCCGACTCAGTCATGGGCCTCAGGCATTTTTTTGGTGCAGATACTGTGAATTTCGGACTAACCGAAAGGACAACTTCAAGAGGCACTACAAAAAGTTGCATCAAAAACATATCGGGGAAGTGAAGAAGATCACCGTTGAAACTTGTGAGGAGAAAGAGAGTCGTGTAAAACATGAACAAATGAAGGTGGTGAAGTTAACAAAATTTCCAAGGCAATCTAAAAAAGGATTGTTTAAAGCCCCATCAGGTGGCAGCCAAGAAGAGACACTGCAAGAGAGGGGAGAGTCAGTCAGTGTTGCAAGTTGGTCTTCAAATTTAGAAGAACAGCTTTCAGTGCAGATGAATGAGTCTCAATCATGTCACAGTCCCATCTCTCAACCCATGCAAATGTCACCTACGAACAGGGTGCTATCACCAAGGGTACAGTTAGTAAAGATTGTCCTCCCAGAACAACATCCGGCACCAGATGATGCAGCACGTCATACAGGAACTGACAATGCACTCACAGCCAGTGGCTCCGTTGATAACACCTTACAACACACAGCTAACACTGTGATCCAAGAAGAATCTCACAACCCCTTGGAAGGAAGTACGGCAGGCAGTGTTATCACAAAGTCGCACTTCACCACACTAAAAGGAAGGAAATCTTCAAAAGATCATGTGACACAGAGCATGGCCAAGGTTTCCTTAGATCGCCCACAGAAACGGTTTAAATGCAGTGAGGTCACAGATCCTCCGAACAGTCAGAGTACTTCAAGACAGAGTGTGGGCTGCAGTCCCTTACATTTTCCACCTAGCAGTGCAACACTAAGCTCATGCCAACGTTCCTTTGTCCACCAGCAAAGGAAACGGAACCAAAGTGCAGTCCAAAAGTTGTTGAATGCACCACAGGGAAATATGTCTCTCAGTATCGCCCAAAAAGAGCCAATATCCCAAGGAAATGCAGCACTTCATATTATCGAAGATTCACCCGTCTGTTCTCCAGTACAAGTGACAAGCAACAGAGAATTCATTGAGTTGAATTCACAAGAAAATGCAGTAGATGGCAGTAATAAGGATGTACCAAGCTCATCACAAAAACATGACATCAATACCAGGGGTCATTCTGTGCTGAAATCAAAACATATAAATATCATTGGAAATGCAGGGCATAAATCTCCGATAGTCGCACATCATGCAATCCAAAATCCTCTGAACTCACCACAGAGAAATATGACCCATAACACAGGTCAGTTTGCGTGTAGCACACCACAAATAACTGCTAAAGAACACAAGTCACCCAATGTGAAACAAAATAGACTCCAGGGTTCTCAGAATTCTGTGAATTTGCAAGGGCAATGTGCAGCATGCACATGTCATTTGGCGGAAGATTTATGGGTCTCACCACAAGACAGTGCAGCAAACCACACAGTGCGGGAAGAGAGCCCAGTAACATCTACATCAGAGAGCCCATGCATTCCCCTCACTCGCTTGGAAGAGGTGCTCCGTGGAAAGGTCACCAAGGTCACTGAGGAGAGTCACACGGTCATATATCAAGATGGCAAAAGGATCAAGGAGGAAACAGTGAAGAGGACCTATGAAGTCATGTTTGAGGCAGATTTTGGAAACAGGACAGTAACACCCCGCTACTAAACTCAAAGCTTTATGAGAACCAGGCTAAACTTTAAAGCATTAAAAGAATTATCTAAAAACAGAACGAAAAAGGTACATGTAGAATTCAGATGGATGTCAGCTAAACTTGATACAATATCCCAAGAAATAGTATTTTCTAAATTGTAGGAACGAGTATTCTTTTGGCAGTGAGGTAATTTTTGAAATTTGGTGCCCCCAACACATGAGAGAGCAAAGGTGAAAAACAGGCACAAGTGAAAACAGAAAGTGAAGATTATCTTTGAAATCTAAAATCCAGTGTTGTCAAGTCAACCCTGTAAAGAAGCAGGAATGTTCATGAAAGCTGGATCTGTACTCAACAAGTCTACTTCCGTGTATAAAAGTCAGTCGAGTGAACAGCATCCAACCCTCATCCTTACCCACCCCATGAAAAAATAATAGCTTTAGGGTTACTGTCTAATATCTTTGTCTAGTTAATATGTAGCAGTCCTGGTCTAAATTGTACATGTTTATGTTGCAGTTCAAATGGTCATATTTATGTGTACACTTTGCCTCTTCGTTCCATGTAATTCCACATCATGAGTCTTCAGGCCATATTTTAGTAACAGTTTATGTTTGCCGTGGAAAGAGCACACTTAGCTTTTTGATTGGAATATCTTGATTTAAGTGGACATTATGTGGTTTAAAAATGTCGATGGTTCTGATTGATTTTCATTTGGCGAAATTCGTTTAAGGCCCTTCTCTGAAAGTGGCTCTGGCAACGTGCAACTCAAATGTTTCAGGTTTTTTCAAATTCAACTACACTACCATTAATGCAGTCGAACCTTGTTAATAAAAGCACTGTTAACACAAGATTCTGCTTATAACAAGGAACATTTAAGGTCCCAATCGATTGTTTTTTCATTGTTTTCATGCCTGATAATTCAAGGTTCCTGTTATAGCAAGGTAATTTGCCAAGTCCGAAGGACTTCTTATTAACGAAGTTCAACTGTATACAGGTACTTGAATGTGTAGCACAGCCTGCATGCCATCGTTGTGCTGGGGCGCCCTCTCTTTCAATTAAAAAACTAGTAGAAGGAAACCTTGTCATATGGAACGTGCTAGCTAGGAAAATCTTTGCAAAACAGTCTTTTTGGGGAGCTTATATATTAAGTCCCACTTGTGAAACTACCGATGCTGCAAAGGGTTTCATTTAAGGGACTGATCACATGCAAATGTAGTTACGCAATACATGCAGCATCATTTATAGAACTCCAGATGAATGAGCCAAAACCAGACTCCAAAACTAAAAACTGATGGAGTGTACTTGTCTTGGGCACTGTTATGCTCATGTCTCCTTTGTAAACCCAAACTGACATGTACTGAACATGAAGCTTCTTCTATTATCATTATTATTATTAATTACTTCTGGTAATGACACCAAGGATTCCTCAAAAGCACCCTAGGCACTGTAGCTCGCAAGCCTGAAGAAACATGTAGAGGGTGACCATGAGAAGCAGTTACAGTTTTTGAGGGGGAGGAAAAGCCCAGAGGAATATTCTGGGTAAAACCCTTGGAATCAGGTAGGGACTGAAAATCCAATCTGCATGTCAGTACACACTTTAAAATCTTTCCTGTCTACTTCCATTGAGGTAACAGCTTTTGGGCAGTTGTCTTAAATGTCGCTTTTGGTTAATCTGTGGTTTGGTGTACTGTCCTTACTGGGAAAAGGAGAAACTTGCAAAAGTTCACTTCTAAACATTCTTTATAAAGTGGGATGCCATTTACACACTGTAATCAAGGTGTCAGTGTGTAAACATGATTGACTACTGTCTCGCATTTCATGTACTTTTTATAAACAGAAGTCCATGTTTTATTCTACGGGCATGATACAGTGACTCATTTGGTGACATGCTGCAGTCAACTGACTGCCACTATCCTGAACATACATGTATGCTAGTCTACAGACATTGAATGACATCATGGTCACTGAACACCTCAGGTACATGTACATTGTACATGTATACCTCACATGGATATACAGATCCTATCCCAAATTTCTAGCTGTACTGTGTGAATTTAGTTCCAATGCTCATTGATCGAAACTATTCTGGGAATGATCAAGCCAGCTATTGTATATATGCAGTGTTACTTCATTAATCAAGGGGTTGTACGAAATAAAAGAGAAATTGAGCTGAAAGGTGACCAAGCAAACCAGTGCCCTCCTGTAATGTATGTTAACTTATTAATTTTTTTATTGGTACTTGTGCATGTTGTCCTGGCCCTCTCACCCTTGTGTTTTATAGAAGTTTCTAGAATAATTGCTTCAAGAAGGGATGGTGACTGCAGCTTCATGTTGTTGCATTTTGGACCTGTCTGCTGATGCACATTTGTCATATACATGTACGCATACAGTACTATGCACATTATTTGTACTGAACCCTGCCCAGTTCATTATCTTAACTCTCCAACTTTCACCCCACTCCAAGGCTCCACAACCTGTATACACCTTTCCTGTCGGCACTCAAAACTCAAAGCTTTGGAATAGACTCTGAAGTTTTCACTTAGACAATTTCAACAGGGGTATGCCACTGATTTGATGTGATGAATAACGTGTATCGTTGATTCCTTTGAAGTGCAGTTGGGAGGAAAGTTCTGAACAATGTACATGCATGCCGCCTCACAAGAGATATGCCTTGCATGATGCATGTGTTTTTTATTTATAATACCCCTATGACAGTACTCACACTGTGTATTGGGACAGGAATGGACTGAAAAATCTGGCAGATTTCATGGGATAATCAAGGATGTCAAGGGCTTGATTAGGGCATGCTGCCCCCTTAAGTTCAGAATGAATCATTCCCCTAGACTAATTAACACAGCCTGCAGACTCTCACAGTAACAACAGGCAGCCCAGGCACTTTGACTCCATCCAGATTGTAACTGGATATTGCTTGCAAATGTGACATATCGCATTTTGTGAAGTTTGATTTGGCTGTGTAACAAATCAGCAGATGACAGCCCACTAATGACAGCCCGTCAACAAGTTGATTTCAACCGTAACATTTGTCTCGATGTCATTTCTTTTCCTGTTTTCTTGGACATGGCCAGGGTTATTATCCGGTGGCAGACCTTATTAGATTAAGTTAGTACTTTTTCCTCACATCCTGAATACAGCATGTGCCCACATACCCTGTGAATGTACATGTAGGCAGTAGAACCTTCTACATCAGTCATAGCTAATTTCATTGAGGACGAAGTAACTTCATTGTATGGAAGGTGAAGAAAAGCAGGGCTCTTTGACGGTACAGGTAAAACTAGATAAAACTAGCTTTTTTAAAGAAATGACAAGCCACATTGGAGCAAATAAATCCTTGTGTTTTATTCTTACACTGAGTTTCTTTACGTGTGAGTAGCAAGTTTTAAGTCATTCTAACAGCAGAAAGATAGTAGCATTGGTGGTGGTCACTTTGAAAGATGAAGCGACATTTTAAGAGGCCAGCCTTCTGCAATTCTAAAGTTGTTGGAGGCAATTCTAATAGGGTTGCTTAATCTGAGGATTATGCACACAATGCACTTAGAGGTGCCAGGAATCTGGATAGAAAGTTATGTCCATCACAAGTCAAGTGACTGATTAATCCCAAGACTCACATTCCAGGTCAGGTCACAAGTCCATTCAAGTACCAGGGAATAAGCAGAGATCAGCGGATGTCTCTGTTGCAATTCAAGATCAGTCCCAAGTACAGCAGTGCCTAGCCGAGAGATGAATCAGGAATATTCCTGTATCACGAACCCAGATCCTCAACTGTGCCTGGCTTGAGTCCTTGTTATTTTTAATTGAAAAATCGAACACAGTGCCTTCTATCTGTCCTTTACTTCCTGTAGTGTGTTGCTTTGCTAAAATATAAGCACATGTACAAGAAATGAGGGTGACTTTAATACACAGCATTACCACTTTTCCCCTCAAAACTTAGACTCTCTGGTGACTCAAAGCATTGAGGGCAATAAACAAGATTGGCTCTCTGTGAATTTTACCACTTTCACCTTGTGCAAAAGGGGACCCTTCCATCCCTTAAGCCTGCTTTAGAGTCACCTGTAGCTTGCTTGACATTCTATTGTCTCCTACTGCTCCATCATCACAATTATTTGTAACTGACTACACAATGATGACAGCAGATGGCACAGAGTGTGTATGTAGATGAATCAGATAGCCCCTTGGAGTTTGGCTTGTTAGTCATCCAAGCATAAAGGTGAGGGGAGTTAGCATGAAATGTACTGTCAGCGGAAAGTGGCTCATTTCAGTTATGAACTTCAAGTATGGGGGAAAAAGGAATTTCCATTCCAGAGCTGAGATGGATGGGAGCTTTTAGTAGGATGTGTGTTGTGTTTGAGGAACACTAAAAGCATCCACTGAAATGTCCCAGCACAAAACATCCAGTTCCTGAGCGCGAAATGGATATCTTCATGAATGTTATCCCCATTGTGAATAATTGAAAACTAGTAAAATGTATGAAGTGGGAAAGAAACTGGAGGAGGGAAACTGAGGTTGGAGCACACAAGGAATGTAAACCCAAAAGTGACTTATTGGAAAGGAAACTGAATTAAGACCTTTCATCTTTTCAAAACGGAGGCTGAATAAACATGGAACGTATTGTGCCCATCCCTGGTTGTCTCTGCTTTTGAGTGCTACCAACCAGTACTGAAGTAAAATTGTGGATCTCACATTCACAGCAGAGGGGAGATGAAACATCTACAGTACCCTCTACATGTAGGGTACCCCCAATTTCCTGTCCACTGTTTGAAAGTGCCAGAGCAGAGGACATGTAGATAGTCTGGCAGTCCATGTACTCGGGAATCTAGCTGATCGGTTTAACTACCATACATGCTAATGAGACGTGTGGGCATGATCATGCCCCCATTTGTTTTGTATATATACTCGGAGCCTTAACCACTTGCTGCCAGGTGCTTTTAAAAATGCAGTGCACACATGCGGGAGATTTTTCAAGATTTTCAGTTTTGAAAATTCTTTAAAAATTCATTTTTTCATTTAATGGATGTTTTCACCCACACAAATGACTGTTTGGCTGCTACTCTAAGGTGACAGGTGACCTTCATTGACTCTTGAATATTTCAGCCAGGCCTGCCGCCCTGTAAAGAGAGCCCAGAATTGTGAGATGTTGCGTAATTTCCTTTGTCCCCAGTGAATGCGAGTGGCATCTTTTCAAACGTGGCTGGATTAGCATGCAGCGGTGCTGTGTCGCTCATCAATGGGGCCCTGGAGCACTTTTGTCTGCGGTGCTAATCCGCAGGCGCGCTATGCCCAAAACAGTGGTATACAGCCTGTTGTTTTAGCAAATATGGCATCATCACAGTGCCACTGTGTGTTGCAAAATATGAGGTTTTGAGTGAGAAATAAATTCAAATGACGCCGAGTATTTGTGGCATTGGCTGCATATCAATAATTACCTGTCGTATCTTGCTTGTTTTGATAGTTGAATTTTCGGCTTGAATAAAACTATCTGAAAATGGTTAACTAAGTGAACTTTATAAAACATTCAGTGTGGCTTGGTCTTAAAGGATGCATTGTCAGCTTCATACACCACTTGCATCCCTGCAGCTATGTATGACTGTGTGCCCCTAATGTCAAAGCAAGACCTGAAAACTTATTTCAGCAGAGCTGTGTAATTTATTGGTGAAATGAGCAATCAGGTTAATGTGCCATAGCTTTGGGCTTTGTGAAGAGGAGATGTTTTAAGTTTGACAGCACCGGACAGCTTACCATTGAATCACATCAGTAGCAAAGGGATTGCAACTTTGGCGTTGAACTCAATGGTACACGGGTGCGCATGATTGGAAGAGTCTCAGAAATATGTGAATGGGAAGCTTATTAACTACTTTTTGTGATGATATTCAAGTTCATGATATTTTTCTAGAAATGTTCCAGCTCTGCTGCTCAAATTTTTGCAAATGTAGAGGGATGTTGTTGTTCTAGTCTAGAACAGAAAAATTGCTTGTATTTTTACATAAGGCAATAGGTAGGAATTGGGTCGTGTGAATAAAAACTAGCAAATGCTATGAAGTTCAAGCAAACAGCAAAAGCATTTACTGAGAAGTAAAAGCATTAAGAATAAGCAGTTGCTTGAATATGTATGAATAAAATGTTTCTTTTATTGTTCAGCATCTGCTTGTACAAAAAGTAGCAAATGCTTTATGCTTGTGGCTGACTTCACAGCCAAACTGTTTTGCACAATAGAGCTTCCATTGTCTGCACGTACAGACACACAGAGTGCAGCACAGTGCCGTATCTTGAGACATCAGCATGGCAGATAAGCACAATGGCAGTAATTTTGATCACAAAAACCTTGATGAAGAAAATTGCTCTGCCACTCTCAAATCGGTACAACTGCCTGCATCTGGTTTCTTGAGATTCTCTCCTAAAGGCATACAGGTTTTCCTTTCGAATGACATTCATGAACGCTGCCATTTTGAACATTAGTAAATGCTCCTCGTTTTCAAGCTTGCCCTGACCCAGTCTTAAAAAGTGTCATGTAAATACTCCTATTCTGTAGAACTTACTCATTTTTATTCATACAAAATGAAGCAACTGCTTATTGTCAAGCACAAGCTGAAAGAGTAAAAAGTAAATGTTTTTACTTTTTAGCAATTGCACTTAAGTAAAAGCATTTCCTTCATTATTATTCATACAAACACGAGTAAATGCTTCGAAAATGGTAGTAAAAGCAAATGCTACTTTTTATTCATACAGCCCAATGTTTTCGGTCCCCACAAAATAGGTGAAATGTCGCGTGTATATCCCCACAACTAAGGTGCAGGAGTTGGTGATCTTTCCTAATGAGTACGAGACTCTCAGAACTACACATGGCAGAGTACAGGTTATTTTGTTACGATGGTACTGCAAACAGTCTGAGTTTTTAGATGTTCACTAATTAAGCATCTGGATGAAACATTACGGAGACTGAGAAAAAACAACTGTTACTTGGTTATCAATCACTGTTGAGTATAAACCCAATTTGTGTCATTAATAATGGGTATACTTTTCCTGGCTTAAGGGCCATTTCTCATCTTTATGACATGACTTGTGTGTCTTTGAATGACAGGAATGTTGCCAGGATCCAGTTCCGACTGCCAGATGGCTCAACGCTCATGCAGCAGTTTGATGCCAAAGCCCCCTTACAAGCAGCACAGCAGTACCTGATGGAGGTGAGTTTAACCCCCCCTCCTTACTCTGAGGTCATTGGAACCCAGTTCATTTACCCTGCCCACAGAGGAGCTGTTATTTATTGCACCTTAGGAGAGAGTTGAAAACTCTATGGGTGTGTAGTTAGTCTTGATGATACTGGATGGACTCCCAGGAGATGTCCTTGTCACCTCCTTGGACTGGTTTAACTTGTCTGCAGATTTGTAATCACTTCCCTGGAAATATTTACATGTACATGCTTTTCAGTGACCAACAGCTTCCCAAATGTTTAGGATAGTTGTACCTGAGAAGAACAGATTATTTTCATTTTTGATTTATGAGGTTTAGTGTTAACTGCATTATATATTAAATAGTACACGTTTTACTCAAATATGAATTCTCAAAGTCAGTGCAGATAGTGAGAATTTTGGTGGTAGTGCCTTTTAAAGTTAGATAACATTTTGGGAGTCCTGAGGATGCAGGATTTATTATTGATACAGATGATTCAGATCACTCATTTTTAACCTCAGTCTTTGGTGCAATGAGACAGAAAAAAAGGCAATTATCTTCTCCTCCCTCCTTTGTCCTCAGAATGTTGGAGGTAGTCTGAGGGAGTTTACCATGTCTACCACCTTCCCTAGACGTCGCTTTGCGGCCTCCGACCTGAATTCCACCTTTCTGGAACTTGAGCTGGTGCCGACAGCCGCTGTGATTGTGCTTCCGGTGAGTAGGCAGGAAATCATCCAGGATGATGTGGGTGTGAAGAAACCTGTGGCCACTGCAATTTCTTTCTGCAGGTGGTGTCAGATACAGGAGAGACAAGGTGAGGTTTTTGATGCCTTGAGGCGCATGGGCAGGGCAGTCATCCCTGGGACAACCAGTTTGGACCACCTGCACCTGATATAAGCTCTGCCAAGTGTCTCCAGCTGTTCACTTGATGTCTTCTATATTTTTGAATAAGATTCCATTATGACATCTGTTGTCAACTGATTTGAGATGTGTGGCTTCCAAAAGAGACATATTACACAATGTGGATTTTGATTTCAATATTTAAAATCATCAAATCAGAAATGGAAATGAATGGACTGAATTTCAATCATTGATTAACCAAAAGAAATTGGCATGAAATGGGATTTGAACCTGCAAAACCAACTCAGTGATCCTGTATACCTTGTACATGTATGTTACTTCTAACTGCCATTGCTGAAGTAATGGCTAATGTCAGTTCCTTGTCGCTGAATGAGTTTGGGCAGAATCCCTAGTGACAAGGCATTAGTTTTTATGACTAATGCAGAGATGTTGACATCAATGGATATTCATGCAAAAGACAGTTTGAGCACTCTGTCTGGTTGAAAGCTATTATACTTCTCTATGAACAAACTATGCATGCGCCATAGTTCATTTTCTGTAATGATTTTTCAAATCATTGGCTAATGTCTGTTATCCACAAATTGGGTTCATTCTGGCAATCAAAGTAATCTGGGAGGCATTGAATCGAGCCAAATGAAGTCTTCAAAGGTCTTTGGTAGCCCAGCCATTGCAATTATTCAATAACCCAGCCATTGGGATTATTCAATAGCCTAGCCATTGCGATTATTCAATAGCCTAGCCATTGTGATTATTCAATAGCCTAGCCATTGTGATTATTCAATAGCCTAGCCATTGTGATTATTCAATAGCCTAGCCACTGTGATTATTCAATAGCCTAGCCATTTTGATTATTCAATAGCCTAGCCATTGCGATTATTCAATAGCCTAGCCATTGCGATTATTCAATAGCCTAGCCATTGTGATTATTCAATAGCCTAGCCATTACGATTATTCAATAGCCTAGCCATTACGATTATTCAATAGCCTAGCCGTTACGATTATTCAATAACCTAGCCATTACGATTATTCAATAGCCTAGCCATTACGATTATTCAATAGCCTAGCCATTGCAATTATTTAATAGCCATTGCCCTTGTACTTTCTTATGTAAACGTATCATCTGTCACAGTTACAACAGAATATCTAAATCCATGATTCCCAACTGGATTTGTACACATTAGTTCTAGGCGACTTGATCACAGAATGGTACAGAGGTGTGCAAAGTCAGCTTTTTAGCTGATTTCAGCTTTTTGTTTAGCTGTTGACTCTTACTTTCGGCTTTTTTGTGCACCTGCTGTGTACAAACATGGCAATCAGAGATATTTGGATATTCTGATATTTTATGATTTCCTCTATATGATTCCCATTATATGATTTGTGACACAAGGTTACACTGTACATTGTGCCATTGATAGGATTGCATTCTTGTACCTGACAAATCTCATTGACTTAGATGTTTGCTATAATGAACGTGCAGATTCCAAGATTTTCATTTTGATTAAGGGAAAAATCTGTAGTCTGTAATGTTACATTTAACATATGTGAATTCACTGTATACAAACATAGGTCACATTTGTTAGGCACTGTAGAATTTGTATTTTGATGAAGTGACATTCATATTTACTAATTAATGTCTCCTGATTTATAAATTTATGAAAACAAAGAAAACGTTCAGCTGTCCAACTAATGGATGTTCATATCAGGTTTTTCAGTGTTTGATGAAAAATGCAATTTGAAAAATCGATGAACTCTAGATACAATTTTCAGCTGTGTGGGCAGATACATCGGTCAAAAGAGTGACGACAAGTGGATCTAGGCATACAACTTACCAATATTTGTCATTCCTAATTATTAAATGACCTGTTCTTTGTTTCTGTCTAGGGACAATTTGACAGTGTCCCATCAACCACCAACTCCCCATCTGTCAAGCCATCTAGTTCTGGTGGCATCATAGCCTTAATCTTGGCTCCCTTTCTGTTCCTGTGGAACTTGATTATCAGCTTCATTTTTGGCCAGCCTAGCAAGTCAGAGAAAAGGGAAGGGGATAGTCAGGTACCCATGCAACAGACAGCACCTCCTGCTGGTGAATATGCACAGAGCCCCACAGGAGCCAGACCAAAAAGGTATCATCTATTAATTTTATTCATCATGTAGCTTATGGTTTGAGCAGTGCATTCCATTACTTTCCCTGCATCTACTCTTGCAAGCACATTTTACATGACTTCTTGTTCTTGTGATTACTCTGGCTGGGGCGAAGTAATCTACCTACTGAGGCTGGTTGCTTGTGTAAGTATCCCAGCATTCAATACCAAAGCATAGCAGCAAAGTTGGATGCTGCAAATGTGTGACATTTGAGGAAACATTAAGATCCTGGGTCCTTAATATACCCAACAGAAGACTCTTCAACATGTTTCCTTGGGTCTCAGGGGTGCTTGGCCAGTAAGACGTGCGTTTCACAATAGTGCACCTCCAAGAGTTTGAAACGCGTCAGCCAATCACAGTGTGCAAAATTTATTGACTCAAAGCACGTTTGGAAAGGGTTGACAAATTTCACGCGTTATGATTGGCCAACGCGTTGCAGACTCTTGGAGGCGCACTATTGTGAATCGCCCGTATTGTTGGCATATCTCACCAATATTAACTGCTTTCTTACAATACTTCACAACACAACTGTTGTTATTGTGCAAAACCCATACTATGTCTGCACCATTGGACCATTGGGCTATAGTTAAAAACTAAAGCACCAACTCGTACAAGTGATGCCTGCTGGGCACATCCATGTTTGTGCGCAAACCTGTGGAAAACTCGAAATTTTGTACGGTTATTCGCATATCTGCGTCTGTATACTAAAACGATACATCAACAAAGCCGATGCTCAAACAACCGGAACACACAATCACTAAATGAGCGTTTCATTTTGCTCTACGCCAGAAAGCACAAACACGTGTGTATGCGCTGCACTTAAATTTTACCATGATGTTTTTTAATCAGATTTTATTGGTACCCGATGGGCAGGACAGCTGCTGCTTCAGAGCCATCAACTCACTTCACAATGACTGAATTAAGGGAACAACTTTTAAATTTAGCTGAACTTACTCATTGAAAGAAAGCCATCGAAAGACATGCATACGAAATCGGATGACCTTGCTCGAATATGAGGGAAACATTCATTTTAAAATAATCAGCTATGGATATACGTGAACATGTGCCATTGCTCTGTATGTGTGCGCCTTATTCAAAAGATGCGCTGACATTTACGGATGTTGTACTTGAGCGTTGTATTTGGAATACATAATTTGATACCCATTCTATCTGATTTTGAATGTTCTACAAGCACGTACATGGATTCAAAATGTCTGCGCCCAGGACAGCATTAAATTTTCTCCGCATGGAGAATGAGACGTTAGCGCTCTAGTTCTTTTATACATATAGCTCTGTGGTTTGCGGCCTCCTGCAATGGGTCTCCCTGGCTTGTACCAAGAGCATACTTATTTCTGGCTGAATCTGTAAAGGCATTTTCTTTGAACTGGACAGCATAAGTAAATCTTCAAAGCACAAAATCTTACAGAGATCAAAGGTATTCTTCAAATTTCAAAGCTCATGTGACCAATTCCACTGCGTACATGTTTGTGACAGTTTTTCCCCTGTTTGACTCAGTTTAAGTTCACCCTTAGGATCATTCTAAGAGCCACATGCAGGATTGCCCCTCTAAGCTGAGTAATTCATTTCTCCCTCTTCTCTTTCCTCCTTGCAGTGCCCAGGTCAGAAGACGAGTCCCAGGAGGTGATGGGTCAGTCTCCAGGCAAGAGGGAAATGTCCATCGCCTGGTGACAGCACAGGACGATGACGATGACAATAATACATGGAATGGTAATTCCACACAGCAAATGTAGAAAGCAAGCAACCAAGCTGTCCTTGTCTAATTGTTGCACATCGCTTTCTTTTCCAGATTCCATTGCCTTTTCTTTTTTTAATTCTTGAGTACCAAACTGAATACGTCACATGCAGAATTATGTGTGTAAAAGGCATTAGCATGGGAACCAGTGTGTGAACCAACATTCACATGTACTCCATCCATTTGCACTACACTGCCTGGTTCAAATGACATCAAGTTTGGTACTCCATAAAGAAATTTATCTTGGTGACAGTAATCCCCAGTTGTAAACTTTACATTTCACACTGTTGCATGAATGTGCAAGTTGCATAGTGATACTTCCTTTTTTCCCTCATTTTCAGAGCCTCTGCTTAAGATCGTGTAGATAAGAAAATGGGCATTTTTAAATGTCGTTTGTTAAGCTGCCTTGTTGCTTAGTTGGATCATCAAGCTACTTCAAGCAATTGATGTAAAATCAGTCACAAACATTCTTCACTAGTATAGTTCACGATGCATGGAGAAAAATATAGTTACATACACATCCTTTTGTAAATAGAAAGGAAGAATTTATCTCAGTTTGTTATTCTTTGCATTAATTTATGATCCTTTTCATATCCAAATGGCAGTAACTTGATTTCAAATGTCCAACATCGATCAAGTTTTTCCAGAGCAGGACATTTTTTTGTACAATACTCATCAATTTAACAATGCAGTATAATCCAGGAAAGTCAGACCGCTGACCTGCAGATCCGACTTTTTTGTTGCTTGTATTAACTGACCATTTGTGATAATCTGCATCTCTCCTTTAAAGTAAATAACCAAGATTCCTTCCTTTATCTTTGCTCATTCAATTCTAGGAACTTAATAGTGCTATCACATACAGGTTAAATTACCAACTAGAAACTAGTGCTTTGAGCAATTATTTGCACACATTTACCTATTTCTATAAATTTTAAGGTTAAAAAAGAGGATGACATTACAAGCAAAACAGAAATAATAAAATGCCAGTTTTCAAATGAACACTTTCCTTAAAGGTAAATACATTTTGGCATAAGCACTGTCATACTATAGATAAAATGTTTTGTGACAGAAAAGATTAACCTAATATAAAATGTAATGTGATGTCCTTCACCAAATATCAGTAACTTTGGGGACAAAGTGACACATACCATCATGTATATGAGTATTCTCAGGCTACATTTCGAAAATTAATATGAAAAGCCAGTAGCTTAATACATACACACACTGCTCTCATAAAATCTCCAAAAATTACAGGAGGAAGCTGAATATTTATTGTCAGTAAAAGACATTTGAAAGTTAATTTATATTGATCATAACTTTTTTTTATTAAGGTCCAGAACAAATTGTAGAATGTAACTGTTGGGCACGATTTGTCGATCTGCACCATCATCTGATTGCTCTGTATGATTGAAATCTCCCATTTTAATTTCTTTCTGGTAAAATAATCATTCACAACTGTGAATTAGAAAGAAAATGGGCCAATGGCGGAATTATCGACAAACTGATCGCATGCAGATCAAATCAGGTCCACATTGATCTTTCCATTAACATCATTAATGACAGTTCAGAGATAGTTAATGAAGAAACACCATTCAGAACTTTATTAGAGATGGTAGGTACTTAAATGCATGAGAATTAGGTTGGTGTATTGACATGAGAGGTGAGTACAGTGAGTCTTTCCTCGCCTGCAACCTTCTGCAACCTAGGCTTTGAATACCACTTAGGTCAGCATATGATTGAGTTTTCGGCTCCTATGTGATTCCATAGCATTTCCATAGTACATTTGTCCAGGCTTTCCTCCCACCCCTAACAGGCACGTCTTCTCTGCCTTTTTTATTCGTTATATTTATCCTTTGATTGGTGTTTAATGCTAACATTCAATCATGTCAACAGAAAGGTAAGACGTGAACGTTTTGGTGCCTTTCAAGACTTAAGACAGCATACGGATTATAGTTATGTTTAAGGTAAGACTTTGTAAGTGCATAATTGATTTAACGAAGATAAGCAAGTAATTTCTTCAGTTCTTTAGTAGCTAGAGTAGTGGGTTGTTTTCAACCAGTGTTGCTGGTAAGTGCATTCCAGTGTATGACACCACGATGAAATGAAGGAAGTTCTGTTTTGTCTCGCACTTAGAGCACCTATTCATATGTGTATGTAAACAAACAGCCGAATTAAAAAAGAATCAAGTTGTTAAAGGCTACGCTTTAATACTTGTAAGTAAAAGGAATATGTTGTGAATATATTTGCATATAAATATACACAGTCGATGATTGAAGAGACAATTTAACTTCAGTGTACACTTGAGTTTTGCCCAAAAAAAGGGACTGTATGACCAAGGTGGCCCACAATACTCCTAATACAAACCGCTTTCGTCCACTACATAAAATGTTTGCTGAATCATGCTGATGTTTTCCCAAAGGACGGTAGACCATGCAACTAACGTATGGAGGCATGAGGTTTTCAGAATGTTAAAAAGCATATTATGTGAGTAGAACATTCTTCAGATTGCTCATTACCCTGATATTTCCAGAAATTTTGCTGCGTAATATTTTTTTGCATGACTCGATTTTTTTTGCCTGTAATGTGTTCAGGGAATCGTGTGGAATTTTGTGTATGTTCTGGCTACAACTAGTTGTAGCATTTGCTCGTCGCCATCTATTTAAATTAAGTGAAATATGGAAGGGCTGCGTAGCACCGTGATCAGAACCCTTCTTCAGGGCAAGCAGATTCGGTTCTGAAGAAGGTACTCAGTTACCAAAAGCTCGGCAATTACAAGTTTCAGAGCACTGATTTATATTATATTCTTGTCAATATTTAAATTAAGTATCAGTTAATTTTATTTACTAATATCTGGGATTTGTACATTGTGCAATTTGAAATGGGGAAAACTGAGGTGGGATACCCTAGATGTGACAATTCCATCAGGAACAGAATTGGATAGTTCCTGTTATCTGTTTCAGCAGCCTTCCTGCAGTCCTGGACATCCTTGCCAAGAAAGCATCAATGATGAGTGGTATGCTAGTCTATCCCTGGAGACCCAGGCAGCCTTGTCAGCGGCAGACTTCTAATTTTAACCACATTTCTCAATAGGCTTCAGTTACATTTTAGTCATAGGCTGCTCCTTGGCCTGCCGTCTTGATACCTAAACTTCAACTTTGCAATCCTACATTAATGAATGTATTTCATCTATGAGCAGGGTAGCCAACTCTTACGCATTGAGCGAGAGACTCTTGCATATCATGATTTCCTCACGCTGTCACACCCATATAACATTTGTCAGGCTGAAATATTTTCCTTACATGGCAAAGAAAATATTTCCTGTCTTTTTGTGGTGAACGAATAATTTGATCGTGTTGTTGGCAGCGGCATTGCCATACATATTTTCTCACACTCTTGGCAGCCCTTACTTCTAGCACGACGAAATACCATGGAAAAGACTGATAGAGATAGCCCACTTGTATTGTATAACTTCTTATTTTTGAGAAATAATATTTTAGTGTGGTGGTGATTTTCCGTCAATCTGAGTATAAACCCAACGTTGGCAGCATAACAGAGAGGCCCATGTTGTCATCTGTACCTTCAAATTTAACCCTGTCATTTATACATGAGCCACTTTTTTGGACTTATTAAAAATTGTTAACTTACAACGAGACGGTGAATTTAAAAGAAAATCCGGTGATGAAAGTGCTTATTAAAATAGTGACAAATACATTGCAATCAAACAAGATGTCATGTGGGTAGTTATTGGCCTCTAGAGTTGGTAATGCAAGTGTCTCCGCCTTTCCGATGGTTATTTGAGGTTGGAGTAGAAATGACGAATCAGATCAACATCGATTTTTTTTGTAACAAGGTGGTCAATTGGAGAGAAAGAATGAATCAGAAATAAGACGCTTTTTTAACTATTCAAGAGCTGTGTAATACCTCGTATTCGTTTAACGGGGTTCAGATTTTCTAATTCTCCAAAGCATGGGCTCCTTTGAAAGGCTTAGCAGCTGCTCGAGAAAAATTTCAGCGATTGCTCTTGAGGAGTATGACTCCGGAAAGTCTGACACAGCCTTCTGAAGGGAGTGAGTTTTTCCTTCGCTGTAGGTGCAGTCAATTGATTTTGTCACGATCTGTGAAATTATCAGGTCTCATTGAAAAATGGTAGGCAAAGCCTTACTTCTCGGCATTTTTGATTATGAACTTTGCTCAGTGTGATGTTAATCAATATAACCCCTGGTTGGAGGGTGTTTTACCCCTCGTATGCAATTGTCGAGTGAGCCTCAACTTGAAATCGCTGAGAGGCCTAGCATGGTTAGTGACTTTCGACTGGTGTGAAGGATTCTCCTCTACCACTACAATGTCACAGAAGCAAATGCCTCCTGACACCCATAGATCACTCTTCTAAGACTCCGACTGATCTGGGAGTCGCTAGACAGTACAAATCAACTCTTCCATCAATGACTCATCGGCCGCATCAAGCGGTAATTGCCCCTTTGTTTCTCACAAACGCCTCTCCGGTGATGGCCACGCCGCTCGTTCCGCGGTAGGGGAGAGGGCGCGTGACTCACCCCGCCCCGTTCTTGGTATCGCGTGGTCGCCATCCCAGAGCGGATACGGGCCATTAACCGACGGAAAGGATACCCATTTGGGGTCCTAGTATTCAACTAGTTGCTGAGTTTGTTTCGTCTCTCGGAGCTCCTGTCCCACTGGTCACACCGAGTCAGGATGAGTAATCCAAGCAGTTGGCCCGGGTCATCAGGTGTAGGCCTACGTGAATGCTCACCCACTTTTTATTCCAAAGTGCGCATTGTTTCGCGAGAGTTGAAACGGAGTGTTTAAAGACCGCCCCATTTCCGTGCAGCTCGCACTGAATGTCACACTCTGGAACCGGCGTCAACTACCGCCTCTAAGTTAAGATACCTCTGCGTGGACCACACCCTGCCTGTCCACAAACTTCGGATCGCATGTGTCTCTCCGCTCTGCCAACGGTCCGCTTCGAAGTGTACCGTGCAGACTAAAGTGTGGCGTCCACGCAGACATTGACTGTTTGTCTTCTAAACTTAGTTCCTCTGAGAAGGATGGAAACAATGGGCGAGCTGCGGATTGTGTTACTGACTGTGGCTCTGCTGAGGTTGCTGTCTTACCGGAACGGATCTGCAGAGTCAACCCCACCAGCTGGCTTCCATCAGCCCGGCGGTTGCCGTGTCCCATCCAGTCCAGGTGATCCCAACCGGTAAGGCATCAACCACACAATTATTGGACAGACATAGACACACGTATGGCACACACTTAACACGCACTTTTTACTGGCACAATTTTTGAGTGTATCTTGTTGCATGGGGGGGGGGCGTGAAGTTGAGGAAGTTACATGCAAGTGACAGGTGAGTTTGTGGCATTGACC